>NC_133550.1:12448175-12758175 GCF_048773025.1 Camelus bactrianus | reverse complement strand
GTTAGACCATATAATGGAAGAAGTGATAACATTCAGTAAAATTACTACTAACTTTGTAGTAGTTTATTTTTCTTTTTGTTATTAATTATTCTTTTTCTAGTTTCTGTACATATAAGGTTAGATTGTTTATTTGAGATTTGTGTTCTATCCTGAGGTAGAACTGTACCAGTATAGACTTCCCTTAGAACTTCTTTTGCTGCTCCCTATAATTTGGATCATTGTTTTTCTCATTTTCATTTGTCTCCAGGTACTTTTGATTTCCTCTTTGATTTCCTCTTTGATTTCTTCATTGACCTACTGGTTATTTAGTAGCATATTATTTCACCTCCACATGTGGTTTTTTTTTATTTGTTTGTTTATATTTTTTTTCTTATAGTTGATTTTTAGTCTGATACCACTGTGGTCAGAAAAGATGCTTGATATGCTTTCAATCTTCTTAAATGTACTGAGACTTATTTTCTGGCCTAGCATATGATCTATCCTGAGGAAGTGTATCCATATACACTTGAAAATGTTCCACATGCACTTGAAAAGAGTGTGTTTTCTATTAGTTTTTGAGTATCATCTCTTAAGTTTGAACACATTCTAACCACTCCCTGCCTACACTCAATGGTTTTGACATCATATTTTATATCTTTTTACTTTGTGTATCTTTATTACTTATCGTGGGTATAGATGACTTACTACTTTTGCCTTTTCATCTTTCTACCAGCTCAATAAGTGGTTGATCTACTACATTTACTACATGTTTTTCTTTACCAATAGGCTTTTGTCTTTCATCATTTTCCCATTTCTAATTGTGGCCTTTTCTTTTCTGCTTAAAGAAATTCCTTTAACTTTTCTTGTAAAGCCAATTTAGTGATGGTGACCCATTTAGCTTTTGTTTGTCTGTAAAAATCTTTTTTTCCCCAATGGAAATGCATATTTATTTCTAGTACTTAACACTTTGTAACTGTTTGATATTCATCTGTTTTTTCCCCACAAACTTGACTTTCCATAATGAAACTAGTATTTTATTCATCTCTGTATCCTCAGATATAGACACAACATAGAGTCTTTCAAATGATGTTTTCTTAGCAAGTGTTTGCTGATTGAACAACTAATCTATACCATATGTTTGAGCATATCTTGATTTTTTAAATTAGTACCAATTAATAATGAAATATATTTCATCTATGCATCATTACCTTTGATTAATGATAAACATGATGTATAGCAAGCATTTAAAAAATAACCTATATACTGTTAAGTCAGTATTGAGAATTTATACTTGACGAAATACGTTCTCATTCTTGATATTAGCTTTCTGGTTTCCTGTTTGATCCACATTGTGAATTCTGTTTAACCTACACCGGGAAATTTCTATCTATTAATATATTCTTCTTTTTATTCTCTTTTTTTTATTGAGTTATAGTCATTTTACAATGTTGTGTGAAACTCCAGTGTAGAGCACAGTTTTTCAGTTATACATAAACATACATACATTCATTGCCACATTCTCTTTCGCTGTGAGCCACCACAAGATCCTGTATACATTTCCCTGTGCTACACAGTATAATCTTGTTTATCTGTTCTACATTTTGAAATCCCAGTCTGTCCCTTCCCACCCCCCACCCCCCTGGCAACCACAAGTTTGTATTCTGTGTCTATGAGTCTGTTTCTATTTTGTATTTGTTTGTTTGTTTTTTTAGATTCCGCATATGACTGATCTTATATGGGTATTCTTCTTTCTCTTTCTGGCTTACTTCACTTAGAATGACATTCTCCAGGAACATCCATGTTGCTGCAAATGGTGTTATGTTGTCGATTTTTATTACTGAACAATATTCCATTGTATAAATATACCACCTCTTCTTTATCCAGTCATCTGTTGATGGACATTTAGGCTGTTTCCACGTCTTGGCTATTGTAAATAGTGCTGCTATGAACATTGGGGTGCAGGCGTCATTTTGAAGTAGGGTTCCTTCTGGATATATGCTCTGGAGCAGGATTCCTGGGTCATATACTAAGTCTATTTCTAGTCTTTTGAGGAATCTCCATACTGTTTTCCACAGTGGCTGCACCAAACTGCATTCCCACCAACAGTGTAGGAGGGTTCCCTTTTCTACACAGCCTCTTCAGCATTTGTCATTTGTGGACTTCTGAATGATGGCCACTCTGACTGGTGTGAGGTGATACCTCATTGTAGATTTGATTTGCATTTCTCTGATAATTAGTGATATTGAGCATTTTTTCATTTGCCTATTGATCATTTGTATTTCTTCCTTGAAGAATTGCTTGTTTAGGTCTTCTGCCCATTTTGGGATTGGGTTGCTTGGTTGTTTCTTATTAAGTTGTATGATCTGCTTATATATTCTGGAGATCAAGCCTTTGTTGGTTTCATTTGCAAAAATTTTCTCCCATTCCGTATGTTGTCTTTTTGTTTTACTTATGGTTTCCTTTGCTGTGCAGAAGCTTGTATGTTTAATTAGGTCCCATTTGTTTATTCTTGCTTTTATTTCTATTGCTTGAGTAGACTGTTCTAGGAGAACATTTTTGAGAGGTATGTCAGATAATGTTTTGCCTATATTTTCTTCTAGGAGGTTTATTGTATCTTGTCTTATGTTTAAATCTTTGATCCATTTTGAGTTGATTTTTGTGTATGGTGTAAGAGACTGTTCTAGCTTCACTGATTTACATGCTGCTGTCCAGTTTTCCCAACACCATTTGCTGAAGAGACTGTCTTTATTCCATTGTATATTCTTGCCTTCTTTGTCAAACATTAGTTGACCAAAAGTTTGTGGGTTCATTTCCAGGTTCTCTATTCTGTTCCAATGGTTCATATGTCTGTTTTTGTACCAATACCATGCTGTTTTGATTACTGTGGCTCTATGTTATTGTCTGAAGTCTGGGAGGGTTATTCCTCCAGCCTCTTTCTTTTTCTTCAGTAATCCTTTGGCAATTCTAGTTCTTTTGTGGTTCCATATAAATTTTATTATGATTTGTCCTAGTTCTGTGAAATATGTATCGGGTAATTAGATAGGGATTGCACTGAATCTGTAGATTGCCTTGGGCAGTATGACCATTTTAACAATATTTATTCTTCCAATCCAGGAGCATGGGATATCTTTCCATTTTTTTAAAGTTTTCTTTAATTTCCTTAATCAGTGTTTTATAGTTTTCCATGCATAAGTCTCTCACCTCCTTGTTTAGATTTATTGAGATATTTTACTACTTTGGTTGCTGCCATACATCATTTTTATCATCATTTTCAAATGAGGAAATTGAGATTAAGTAACTTGGTTTAGCCAAATCTCTACATCAGTATGTCTCCAGAATTTTTATTATCAAAATATATCTTCTAAAATGTGGTATATTCTAAAATGGAATATTTTTTAAATGTATATTTTGATATATTCTAAAAATGTAAATTCACAATCTAGAAATAACCATTGTGAATGCAGGTGTAGATATTGAGCCAGTGTGGAAACTAATAAATTTGACCATTCTTCTGTTATCATTTGTGCAAATATCACTCTGTGTTTCTTCTTCAACATTTTTGGTATAGAGAAGTACAGTATTTCCATATAATTTAATTTATCGGTCTTTTTCTCTTTTAATTTATTGTATATACTTACCCAATGAAAATCAGATAAATACTTTTAATGTTAATTTTTTGGATGTTATTTTAAATTTTTAGTTGATATAAAAGTGCTTTTTCTATATGATGCCGACTGAGGTCCTTCTTCAAATTTTTTTTTGTTTCTATCTTACCTTATCATCAAGGATGGGGAGCTGAGACTGACAGAACTCTGTGTAACACCAACCTTTTAAAAATAATTCTTAACTTCCTTTAGCCTCCCCAATAGTTTAGTTACTTTTTCACAATTGACTCTTTCTGTTCAACTTACTATGAAGCATTTAGGTTTTGCCATTTCTTTGGGTCCTCATGCCTTTATAAGTGCTCCCCTGTCACTTTAAACTTATATTAAATACATTTGCATGCTTTCTTCTATTAATCTGTCTCATGTCAATTTAATTATCAGGCCCAGCTAAAACCCTAAGAGGGTAGAGGTAAAACTTTCTTCCATACATTGTAAAGTGCTTTTGAGGTGATACAATGATTATCCCCTTTTTTTCTAAGAGTGTGGTAAACTACACTAGCTGATTTTCCTAATATTAAGGCACCTTTGTATTCCAGGGATACAGTCAACCTTGTTATAACGTGGTATGCTCTTTATATACTGCTCAATCAATTATCCTATACTTTAAAACCCTACTTTAACTTGATAGAAGGAGTTTCAAAATATTTTTTTCCCCAAAACTAAATGCCTAATTATTGTGAAGTCAGTGATATGATCCAGGCAAGGATGTGTGGAGCTGCTCAGGATTCTGGGAGGGTTCCGGCTCCAAAAGCAAAGGCAGCTGCAGTTTGCTGCCATCTGGTGGCTGTTGTAAGGCATCTAAGGCAGACATCCTTGTTACTGTGACAGAATGGAACCTCCAGAACAATGATTAGCAATTCAAAGTACTTCCTAGTTACTTGTTTTCATCCCCATCATGTGGTCCTGAGGAGGGGAAGTTGGTTGGAAACAACTAGAAATGTGCAAAGCTCCCCATTATTTCCCTATCTCCCAAGATAAAGTTGTCTCTGGCATTGTCAGCACTGTCAGCCCTGTTTTCCATCCCTATCTTTTGTTCCCTCCCTCACCAAAGATAAGTCCTGTAAGATCTCATCCTGTTTCAAAAAAGGGAAAAACAGAAAATGGAAAATATTTGCCAATTATGTCTGAATTTGTCTTATCTTAAGATACATTTTCACTGGGTTTTACTGGATTTTGTTTAGAATTGCTGTGTAAATGTTCATCATCAAGTCGAAGAAAGTATTATGTGGTTTCCCCATGTTAATCACGGCACATTTTGAACTCGTTTGTCTTAACATCATTAAAAGATGGAGTTTTTTTCTCCTTTTTTAATTCTGAAGAGGAGGTTGTATAACATTAAAATTATTCTGTTGCTTTGGTTTGCCTTCACTGCTAGCAGCCATAGAAAAGGCATCCTACATACACTGTTCTTAAAAACCCAACTTAATAAATTGGATAGGTGAACACAGTTACCAGAAAAAACACAAATGGAGTTAGGGGTCAGATTCCTCCCCCACTAAGCTCTGCTGCAACCAACAATCCTAAATGGGTAAATCAAGGCCTGTTATAATCAAACTATGGGCTTTACTTGTGAATCTTTTTCACTTTTGTCTTTGTAGGTCTTGTCCCTGCCTTTTGTGAGAGTTTTTACATAGGTGGTTCTCCCTCGTGTATTTATACATAGATGAGTAAATTCTCAGTACATTAACTCTCTTTGATAGATTCTTGTAAAATTATGTATGTATTTTTAAAATGTTTTACAAAAGATTTTTTGGACTACAGCTGATGCACAGTATTATGTAAGTTATAGATGTACAATATAGTGATTCACAATTTTTAAAGGTTATACTCCATTTATAGTTATTATAAAATAGTTGCTATAGTCCCCATGTTGTACAATATATCCTTGTGGCCTATTTTAAACATAATACTTTGTACTTCTTAATCCTCTACTCCTATTTGCCCCTCCCCACTTCCTTCCCCCCACTAGTAACCACTAGGTTGTTCTCTGTATCTGTCAGTCTGCCTCTTTCTTGTTCTATTCACTAGTTTGCTTTATTTTCTAGATTACACATATAAGTGATATCATACAGTATTTATTTTTCTCTGTCTGACTTATTTCACTTAGCATAATGCCCTCCAAGTCCATCCAAGTTGCTGCAAATGGCAAATTTTCATTCTTTTTTATGGCCGAGTAGTATTCCATTGTATATACCACATCTTCTTTATTCATTTATCTGTTGATGGCCACTTAGGATGTTTCCATATTTGGAAATTGTAAAAAATGCTGCTATGAACATTGGGGTGCATGTATCTTTTTAAATTAGTGGGGGGTTTTTGGATATGTACTCAGGAGTAGAACTGCTGGGTCACATCATAGTTCTATTTTTAGTTTTTGAGAAACCTCCACACTGTTTTTCACAGTGGCTTCATCAATTTACATTCCCACCAACAGCGTACAAGTGTTCCCTTTTCCTCCACATCCTCACCAACATTTGTTATTTGTGTTGTTTTTGCAATTTACATTCCCACCAACAGCGTACAAGTGTTCCCTTTTCCTCCACATCCTCACCAACATTTGTTATTTGTGTTGTTTTTGATGATGGTCCTTCTGATAGGTGTAAGCTGATATCTTGTGATGTGATTTGCATTTCTCTAATAATTAGAGATGCTGAGTATCTTTTCATGTGCCTGTTGGCTATCTGCATTTCCTCTTTGGAAAAACGTCTATTCAGTTCTTCTGCCCATGTTTTAATCAGGTTGTTTTTTTGATGTTGAGTTGCATGAGCTGTTTATATATGTTGGATATTAATACTTTATTGGTCATATCATTTGCAAATATTTTATCCCATTCAGTAGGTTGTTTCTTCATTTTGTTGACTGTTTCCTTTGCTGTGCAAAAGCTTTTAAGTTTAATTATGGCCCATTTGTTTATTTTCCCTTTTATTTCCTTTACTTTAGGAGACAGAGCCAAAAAATATTGTTGGGATTTATGTCAAAGAGTGTTCTGCCTATGTTTCCTCTAGGAGTTTGATAGTATCTTGTCTTACATTTAGGTCTTTAATCCATTTTGAGTTTAATTTAACATATGGTGTTAGAGAATATTCTAATTTCAGTCTTTTACAGGTAGTTGTCCAGTTTTCCCAGCACCACTTATTGAAGAGACTGTCTTTTCTTCATTGCATATTTTTACCTCCTTAGTCATATACTAATTAACCATAGTGCGTGGGTTTATTTCTGGGCTTTCTCTCCTGTTCCACTGATCTATGTGTCTGCTTTTGTGCCAGTACCAAGCTTTTTTGATTACTGTAGCTATGTAATACAGTCTGAAGTCAGGGAGCCTGATTCCTCCAGCTCCATTCTTCTTTCTCAAGATTGCTTTGGCTGTTCAGGGTCTTTTCTGCTTCCACACAAATTTTAAAATTTTTGTTCTAGTTCTGTGAAAAATGCCACTGGTAATTTGAGAGGAACTGAATTGAATCTGTAGATTTCCTTGGGTAGCATGGTCATCTTAACAATATTAATTTTCCCAATCCAAGAACACAGTATGTCTTTCCATCTTTTTGTGTTATCTTCAATTTCTTTCATCAGCATTTTATAGTTTTTGGAGTACAGACCTTTTGCCTCCTTAGGTAGGCTTATTCCTAGCTATTTTATTCTTTCTTGTTCAATTTTATTCCTTTGAATCCTCGGTATTTTATTCTTTTTGGTAAATGAGATTGTTTCCTTATTTCTCTTTTTTATATTTCGTTGTCAGTTTCTGCATATTAATTTTTTTTATCCTGTAACTTTACTGAATTCATTGATGAGTTCTAGCAGCTTTCTGGCAGCATCTTTAGGATTTTCTATGTGTAGTATCATGTCATCTGCAAACAATGACAGTTTTACTACTTCGTTTCCAATTTGGATTCCTATTATTTCTTTTTTCTTGTCTGATTGCTATGGTTAGGACTTCCAAAACTATACTGAATAAAAGTGGTTGAGAGTGGGCATCCTTGTCTTGTTCTTGATCTTAGAGAAGAAATGATCAGCTTTTCACCATTAAATATGATGTTAGCTGTGGGTCTGTCATATATGGCCTTTATTACGTTTAGGTATGTTCCCTCTATGCCCACTTTCTGGAGAATTTTTATCACAAATGAGTGTTGAATTTTATCAAATGCTGCTTCTGTATCTATTGAGATGATCATATGTTTTTTATTCTTCAAATGTTAATTCAGTAGTAGAACCACATTTTGAGTGAGGCTGTTCACAATAATTGGTGCTGTGAAAAAGATGTCGAGACGATGACTGCTACCATTGGGAATCCTTCTTTTCTTGTTTTGGCCTGCAATACAGCAACATGCAGTGTGAGCTGCTGCACTCCGACTAGGGGGCACTTTGATCTGTGCTGCTCGCTGTCAGTCTTACGCTTTGAGCCGTACTGCTTTGTGCTACATCTACTGAGTTCTACCAAGGAAAATTAAACATAAAATTTTCTCCCCGTGTCCATTTTGCCTTCTCCCTCCCTCCCTAACGTGCAGTGTGCATCCGAATTTCACACTACCCAGAGTTCCTCAAAGATAGGAAGGCCTGCTTGGCCATAAAAATCATCTTTTTCCTCTCTTCTGATGCTAGCAATGTAACTTTTTAAAAGAATAGCATTCTTTCCCAACTCCGTAGGGGGTTATTGTGACTTGCTGCTTGCTTTGTACATGCTTACCTGCACTATGTATCTTTGGTGAACTTTAGTAAATATCAGTATTTCTCTTGATGTATGAGACTTTGTCTCGAAAATGTTTATGACTGTGCTTTCGACTTCTAACAGATGGAACAATTTTCAGAGCTTTCTGAGAGTCTGTCTCTCTGATTATAATCCTCAGTTTGGCTGGATTAAATTCCCTTTTTTGTTCTTCACCAGCTTGTTCACTGAATTTTCAGACACAGGTCATTGATTCAATTTTCTACTTACCTAGTGTGCTGTTGAATCCCTCCAGTGTATTTTTCAGTTTAACTACTATATTCTTCAGTTCTGTGACTACTGTTCGGTAGTTTCTTATATTTTTCATCTCTCTGTTGAAGTTCTCAGGGTGTTCATTCATTCTTCGCCTGAGGTCTGTCAGTATCTTCATGATCATTACTTTGGACTGTTTATCAGGTAGATTACTTATCTCTGTTTCATTAAGGTCTTTTTTTCCCTGAGGTTTCATCTTGTTCTTCCAATTGGGACATATCCTTCCATCTCCTCATTTTGCTTGACTTTCTGTTTCTATGTATTAGGTGAAGCAGCTACCTCTTCCAGTCTTGAAGGAGTGGCCTTGTGTAGGAGATAATGTGTGGGGCCTAGAAGTGAAATTCCCCCTGGCCACCAGAGCCAAAAGATGTCCCCTGTGAAAGACCTGTGATCACCATTTGTAATGGGGCTGTCACTGCAGCACGGGGGGGTGGGGAGTGGGGGGAGTTGATGGGGAGAGGCAGGGCACTCGCTCGACTGTGGCAGGACCATGGATGCAAAGGATAGCCTTTGAGGTTTGTTCCAATCCCAAGAGGGCCTTTATTAGCTGTCTCCTTCCTAGACCGAGGAAGTATAAACTTCTACTCGGTCTACAGTTTGCTTTTTGCCTTCATTCTGGGTAAAACCCACATTCAACTGTTCTGGAATTGAAGCAGGAATTCTCTCAGAATGACATCCTTACTTTAGGAGCAGGTGTTTGGGTGAGGTTAGTAGCCCATGGTCTTCTGAGCTTATGCCTCTTAGCACAGAACTTCTGTCCTTTGAGAGAACTGGAGCAGCTGAGACTGGGGCCCCAAGATTCTTGGCTTGTCATGCTTAGGGTAGAACTTTTACCTTATGACTAGGGGCTGAGTAGACACCCCCAGATGTTTTAGCTACTTTGCCTTGAATAGAGCTTCTTCAACATGGAGCAGGAGGGCTAAGAAATGTTTGCAGCTGCCACTGTCAAGGGAATATGGCAGCCTTTGACAGAGATCTAGGGGCAGAGGGGTCTCTATGTTCTTGTCTGCACTTGCCTGAGTGGACTTTCTCTTGTGCTGCAATGAGAGAGTGGAGGGAGGGACTGGGCCCTGGCTCAAATGTCACAGATTCTCGCTATTCTTCCAGCAAGACAGTAGATTTTGTTGCATAAATTTGTTTGTTTGTTTGTTTGTTTCTTTATTTCCAGATATTTCCCTGGTAGTATCTTCAAAAGTCAAAATACATTTACTGTAAGATCTAACGATTTCAATCCTCAAAATTTATCAAAGAGAAAGGAAAACAAGTCTAGGCAAATACATATGAACATTTCTATCAGCTTTACTCACAATATCTAAAAATTGAACACACATCAATTGCCTATTTATTAAAGAGTGCAATGGAAAATGGAATACTACTCAGCAATACAAAAATGAATTAATTATATACATAACAAATGAACGAATCTCAAAATCACTTTACTCAGTGAAAGAAGCCTGAGAGAAAAGGGCACATACTGTATGACTCCATTATCTGTCAGATCATTGGTTATCCGGAAATGGGCTTGGAGGGAGGCATGGACTGAAAAAAGGCACAATAAGCCTTTTGGAAATGAAGGAAATGTTCTTTATCTTGCCGTGATGATTTTTTCATTGATGTAAAAACTGTCATAACTCACACAATTGTGCACTTTGAATGCATACTGTTTATTTCACACTAATTATTCCTCAATAAAGTGTTTTGAAAAAAAATGAGCAGATCTTTGTTTAGATTCAAGGGTTTTCATTTTAGAGAATGACTCAGAAATATCTTTTTTTGAATAAAAGTTTAATTTTCACCTACAAAACAGAAAGCTACACAAGGAAATAGAAAATTTATTATTTACTTATGTATAACAATTACATATTTATTATTTATAATAAAAGAATATTTATTGTTATTAATAAACTGATTTATTTAGATACTTCTTATATAAAAATCTGGATGTGAAACATA
Source organism: Camelus bactrianus (assembly GCF_048773025.1). Taxonomy (NCBI): domain Eukaryota; kingdom Metazoa; phylum Chordata; class Mammalia; order Artiodactyla; family Camelidae; genus Camelus; species Camelus bactrianus. The sequence goes on along the minus strand of NC_133550.1, from coordinate 12,747,606 downwards.
AGCTAAAATTTTTTAATGTAACTATTGTCAGTGTTGAGCAGCTGACGAGGATCCAACACCATGAACACTATCATTTAAATTTAAAAAACCTTACTAGTCATGAGTCTACAAACAGCTATAATTATAAGTTAAACAGGATGTCACAAGATGAGTTTAAAGAAGTAATAATGTTTTAGACAAGTGTGCTATTTAAGTTATTAGGCATAGTTTACTAACACTCCTCTGGGAGTAAATTACAGAATCCTTTAGCCAACACTCTGAGTCCTGTAATGGAACAAGCCTTCAATGAACGAGGCTCCCAATTCTTTTTAATTCAGCTTACCTAAATCCCAGGTGCGGGGTCTTTTCCAGTTAGATATCAGGAATCTCATATTAAACTGAGAAAAAAGAATTACTGTAAAGTCAAGACGGTTGACCGTCGAGCACACAGGCAAAACCAGAATCTGAGAGCTCAGCATGAGCCCTGAGCTTCTTTTCTTAACTCTTAATGATGAACTACAATTATTCATATTTTCTTCCTCATCTTATGAGGTAGCATGTACTCAGTCAGAGATGCTTAAACATTAGAAGTCATTACTCACTTCTGCCTCACTCTCATTTTATCAACTGTCAATCAATATTCAGCTTAGTTTACCTGTAACTGAAGGATAGTCCGTCTCTACACTATCTCTAATATGACTGCCATTTTTAAAGCCACCAAAACCTCCCACTTGGACAATCACACACTTTCTGTGACTATTCTTCTCCCATGAATACTTACCCACCACAAGCCATGGGTGTGATTTTCATAAAATGCCAATTTGAACACAGTATTATCTTAAAAAAAATCTTCCTGCTGCCTGGAGAATAAAGGTCATCTTCCTTGGCTTGTCATATAGGTCTGCATGATTTCCATGAATTTCTTTCTATCTAATCTCTCACTCCCTCTCTTGAGCACTAAAAACCAGATAGTAAACTTCAGGCACTTTAACATATAGGCATTTATTTTCCTTTACACAGAAGCTTGTCTATTTCATCTTGCTTCATTCCACCTATGCTTTAGACGTACCCATGAAGTTCTCCCTGGTCATTTAGATCACTCACCGTCAGAAGCTACACTCTTTGTATTTTCTATATATGCCTTTATTCACTGGGTTTACCATATGACATTTTAGTTCTCTCTCCAGCTATTTTCCCCTTTTTATTGTGAGCTCAAGTTCAGAAATTATTTATACCTAGGAATTTTTATAGAGTACATCAAAATTCAATAAATATTAATTTGATAAATGAATTCTCAAAAAGGCATATGTAACAAAATACAAATTATCTCTACTCTCATTTATTTTTATTACAGTTTTCTTGTGAAAAGGGAGAAGTTTCAAAAATTATTGATTAGCTTAGCAGGTATTCAAATGCGAGGGACTAATAACGATTCAAGGCAGAGAAACCATGAAATAACTATGTCATGCATTTAGCCTCTAGACAGTTTAGAGTTATTTACACGTCACCGTTCAGACTCTGCACTACAGAGTATCTCATTCTCTAAGCTTCCAAAAAGATTTTTTCAGTAAATCTGATATTCTGTTTTGTCTGCTTATTATATTAGACTTTGTTACCTCTATCAGTTACACACATGTTCACATAACATAGGTTACTGACTCAAGACAAACAATCCATCTCAAACCACAATCTCAGAGAACCAGCAGCAAACCTGGAATACACAATCCCTAAAAAAAATTACATGGCAATCATTATCTTTACTCAAAATGAAGATGAAACACAGAGAAAGTCATTCAAATCCAAAATCAACAGTCAGACAAAGCATAGTCCAAATGTATTCTTAGGCTGTAAGCACATGGAATTCAAAAAAAAATAAACTTTCTGAGATTAAATATTTCTATAATCAATGAGAGCACTTCTTGAGTCACTCTTCATCAATCTGTTATTATGCCCAGGCCTCTCTATTACGTCACTGTTCAAACAGAATTAACTTCAAGTGTTTTTTTTCTCTAGGATCTTCCTCAGAGCCTCTGTGACATCTCTGTTTCTCAGAGAGTAAATCAAAGGATTCAACATGGGAGTGACTAGGGTGTAACCTAAGGAGGCCACTTTACTCAGCTCAGGAAATCTGTCAGGAGTGAGATACATGAAAGAGACAGCACCATACAGCACACTGACGGCTCCCAGGTGAGAGCTGCAGGTGGAGAAGGCTTTCTTACGCCCCTCGGTGGAGCGTATTTTTAAAACTGTGGACACAATATACATATAGGACACAATAATGACGATGATGGTAGGCAGAATGATAATGCTGCATAAGAAAAAAGAAACCTTCTTGTGAATGTAGAGGTCAGAACACGAAATCCTCTGAAGTGGACGGTCATCACAGTAAAAGTGGTCAATGGCCCGAGAAGCACAAAAGGATAAAGTAAATGTCATGCTGGTCTGAAGAACTGAGCTGGCGCAGCCACAGAAATAGGAGCCAGCCACCAACTGAGCACAGAGATGTGCTGACATCTGGACAGAGTAGAGGAGTGGGTTGCAGATGGCAATGAAGCGGTCATAAGCCATGGCTGCCAGGAGAAACCCCTCAGTCACAATGAAGAGGGTGAAAAGAAAGAGCTGGGTCACACAGCCTGCAAAGGAGATGGACTTGCTCTGAGACCAGAAGCTGACCAAAGCCTTGGGTGCAATAACAGACGAGTAGAAGAGATCAATGAAGGAGAGGTTGCCTAGAAAGAAGTACATTGGTGTGTTCAACTGGGGATCAGTCATGATAATGGCCATCATGCCAACATTCCCTAGGAGGACCATGGCGTAGACCAGCAGAAATAGCAGGAAGAGGAGAATGTGGAGCTCTGGGCGGACCCTGAAGCCTACAAGAATGAAGTCAGTCACTTCTGAGTGATTGCTTGTTCCCCTGTCTCCCATGGCAGAAACCTGCTGAGACACACAGGCAAAATAAACAAATCCTGGCTTTGATTCCAGTGACATAAATATCCTCAAGTGTAAAAATAGATTATTTACAGCTTAATGCATATGAAGCAATTTTAATGCCAAAAAGAAGCTATAATTTGTATCAGATACCACTAGGCTTCTGAAACTGTTATTCTATTAAATAGGGAAAGAAGTTCTTTGGTTATTTTATTTAAATAATACTTTTGCAAGGACTTCATTAAGATAATAGCATATTTTTTTGTCTAAACTTACTCTCATATGAATTTCTAGTATTGTTTATAGCTAAAAATTATCTTTATATAAAATAGTCACATCACATGAATTGATAAGCATAGAGAAACAGATTGAAAAGTTTGTACTATATGAGAAAAGTTTTAGATAAATAAATATTTTAAATTATGTAGTAAATTGCTATTTGCTATGATTTTAAAATGCAAAAATAAGAGTAATATTAATTAAAAAGAGAGTATTGCATAATAGTATCTATGAGTGTTTGTAGCTGTTGTTAGTCAAATCAATATTTGAATCAGTACAAAATGGTAATAAATATTATAAAATATTTTGACCTTATTATACCTCTATTTATTTAGTTTGCATTACCCATCTGTATCCATCTTTGAAAATAGAATAAAATAGACATTATTGACACGTTAAAATTGATTACATAAAAAAATTACTAAGCCGAGGTAAAACAAAACCCTCTAAAGCTTTTTCCAAATACACATTCCTTTTCTCAGATCAAAGCCATTCCCCCAAATAAATGCATTTTTATGACTCATTATAAATATTTCATTTCCATTAGTAATTGTTTAAAAAATGCCATAGTCTTTTCACCCTCGTTTTGAAGCAGAGAGAGAAGCTGGTGAACATTCCAGTCCTTACAGTGCAATGACTGACTTTCTACCAGAGCTGCATCAATTCAAGGGATGGCGCTCCTTAGTCAGGGCAAGCAAACTTCAGGAAAATACCTAGAGGAAAGTTCCTTTCGTGAATTCTAGTATGTTTTATGTGTCTTAAAATAAGGATAATAGTGTAGCCATGGCTATTTAAGGACCATAGCAACCCTGTGTCATCCAGAGTCCATGAAGCTGAGCTAGAGCATCAACAGTGGCGTTAATGATGGCCTTAGTTATTTGTACTCCTGTGAAACCTTCTTCAGGGTATTTCAGCACTGAGGTTTTGCTCATTCTCTTTGAGGGATCCCACTGGGAGAGGAGTTATCTTAGAGTCAATTATGGAGACTTAAGTGTGGGCTCCAGGGCTGTTGTCCATGAGGACACTGACAAAGTAAAACTTCGTCATAACTGTCACAGCAGGTGAATCGATAAGCATAGAGAAACAGACTGAAAAGTTGGTACTATTTGAGAAAAGTTTTACATAAACATTTTAAATTATGTAGTAAATTGCTATTTGCTACGATTTTAAAATGTAAAAATTCACTCCAAATTTTAGTTTTCCTGTATTTCTTGATACAGATATATTTCATGGTACACAAATGCCCTGTAAATCACAAACCTGAAGTTAGATGATGTTTTGCTAATTTTATGGTTTCCTAAATTTATTATTTATTTTTAAAAATATCCATTTGTCTAGTATTATTTTATCTTACTTTATTTTTTTAAATGGAGGCACTGGGGAATGAACCCGGGACCTCATGCATGCTAAGCACATGCTCTACCACTGACCTGCCCCCTTTCTATATTTAAATACTAATCAGTTAGAAAATATAATGGAATAAATGATAGCATTCAATAAAATTATTTTTAAAATCTCTAGTAGAAATATTTTATAAGAGATCAGGACTTATATTTAAACATTCCATCATAGTTACTGTGTGACTGAAAGGTTAGATTAAAACCAGAGACTTAACAAGCCTAATAGTATAAGGATGATATTTTTTCCTAAATATTTCCATAAGTTAATTGTAATCTTGATTTTAGAAAATCCCTTTTTAATTAAAAAAATATTTCTAGAATTTATCTGGAATTTTTTCAGGATATAAATTGAAAAATGATATGAGGCCAGAGCTTCTCCTTCTTATAATATAGTATTACTAAAAATCTGGTCAGTGTAGAAAGAGAAAGCAGTTTAGGTTTTTTTATACAGGAAAATATCTATTGGGTGAATTGAGGCCTGTGAAATTTGGAAAGACTGGAGGAACTTCTGGCTGAAACTCCTGTAATGAGTCTTAGAACAAAATAGGAACATTCAAGGGAGCTGTCCGTCTAAACAGCAAACTGAGTTCTGAAGAGAAACCTGATGTCTGTTTGGCAAACCCTCAACAACTCCCAAGTTTTTTTCTTGAGGAAACTTGGAAGAAACGTGCGTGACATGGATTCTGACAACAGTTGAGGCTGACTGATCCTGACCTCTTTTGACCTCACATGGATAAAGGGATATGGGTTTTGCCCTACTTTACAAGAAGAAGAACAGAGAGAGGCTCAGGGAAGATAAGTAACTGGCCCAAGAAAAAAGGAAGAGCGGATATGTGAACACAAGACAGTCTGAACCCTCTGGGTCAGGTTATCAACCATCTGCTCAGTGTTCACCCATAAGGAAGTGACACATCCCAAGATGGGAGAAGGATGGCAAACCTGGGTCAGGAATCAAGGATAAGGAGTCACCAGTGTCTGCTGATTAACAGTATTGGTCAAAATGACAACAGGCCAGAGATGCAAGCCAGCCCTTGGCCTGAGCAGTAGAGGACCCTGAGAGCCCCGCCCAGTCAGTGAAACTGAGACATTTCTATCTCAGGAAACACTCAGAACTCCTCTGAGCCTCCGCCTGCTTGGCTGTAAAATGGAGATCGATCATACCACCTCCTAGGCTTCCTGGGAGGATGATCTGAGAGCAAGTACCTAAGGCACAGCCTGGTAGCTGACTCCACTTTCGCCACCACCCAGACTGAGGCTTGTTGTTTTTCTCATCTCCAGCTCGCTCTTCATTCACCTTAAAACTACAGGTCCAATAGCAGCACTATTTACAATAGCCAAGACATGGAAGCAACCGAAATGTCCACCTACAGATGACTGGATAAAGAAGTTGTGAGGTACATATGTGAGATTATACACACACACACACACACACACACACACAATGGAATACTACTCAGCCATAAAAATAATAAAAATGTCATTTACAGCAACATGGATGCACCTGGAGATTGTCATACTAAGTAAAGTAAGCCAGAAAGAGAAAGAAAAATACCATATGATATCATTTATATGTGGAATCTAAAAGAAGACACAAATGAACTTATTTACAAAACAGAAACAGACTCACAGACACTGAAAACAAACTTATGTTTACCAGGGGGGAAAGGAGAGGGATAGATGGATAAATTGGGAGTTTGGGATTTGCAGATACTAACTCTACCTATAAAATAGATAAACAACAGGTCCTACTGTGTAGCACAGGGAACTATATTCAATACCTTGTAATTGCCTATAATGAAAAAATATGAGAAGGAATATGTATGTATAACTGAAATCTATGCTGTGCACCAGAAAATTTATACAACATCGTAAACTGACTATACTTGAATAAAAATTTTTTAAAAATAAAGTTATTACCAAAAAACCTCCCTACAGGTCCAAGTACAGAAAAGTGGTTTCCAAGAGAAAGGCCTTTCCTTGTTTCCAGGCATCCTACTCATATTTTTGGGAGAACATCTTAAGGTCACACAGGACTTTAAGAGACAAAACTAAATGGCAGTAATTCCACCCGTAACTGAAATTTGTGACAATAATGCTGAATTTTTATTTCACCCCAACATAAAGTTTTGCCACCACAAAATCTGTGGCAGTCCTGTTCCACGTGTGTGTGGGACTTGGGGGGAGCATGCATTCTGCAGGAAACCCTACAACTCCACCCTACCCACCCCCTAGTGGGGTGACAAACCTCAGGTGGAACCCAGTCCTCAACTCCTGCACCATTCATTGCAGCAGGGAAATCCTGAGCCAGAGTCTGCGTCTCCTTGTCCAAAACATGGCAGAACTTTTCTGCAAATATCCTCTGACATTCCAGCACTTTGGTGCCCTGCAGAGAATCACTCTTGCCACATATCTGATAACACAGATGAAAACCAGGAACATTTCATTTCCTAGCCACAGGACTGCAGCAATCCCGGCTTCATACTGTGCCTGGGAAAACTGAGGCCCCAAAATCCGACCTAGAAGACGAGGCCAGAGAGGCTGGGACTGGGTTTCCTCACTCCACAGATGGTGCAACTTTAATGAATTAAACCTCTTAACTTTGAGCTACTTCCACTGGCTGTAAGGAGCCTGTGGTGAAAGATGGGCGTGCATACAGAGTTACAGGGAGAAACCCAAGCTGTAGCCCTAGACTGCTAATCAGTAACAAAATACCCCTCTACACCTAGTCCTGCCTGAACTCACAGACTGGGAAGGTAAATAAAGGACAAATTGTGCTGGGCTAGCACCCCACCTCCCCAAGTCCAGTTTCCACCCAGGCCCCCACCCCTAGGCACCTGCAGAGGCCACATGGCCACCAAACCAAAGAGAGAGTGGCCCATCCTCATGTCATCCCCAGGCTGTCACTCTGGAGAAGAACAGTCATTTAAGGCCTAGATATATTTTCTCTGAACTAAGAAAATCTTTAAAGAGAACCAGAAAGGGCCATTTAATCTCCACCTACAGGCACAGTTCCGGCGGCAGCAGTTGCAACCAGAAGTAGGAGCCAAGCTACCAAAAATGTAGGGCAGGAAGGCAGGGAGGAGACACACCAGTCAGAGGGCTGGGGATGGGGCCCCCAGTGCTCTGCTCCTACAGAGCCCTCTGCCCTGGGCCCCAAAGTCACAGCAGAGTGGAAAGCAGTAGCTGAGCTTTTGTGTGGCGGAAGATCCTCCCATCCACACCCTGGCCACCGCCAACCCTAGCACTACCTGTAAGGTGACCCAACAGTTTACAAATCCCTTCAGAGGCTTTTATCTGCATTTTAAATCCAGGAAGTTGGAACCATCATCTCCATTTTACAGATAAAGAAACTGAGGCACACGGAGACGAAAAGCCAGGATCCATTCCAAGCACATACTCCTTTGGGAAGTCTTAGAGCCTCGGATGAGAGAGGTCTCTGGACCCTGAGAAGTATAGGACTAACAGCAAACCAGGAAGGCTCTGCGCCTCTGGTCCTCTGGCTCAGCCGCCTGTGCTCCTTCCGGAGAAGCCCAGGTGGGATTCCAGCCCCGGCACACTCGTACTCAGGTTTGGGGCTGCCTCTTGCTCCAAATAGGAAGGGAAATTTCACTTTCGCTCAAAGGACCTTCATTTCTTTTTCCCCCAGGAAAACCATCCGGCTCCCGGGCAAGGGTTTCGAGGCTGGAATACGGTGCCTCCAGCCAGCCCTACAGTGCCAGACTCTAACACTGGTAATTCCGCAGGGCAGAAATTTTTCTGCAGTCTGGTTGGGTCCCATGTCTGCGGCGGATTCAGAGCGGAACAGGCACACGTCTCCATCACTTAACCAGAAAAACCACTGCCCAAGGCCCTACGGAGGGTGGGCTCGGGATCTCCCTGCCCAGAGTCTGGATGCCGGCTGGACGAAGGATCTGGAGTGGGCTCCACCTGTAGGATAAGGGTTTGTGGACTAGAGACCCGCGCTGTCCGGCTAGTGCCGTCCTTACCTCATCGGCCGTTGGGGATGCTTCGGTGGTGCTGTGGTGCCGACAGGTCATCCAGCGACGTGCGTGTGGCGACGGTCTTGTCGTCAGGGGCCTTGAGAGGCCCGTGGCTGGGGGTGCAGCAGCCGAAGCGTGGGGGTGGTGACCCGGGCTGCCGCCACTGCCTGCCCTCGACGCGCTACTGCCTCGCCTACAGCGCGGGTCCCCGCGGCCCGCTCAAGCCGGCCTTGCTGTCGATGCAGCCGCCCCCCGCCAGCGTCACGCGCTCCTCGTCCGGGACCAGCACTTGTTCCTTGAGCTCCAGTTTCTCGCGCCACAGAGCTTCCGGGCGCGCCTAGAGCTCCCGCAGCTTCTGCTGCGAGAGGGCCGTCTCGTGCCACACGGCGCCGGCCGCCTGGCGCCAAACGCTGCCACTCGCGCGCCAGTTTGCGCCCTTTGGGCCGGTCGTTCGAGGAAGCAGCAGAGCTGGCGCCGCTCCGGGATGGCATCCTGCACCCGCTGGTTCACATGCTTGAGACAGCGGCTCTCCGGCAGGTGCTGCCACGGCGTCGGTTCACGTCGCGCAGCAGGCCACCTTGCTCCAGCCGCAGGCCCACGTTCTCGCCCTCGGCGCCGCCGCCGCGCCCGCCCTTCCTTGTTCCAGCGCAGCAGCTCCTCCACCGGCACCTGGCCCGGCACCTCCGACGCCGCCGCCGCCTCGGGCTTCACCATGACGGGGCCGTCACCGCGGCGTCGCCGGCGCCCGCTTTGGGCGGGCGCTGCGTGTGAAGGCGCGGCGTGGGGCGGCCAGCGCGCGCTTGGGGCGGGGAGTGGAGCGACCCGGGACGCCTGCGGCTGCCGCGCCCCGCCCCGCCCCGCCTCGCGCCGCCTCGCCTCGCGCCGCCCTCACGCGGCGCCCGCCGGGGCGCCCGGGAACCCGCGCTTCTCCAGGCTCGGCGAGCAGAAACGGCTGCTGAGTCCAGGGGCTGAATTCTGGAGAGACCACGGCAGCACCAGTTTGTGGGGTAGCCAACTCAAGACGAAAGATCAACGGTAAGAAAGAGCTCCAAAAATCAGAAAATAAATCGCATTAAATTTTTGGCTGAATAATAATAATCTGCATATGCATAAGAGGAAACTCACGATATTCGGCAAAACCACCTCATACCTGGGTAAAATAAAGCTGGGAAACAATAAAACTTTCTCTATCCAGAATGGAGACTTCCTTACAAATAAAGGCCATTCAGTCAAGGCTCCAGAAGGGTTATGCCTTGTAGTTGAACTGAAGCAGCTCTAAAGTAAATGCTAGTCTAAAACAGACTCAACACAACTTAAAAACACTCTTCAGTAGGATGAAGCTGATCTGTAAGTGACCACCTACTAACACAAATTCCCGTATTTTTTAAAGGTACAAAACCCAAATCCAAACAACGAACAGTGAAACATTTTTAATGTTTGGCATATAACCAAAATTTACTAGACCTATGAAGGAATGTGGAAATGTGACCACCACAAGAAACAGCCCATTAGAAACATATGCAGAGATGACATAGATAAGTAATTAGTAGACATTGACCATAAAAGCTCTTATAAATACTCACATGAATTTAATGGTAAATGCAAATAAATGAAAAAAAGAAATGGAGAATGTGGGAAAGAAACCAGTGAAATTCCTAAGACAGGGAAACACAATATTTGAACTGAGAATACAGGGGATGGATTGAAAAGCAGATTCCGCATTACAGAAGAAAAGATTGTGCACTTGAATACATAGCAATAGAAACAAATCAAACATAAGCATTGAGTTAGAAAGAGAAAAAAATGAGCAATCAATGACAGCTGAGAAAATACTACAAATGTAATTGGAAGAAGGGCCAAAAATATTAGAAGCTGTGGTAAGAACATTTTTATTCAAAGTTGATGACAACTATAAATATATAGATGCAAGAAAATTCACAAAACTCAAGCAGGGGATAAATAAAACCAGATGAAGGCACATCAGAATAAAACTTACGAAAATGAGTGAGAAAGAGAACACTGTTAGAGTAGCCAGAGGGAAAAAGACATTACACACAAGCAAACAAAAGTTGAAGCATAGACTTTTTGTAAGAAATCATGCAAGCCAGAAGACAACGGGTGGACATCTTTAAACTGCTTTTAAAAATTGTGAATACAGAACCTTATTTCTGGTGAAAATAACTTTCAGAAATTAAAAAAAGAGGGTAGATGTAGTCACACTCCATCCTGTTTATCTCTTATTTAATGCAGCTCTCAAACTTGGACTGAAATTATAGAATAGCTATTTGAAGTTTCTAAAAATAGGAGCAAGTGAATTGGGAAAGATAGAAGAATTGAAAGGACCAGTGAATTGACAGTTCACTATTTATGTCTTCCAGTACACCCCTACCTAGACTCTAGGCAGCCCAAACTCCAGACTAGCAGAAAAAGATCCAGGGGAAGCTACCTGTAAATATTTGGAGAAAAATACTCAAATCATAAAAATGTGAATTACTTAGGTTTCACTCAATGATTCTGGAACTTTTTATTGAATGATTCAAAAACTTCCTGCTCTCCTGTTCTGTGTTTGTTCCACGAAAACTTAGTACCTTTTTGTAAGTAACGTGTGTGATACCCGCTATCTTCTCGATGGATATCATTATAGAACACTGTTCTGTTACTACTAAAATATTTTGGAATTTTAACGTGCCATCTACATAGGAGAAATGAAAGCCTCCTCTTTTATAGTACAGAAGCCAATGCAACAAAATTGCCAAACTAGTATGAAGCCACAGAACTCGATTGTGGAATGTTTTGAAAATTTTAATGTAAGATTCTTTTTTTTCCCAAAATGTTAGTTGAGGAAACTTTGTATATTCTAGAGCAGTGATCATCCAACTATATAGCCTGTGGGCCAAATCCAGTTGCTGTCATTCATTCCCCTATTGTCAATGGCTGTTTTCACACTGTCAAGGCAGAACCAAGGATGTAGGAAGAGAAGGTATTTCTTTCTCTGTCTTTTTTTTTTAACATTTTTTTTATTGAGTTATAGTCACTTCACAATGTTGTGTCAAATTCCAGTGTAGAGCATAATCCTTCAGCCATACATGAACATACATACATTCATTGTCACACTTTCCTTTTGTTGTGAGCTACCACAAGATCCTGTATGTATCACCCTGTGCTGTACAGTATAACCTTGCCCATCTATTCTGCATATGCCTATCAGCATCTACAGACCCTGAAATCCCAGCCTGTCCCTTCCATCCCCCGCCCCCTTGGCAACCACAAGTTTGTATTCTATGTCTGTGAGTCTGTTTCTGTTTTGTATTTATGTTCTTCTTTTTTTTTTAGATTTCACATATGAGAGATCTCATATGGTATTTTTCTTTCTCTTTCTGGCTTACTTCACTTAGAATGACATTCTACAGGGACATCCACGTTGCTGCAAATGGCGTTATGTTGTCATTTTTATGGCTGAATAGTATTCCATTGTATAAATATACCACCTCTTCTTTATCCAGTCATCTGTCGATGGACATTTAGGCTGTTTCCATGTCTTGGCTATTGTAAATAGTGCTACTATGAACATTGGGGTGCAGGTGTCATTTTGCAGTAGGGTTCCTTCTGGATATATGCCCAGGAGCAGGATTCCTGGGTCATATGGTAAGTCTATTCCTAGTCTTTTGAGGAATTTCCATACTGTTTTCCACAGTGGCTGCACCAAACTGCATTCCCACCAGCAGTGTAGGAGGGTTCCCTTTTCTCCACAGCCTCTCCAGCATTTGTCTTTCTCTTTTAACATGCTTCTTGGAGTGTATCTTTTTTCAGTTCTAGCACCTAGTGGGCAAACCCCACCACGGTTCTCAGTCTTGACAAAGTTCCCAGGCTTCTGAGATCCTTTAACACCACCTCTTCTTGTGCCTTGAAATAACAAATGGAGGTATGACTGCCTGGTCTTGCTAATAATTATGTTGTTTTGAAATCTCTCCCTTTTCCCCAACTCTTCCATTGACTGTTTATATATTTATAGTAGAGATAAGAAATGAATCTCTGAAAATAAGGATTTTAATTTATTCAAATGAAAAACCATGAATGTCCCTCTGTGTAAATCATGAAAATAAAGGACAAATCAGGTACTCCTCATCCAAATGTGTTCTTGAATTTTTTTTCTGTAAGTATAAGGTTAGCTCTCATGTCCTCTAGAGAGCTCTTCCAGTTTTATAAAGGTCTGGTGAGTTTATGGATTAATAATATTTTCTCATTTTTCTTTTTGCTTTGTGATACAGAACACATTATTGGTGAGAAGGACTTTTAGTCCTCGGTGACTATCTTGCAGAGGGAATGGCCACCACTCTGGTTTTCCTCCCCAGGAGAGAATTTCTCTAAGGACACTTCCCAGGTATATTTGCTGGTTTAATCAATTAAAAAATATTGCAGAATAAAGAGGAGAGAGAGAGACAGAGACAGAAGTTACAATTTTTTATAGTATTTGTTCATCTTAGCAAATTTAATTCACGATCTGAACAATGAGGAAATGCAATCCTTGTTGCAAAATAACTTCCTATTAAACAAATATTTGTTTCTTTTCATACTTCTGTTTGTTCATGAATGTACTTGATGTCATATTGGGTAGAAGGTTTGCTCTACTATCATAAATATAAGGAATTGTATCCACTCATGAGACGATTTCATATTTGTTCTCAAAACTCTTTTCTTTCAGATAGTTTTAGTTACATTTCTTTTTTTTAATATTTCTGTTGAAACCACAAATTTATCTAATGAATGAAATGGCTTTAAATTTGGTTTCTAGCAAATTGTCATTTTATTTTCCTGATACTGTTCGCTGTGGTTTTTCATGGTGTTTGATGAGTCATGTTTATATGTAGGAATTTACTCTTTCTTTATGTCTGTTTATCCTCTCCCATTTCACATGTAATTTTCTTAAATATTTAATCTATATAATATACATTTAGAACTACAAAGCCAGTATTATAACTTTTTTTTTCAACCACCAAACATAATTTAGAGAACTCAAGAGAAGGTTATTGTATTTACCCACAATGTAGTATATCATTCACAATTATATATATTATGCTTTGTTTCAACTTTTCTATGAAATCTCTTATAGCTGTGATTTTTATAAATCAAGTTTCCTTTTCCTCATCAGAAGGGTACTTCTCTTAAAAGGAAAGTAGTATATCTCATTTACATTCATTGTCGTAATGTATTTTATTTTACTTTTTTCATTTTTATATTTTCATATTCTGTGTACGTTCCTCTTTTGTATGTTGTAGTAGAGAAAATACTGCCGTTTCTATGTATAAGCCTGTATTACATCACTTGTGTCTATAATTGTGTCTTACAAATTTTAATGTGTTTTTATTAAAGTATAGTTGATTTACAATGTTGTTTTAGTTTCTTGAGTATAGCGTAGTGATTCATATATACATATATATATTTCTTTTCATGTTCTTTTTTATTATTTGCCATTATAAGATATTGAATATAGTTCCCTGTGCTATAAAGTAGGACCTTGTTGTTTAGTTTTTATATATAGTAGTTAGTATCTACAAATCCAGGACACCCAATTTATCCTTCCATGTCCTCCCTTCCCCCCTGGTAGCCATAAGTTTGTTTTCTATATCTGTGAGTTTGTCTCTGTTTACCTTTCAACTTTTAAGATTCAACAAATTGTTAACATCATCTTTTACTTTTAGAAATAGTATTGTTCTTTGAACCTTGTAAGATTATACATACCTGTCAGTTGTTCTTATATATAAACAAATGATCTGGAATGTAACAGAATTTTTCCAGATAATATTGTATCAGTTGACAGATGAGAAATAGAGGGCACTATTATTTTATTGATATTTAAATTATATACTCTGTGCACATATGTAGAAAAATAGTTTAGTATTTTAATTCTTAGAACTCATTATGAGAATCATATATTTCTCTATACTGCCTTGTATTTTCTATTGCATTTTAAATGTGTCATATCTATTTATTTTTGCTTCTTGCACTGGCCAGTGAGTGTCTCCTTAACAAAGACTATATCCTATTTTCAGAGAGTCTTTCCAAGGGCTTAGAGTCTCATTTTGACTAAAAAATTTTATTTCTTTTAAAAAGCTAAAATTAGTAAGAAAAAGAGTTTATAAAATGTGAACAAATAGATTTTAAAAATAAATAGAATGGTATGATCCAGGCAAGGATTTGTGGAACCAGTGAGGATTCCGGGAGGGTGCAGGCTCCAGAAGCAAATGCTAGATGCAGCTGCAGTTTGCTGCCATCTAGTGGCTGTTGTCCACTCCAAGTCTAAGTTGCAAAGACTAGATACTGTGATAGAATGGAACTTCCAGGACAATGAAAGAATTCCAGTTATTTCCTAGTTACCTGGTTTCCATCCCCATCATATGATCTTGAGGAGGAGAGCTTGATTGAAAATAACCAGAACCATGCAAAGTTCCCCAGTACCGCCCTGTATCCTGAGATGAAGTTGTCTCTGGCATCGCTGACCCTGTCTTCCCTCCCTATCGTTTGTCATTAAGGATGATATTGCCTATAGGTTTTTCAAAGATGCCCTTTATCAGGGTGAGGAAAGGTGCTGAGAGTTACCAGGAATGAATGTCTGGTTTTATGTAGGCATAGTTTCCTTTTTACCTTGTTAATATAGTAAATTGCCTTATTTGGGGGCATGCGACCAGCTTTGCCTTCCTGGGATGACACCTACTTGGTCATAGTGTATTATCCTTTCTCTTTTGACTCTCTTTGATTTATCATAAGTGATTGGGGTGTCTATCATTCATAGACCAGGAAAAAATCCTTGTTTCCTTTCCAAAAATCACTGCAGCAGAGAAGATAAGAGACTTAAATATGTTTGACACTCTGTATTGGGGAGAGCACTTATAAGTGCTGGCAGAGTTAATTGCTACAGAATTTTAAATTAGTTGGTAGCTATTATAAGGTATTTTATAAAATATGTTTTTTCTAGTACACACAACAAATTTATAAAAGGAATAATAAAACAAATATAATACTACTAATGGACCAAGTATTATGCTATTAGTTGACTGAGTGAAGCATATTAAAAAATACCTTGCCAACTTGAAGGGTTAAAAAAAGCCACATATGCTTTTTGTTTTCATTGTCCAATTATTCTTGACTTAGTATGCGTTTAACTTGTCATTTTTATATCTAACAGTTTTACATTAGAAACTTTTTAGTTTGACATAAAATTGAAAACTTATCCATCATATAAATGCACAAAATTTTATTTGCAATTATTTGGTATCATAAAATCTCAGAAGTTTCCTCAAATATTCTAGATCAAGACTTCATCATACATAAAAAATATATTCTCTACATTTATTCCAGTCTTTAAAAGGTCTTTTAGCACCCAAGATAAAACTACATGTTTAAAATGGAAATATAAAGAAACTAAAGGAATGTCCTGGAATTGGGGGTGAGCCTGGTTTATATGAGAAGCATTTAGTGATCTAGTTTTAGTATCCGTTGGCATTAGAAAAATAAGAAAAGAGTTATACATATTGCATATTTGTGTTGAATAAAAGAAATTCCTGGAAGTGTGCTATTTGTAAAACAATGCAATGAAGGGTGGAAAAATATCTTTTCAGAAGAATATTTATAATTAATAATGACTTTGATTAACTTTATTCTGTCAGGAAGCAATAAGAAGACCAAATTCAGTGGTCCTCAAAATTCTATGTAGGGACTGACTTCAGTAGAGTCAGTTGGGAATCTTAAAAAATAAATGAATGCTCCATGCACTCATCTCACTAATAGACAGTTTTCAATATTGAGACTAATTAAGAATGAGGTGTGATCCAAGAATCAGTATTAACAGTGAAGCAAAACAAAATCTCCCCAGCTGATTCTGAGGTACGGGGAAGTTTGGCAAACACTGACCTAATTGACCTCCAGGGCCCGTTTTACTTTCAAAAAGACCACACATTTATATACATATATCTCACTTATTTTCTTGGTTTTAAGAATAACTATATGGCTAGATCAAAGGATTTAGAACTTTTAGTAGGTAATAGGTGGGAGGAATTTTCAGTTCAGTCTTTGCATAATATAAAGTGTAGGACTATTTCTTGATGCCAAACTGAAGACTCAGTCCAAGATTCTTTTTTTTTTTTTTTTTGGTTCTAATAAATAAAAACGAGATACATGAAACTTAAAAATAAATAGGTCTACTTATTGAGTGCACTCAGATAGTTGAATATATACCGTTAAGCATGGCTGCAATTAGCTGCTTTTTCATCAAAGCTTCCTTTAAAGGAACGATGAACTATTAAAAGTCTTCAGTGAGGCTTCTTTTGAAATCTGCTGGATCTCAAGTAAGATAACTGATTTTTAAAAATCACAACTTTTTCTGAGGATAGTTTTCTTAATTTAGCAAATTTTTCCTGTTCAATCTATTATTCATCTATTATTAATGAGCACTTTCTATTTCCAGGCTCAACATATTTTATGTATATACATCACTTAATTCAACCCTTTCAATACCTCCTGTGGGAATAGATGTTTTATGACGTATGTTGCTGTTGAGAAAACAGAGGTTAATGGGAATTTGAACAATTAGTCCAGTATTAGCCAGTGAATTGCAAGATATGGATTAAAACGTAGATTTATGTGAATTAAAATGCCACACTTTTAACTAATAAGACATTTTGACTTCATAAAAAAATAGTAACAGAGGCTAAGTCAGTTTCACTTTTTCTGACTTTATTGTACTTTTGATTTTATAAAAATTTCCAAATTAAAATGTGACTTCAAATATGATATTAACTTCCTTGAAGGGAAGAATTATTTTCTTGTTAGTTCAGAAATTAAAGATAGTAATGGAAATCAGATTTATAACATATTATTTCTTTTTTCCATTTGGATTTAATTTTTCAGTATCTATAAATTATTGATATTATCCACATACCTCTTTACTGTTTGATAGTCAGCATTGATAGTTATTTAAAAAAGCAAAAAGTCAAACCTATGCAATACAGATTTTTTTCTGCCCTATGATAGTATTTGTGTTAATGTCTTCTGTTTGATTAACAATGTATACAAAGAGAAAAAAAAACTTCTTAGGAAAGTTAATCTTGTATTTCAGGCATGAAGTTTGCTTCTACATAAGCGGAATAGTTCATATATCTAAGATGTTAATGCTTGAAAGCAAAAGGAAAAGAATGGGCTGGAGTCCACTGCCGAAAAGGGAGCAGAGCTACTGGTCATCAGTGAAGCAGTGTGTGGGGTAGGCGGTAGAGGCTGAAAGTGTGTGGTTAGTGTAGGCGGTTAGAGTTGATTTATCATTTCAGGTGACTTTCCTTAACACTGGTGCTTCATTCTAACTCATGAAACAGTAACCCATGCTTCCTGGTGTCTTTTACAGAGTAGAATGTTTTAAGACAGCCAAATTAACTGCATCTCTGAGCAAGAAAAGGAATTGATCCAAGTTTTCACTTGCTATCCATTTGTAGGATGGATAACCTGAAAGTAATTTTTTAGGTTTTTGTTTGCTTGATGGTTTATTTAATATTTATTTTGCATTTAAGACGTTCTGGTAACGCAGATACCGCTTTTCATACTCAGTTTCGTGTTATTCTCACAAGAATCCTATAAAGCAGGTATTATTAGCACTTCTCATTTGACAGAAGACGACTTCAATGCAGTGAAAATGCAGGTGGTGATCTTGGATCCGTTTAAACTCAAAGAGGTAAAATTTGGACTCACTCCATCTGATCCAAAGCTCTGAACAAATGACATAAAATGACTGAGAACATCACTCTTTCAGACATTCTTTTCCCATCCACAGTTCCCATATCATATTGACATTAAATATATTAGAACAAAATATATATAATATCTTCTGGTACTGGTACTTCCAAAAGTAAAGCTGTTCTGTGGGATTGTGTTGCCAGGAGAACCTCACTTTCTATTAGCATTTTTTTCCTCACTGGGAGCTTCAAGAGCCAAAAGCTGACAAGGCTTTCCATAGGGTTCATGATCATCCACTCATTTTCTCAGACAGGTCTCAGCAATGAAGAGTGAGCTGAATAGAAATTACTCAGAGCTGACTGAGTTTATCCTGCTGGGATTCAGAACATCTCCAGAAGTACAGATTCTCTTATTCTTACTTTTCTTGCTTATCTACATGGTCATTGTGGTGGGAAATATCAGCCTGTTAGTTGTCATTAAAACAGACTCCAGACTTCATACACCAATGTATTTCTTTCTCAGGAATTTGTCCTATTTAGATCTCTGCTACTCCACTGTCATTGCTCCCAAAACTCTGGCTACTTTCTTGTCCAAGGACAAGAGAATTTCTTACAATGGCTGTGCCACGCAGTTCTTTTTCTTTGCTCTCTTTGTGGGGACTGAAGGCTTTCTTCTGGCGGTGATGGCGTACGATCGCTTCTCAGCCATTTGCTCGCCTTTCCTCTATACTGTCCGTATGTCTCAGGAGGCTTGTGTTCACCTGGTGAGTGGCTCCTACATTTGCGGCTGCATCAACTCCATGATACAAACAGGTTTCACCTTCAGTTTGCGTTTCTGTGGAGAAAACAGACTGGACCACTTTTTCTGTGATGTCCCAGCCCTGATCAAGATCTCTTGTGTTGACACCTTTGTGAACGAGATTGTACTATTTATTCTGTCTGCTTTCATCATCGTCACCACCACAACTGTCATTCTGGTTTCCTACGTGTATATCCTCTCCACTGTCCTAAAGATCCCCTCAACCCATGGCAGGAACAAGACCTTCTCCACCTGTAGCTCTCACATCACT
The DNA here is from genome assembly GCF_048773025.1 of Camelus bactrianus. Classification (NCBI taxonomy): domain Eukaryota; kingdom Metazoa; phylum Chordata; class Mammalia; order Artiodactyla; family Camelidae; genus Camelus; species Camelus bactrianus. The sequence continues at coordinate 12,728,251 of NC_133550.1, read as the reverse complement.
GTGGTGAGTTTATTCTATGGGACTGTGTTCTTCATGTATGCCCAACCCGGGGCCATCTCCTCACCAGAGAAAAGCAAGGTTATAGCTGTGTTCTATACTCTTATCATCCCTATGCTGAATCCTCTGATTTATAGTCTAAGGAATAGGGAGGTGAAAAATGCTGTGAAAAGGATACTGTTGAGAAAAATATCTTTTCATTGAGCTCCAACCAGCTATAAAACTGTAGACTAGGCTAAAATCAATATATTTATGGACTAGTTTCAACTAAAGTCATCTAAATTTTTGAAGATTAAATGTTATTTTATTTTTAACATCAATAGTCTTTTTAAAACGAGCTTAAAAACAGGTGTAGATTTTTCATAGTTCTACATAATTATTTTATGGTGTGATATCTATTTGTTACATAGGTTTGTTAATGTTTTGTTTTGCTTAAGCATATTCAAAATCACAACTTGTGAATAAGTACTAGAAAATGAATAAACACATATGTGCTAATATATCTGAAAACATATATGAATATAAGTGAATATCTATAGATCCATGTATACATTTGGAAAGAGAGAAAGACAGAGACACTATTGAAATTTCTGTGCTCTTTGTTTTCTTCAAAACGTAGTCAAGTTTGCCATTGTCTAATCTTTGTAAATGAGAATTGGAAATGCTATAGTAATATGCATTATTGGCTTTGCTCAAATAGAAATACAAAGAGGTAGTATAAAGAATTATACCCATAATATCCTTAAATCTTGCAAACATTAATGATTTCATCAAGGAGCAAAAAATAAAAATTAAAGAAATAAATGTGATATGGATGCTGTGAAACTATCTTGTAAGTGGAGTCTTAATAATAAGAGTTTGATCATCTATCCAATATTACTTGTGCTTATTGGTCTCATTACTTTCTACCTTGTATCATTTTTATAACTTACATATTGATTGAAAATCCTTATTTTCCTCTAGATGTGAAAAAATATTGCCATAGAGTGACATAAACAACCTTGTAATAATGTAATCCTTTTGATGTCTATGGTTATCTATACTTTTAATTTTTAATTCTTAGAATTTTATTCTTTTTTTGTTCCTTAATTAAATTTGCCAAGGATCTGACCTCGTATGATTAGAATTTTGAGATCCACGTCATTATTTTAAAGTAGTTTATGATGTGATATCTGAGTGTTACATAGGTTTGCTGTTGTGGTTTTGTTTTGCTTAGATGTATTCAAAATTGCAATTCATAAACACTGTGCTATTAGAATAATACATAAATACAACCATTACATTCATTAATCAATATCTGTGTGTTTATTTGTATATTTACATAATTATTTAAATTTATTTACCTAAGATCTGGTTTTGTTAACCTCTTGTTTGTGAATTTATATGTTGACTACTTGGTTGCTTTCTTTTCTGTTTTTGCTTTAATGAATTATGCTGAAAACTTTTGCACTTTAACTTGTTTTTGCTTCTATTATTTTATAAATGCCTTTTCTTTTCATTTTTACTGTTATCTTTCATCTAAGGATTATTTAGCTGCAGTTTCTTATTTCAGTATAGCAGATTTATTTAGAGAGTATCTTTTTTATTGTTGATTTCTAGTTGTATTATCTTAAGTTCAGTAGATTTCAACTCAAAAAACCTTTTTGATGGAATCTCTATAGTCATAATATTTGCTTGATTAGTTTATTATATTTTTTAGGAATATAATGCTTTCCAATTTAAGTAAAGTATATCTGTTCTCTTACGTATTATAAAATAGTATCTTACATGTATTAAAAAATAATAAAATTATGTGGTAGAAAAGTATTGTTCCAAGATTACAAAGAGGAAAGGAGTGACATCCTCGAGATGACCAAATAAGACATCTCCCTCTCACGTTCCTTTTGAACCACAATAATTTGTCGTCCATCCGTGGGCAGAAGTCCTTTTGTGGGAGCTTTGGGATTGAGGTAGGAGATTGTGCAGCCCCAGGACAGTCCAATAAGGAGAGGAGCCATTTTTAGATTGCAGGCCTCCATCCAAGTGGCTAACTCATTTATGCCCCAGAAACATCTCCATCACCCTGAGGACTCAAATACAGCTCCATCGAGCTTGGCTCTGTCCCCAGCACCATGCACCACGGGACTGGGGGGGAATCGTGCCCATCCTTGGGTCAGGTAATAGGCATACAGTCCTCAGTCCTGGATGTGGACCCTGCACCGATCTGTGGACCAGCTCCAGCCCCCCTCAGCCACAGTCTGGGAGCCTGGAAGGTATGTCCCCCAGACTCGGTCAGGCTGTAGATTCCGAAATTGCCCTGTAACTGGACTCTAGCTCATCCCAGCAATAGTCCATAAACAGTCCTGCTGACCCAGAAGACACTTCTGTCTGCACCCCCAGGGATCCTGAAAGGGTCTGATATTTGGATCCAGGCCCCTCACAGCCACAGTCTGTCAGCAGTCCTGAAGGTCCAAGGACCCAGTAAGCGACACTCCTGTCCATCTATGTACCTGTTACTAAGCTGCTGACCAAGCATCCAAATATGAATCCTGGAGTGAATCCTTGTCCCATTGCCACCCTTCTGAACAGGCTACTGGAGGAAGTCCCATTCACCTAAGGACCAGGCAGTATTGATGCCTGCTTAAACTCCTGGTAACATGCATGCCATTCACAGACCCCACTGCAGAACCTTAAACTCACTCCAAACCAGTATGACTGCGATTCTGGAGGTAGTTCCATCAGCTCAGGGAACCCACAGGGGAAGAACTTTACCTGCAAAAACCAGCCTGTAAAGACTTAATGAGGTGTTTGCTCCTTCAAATGCACAGACATCTATTCAAGGCTACATGGATCACAAAGAGTCAGATATATATGATACTAAGAAAAGAAACTAATAAAGCAAGGAAAAAGCACTAGGCTAGGGCCTTTATTGGGTTCTCTCTGAGAAAGGCAAGGTAGAGCAGGGTGAACAGTTTAAGATTGGCTACTTTGACTAATGTCAGTGAGTTTTAGGCTATAGGGGTTATATCTGGTTGCCTGGCCCTGGGATGATTATGGCAGAGGAATATTGTCTGCCAGGGCGTGTGGGCCAGATAGAGGGGAGTTGGCTCTGGATTGGTTAGTTTAACCAAGAAGGTGAACAATCTGTTCACTAAAAACTATAGCATTGATAAAAGAAATTGAAGAATAATGGAAAGATTATCTTGCTTACATGAATTGGAAGAATTAATACTGTTAAAATGTTCATAATCTCCAAAGACATCTATAGATCCAGTGTGATCTCTATCAAAATTCCAAGGGCATTTTTTCACAAAAATAGGAAAACAGCAATTCTAAAATTTGTATGGAACCGCCAAAGACCAGATAAAGCCAAAGCAATCTTAAGAAAGAAGAAAGGTAGAGGCATCGCACTTCCTGTTTCCAAACTATGCTACAAAGCTGTGGTAATCAGAACAGTAAGATACTGGTATAAAAAATAGATACATGGACCAGTGAAACAACGTTGAGAGCCCAGAAAAAAACCCATGCATGTTTTTGTCAATTAATAGTTGACAAGGGATCCTAGAATATTTAATGAAAAAGGAATAGTCTTTTCAATAAACAGTGCTGGGAAAACTGGATATTCATAGGCAAAAAAATAAACCTGGATCCCAATCTTAAACCACTCACAAAAATTAACTCAAAATGGATTAAGCACTTAAATATAAGACATGAAACTGTAGAACTCCTAGAAGAAAACGTGAAGAAAAAACTCCCTGATATTGCTCTTGGCAATGTCGAATATGACACCAAAAGCATAAGCAACAAAAGCAAAAATAAACAAGTGGGAATGCATCAAACTAAAAATCTTCCACACAGCAAAGAAATAATCAACAAAATAAGGAAGCAACCTACAGAATGGGAAAAGACATTTGCAAACTTCTTATTATATAAGGAGTTAATAGCCAAAATTATAAGGAATTCATAGAACTCAGTAACAGAAAAACAAAACAAAACAAATTATATGATTGAAAATGGGCAGATGATCTGAATAGACATTTTTCCGAAGAATGTCTACTAATGGATAACAGGTATATAAAAAGATGCTCTACAACAATAGCCACAAGGAAATGCAAATACAATGAAATATCCCCACACCCATGAGAATGGCTTCTATGAACATGACAGGTGATAACAGGTGTTGGCAAGGACAAGGAGAAAAGAGAAGCTCTGGGCATTGTTGGTGGGAATGTAGATTGGAACCACCACTATAGAAAACACTTTGGAGGCTCCTCAAACGATAAAAAAAAATAGAACTACTAGAATTCCAGATCTAAGATCCAAAATAAACTGCTTTTTTGCCTCTTTATAGTTCTTGTCCTATCAATTGACAAGAGGAAGGTGCAAACAATACTTATTACTTCATTGGTTTCTTCCCACATGTATTTACCTGGCCACCTACGGAAGCCTAAAACTGCTTTTCTTTTCCTGTCATTTCTTTACAAATGTATTGTTCTTTGTTGAAGACACCACATGAGCTGAAATTCCAGTTTCATGCCATTGTGATCAGAAAAGACACTTGAAATAATTTCTTTCTTGTTAAATTTGTTGAAGCTATGATTTCTGATGTTACTATTATAATTGTTTGGGGGCACCATAAACAGCAGCTGTATAAGAGGGCAAACTTAAGAAATGTGAACTGTAACTACCCCACTGACTGGCCATCCTCTCCTCTCCACAGGCCTCCCAAGGCACAACAATATTGAAATTAGGCCAACTAAAACTCTAAAATTAAGGTTGTATTACTCTATTTTCAAACTATATGTACAGGGGAGATGGGGAGGGACTTAGCTTTAGATGACTCCTTCACAATAGCTATTAAATACGCTCCTGTTCCTCCATCTTGAAAACATACTGAAGAACAATCATAAATAACCTTGTCTTATCCTCTGTTTTTCCCTAGGTCACCCTCTCTGTCTCCTCCTCTTCATGGCCAAATGTTTCCATCCTGTTATTTCCATTGTTTTTTCCTTTCTTCACTTCTTTATTCATAAATAACGTGAATCTGGTTTGTCCTCTTGCCATTCTTTCAAAATTATTCTTTTCTGAAGTTGTCAATGGCCAATGTGTAGCTTAAAATTAACAGGTAGCTCAAAACCATTGAGTAGAATTCACTGTAGAATTCAGGATGCCTGTTAAAGTGAATGTTCTCTGTGGCTTTATGGAGTCTACTCTGTGTCCTGCGCTAGGTCTATTGTCATCAGGAAGACATGAGCTGTCACTGTCCAGCTGAGACACTTAAGACAATTACTAGGCAAATATACATAAAGTTCAATAATTATTTAAATTACATACTGGAAATCCATTCAAATGGTTGCTTCCTTAATTTTGTTGATTATTTCTTTGCTGTGTGGAAGATTTAAAAATCTCATGCATTCCAACTTGTTTATTTTTGCTTTTGTTGCTTTTAGTTTTACACATTAAAATTTAAGTGATGTAACTAACACCAATGGATTACGTCTGGAAAATGTATTCAAATAATGAAATCCAAATTTACATTAACATTAGTCACTGCTGTTTTTGAACAAATTCCCCTTGAGACAAATATAATTGCACTGTGCAGTGGTGCAACCCCTATGGTCTCCGGTCACAGTAGAAATACTTCCTGTTCTGTTACTGTATTGTAATTTGCAGCTGTAGGATGTCTACAAGCCCGACAAGGAACAGAAAGCTTGCCTTGTGGTTCTAGGTATGTCCTCCCATTCAAAATTGTCTGTAAAATTACACTGAGGTTGTAGAAAGTAGATTCTGTTAGTTTTGGTTTCCAAGATTTTAGCTGCGTAAATATGGTCTTACTTTTGTCAAATCAAAATGAGTAAAAATACGTAAGAACAAGAATAGATAAATGGCTAGAAAATTTCCCTTTCAAGCCCTTAAGTGCGGCTCTAAGGGAAAACTGTGGAATCCAGAGGGACGGGGTATAGCACCTTTGTGTTTAACTCTTCTCACTTAGGTTTCATGTGGCTCCTTTACGACTGAAACGCCTTCGTACATATTACTCACATCACAGTCTGTGTATATGAGTAGAATATCAAGATAAAAACAAAAATCAGATTATGTAAATTAACGCCATTGTTTTCTCTGTTTCTCTGAAAATCCAGAACTCAAGGTCAGGTAGAAGTTTTGCATGCAGTTTAACTGGGCAGTTATTTCCAAAGCTGTAGCAAAAGGAATCCAAGTGTGTAGGTCGCACGTCAGACCTCTGATCCGAGGAACGCTCCCTTCTCTGAGTCGGATGGAGACCTGCGCCAGGTGACGGGATTCCTTTAGGCATTAGCTGCCCTCTCTGTTGTCGCCACAGATGCCTGGCTCTGAGCCGATTATGAGTGGAAACCGGTCCCTCTGCACCACGTTCACGTTTGTGGCGTTTTCCTCCCTGGAAGAGTTACAGCCTGTGCTCTTTGTTGTGTTCCTAACCATTTACTTGTTCACGGTGGGAGGGAACCTCCTCATCATCTGCTTGATCGGGGCCACCCCTTCCCTGCACACGCCCATGTATTTCTTCCTGGTCAACGTCTCCTTTCTGGAGCTGTGCTACATCACCAGCGTGGGGCCTCAGATGCTGGTGCACCTGCTGGTGGAGACCAAGACCATCAGTGTGCGAGGCTGTGCAGCTCAGATGTACGTATTTACCATCCTGGGACTGACAGAGTGCTGCCTGCTAGCAGCCATGGCTTATGACCGCTTTGTAGCCATCTGTCACCCGCTGCATTACACTCTGCTGATGGGCCCTCCCGTGTGCCTGAAATTGGCCGCAGCATCGTGGACCACCGGGGTCGTGGTGGAGTCAGCCCAGACCACGTGGCTCTTCACTCTGCCCTTCTGCGGAACAGGAGAGATTCAGCACTTTCTTTGCGACATCATGCCTGTCGTGAAACTGGCTTGTGTTGACATGTCCCACAATGAGATTGTGCTGTTTGCTGTGTCCGCGCTCTTCGTCATGAGTCCCTGCCTGCTCACCCTGTGCTCCTACGCGCGCGTTCTGCTGACCATCTTGGGAATCCCTTCGGCCGCCGGCAGACGCAAAGCTTCCTCCACTTGCTCCTCTCACGTCCTGGTTGTTTCTCTCTTCTATGGCACCGCCCTGTTCGCGTGCCTCCAGCCGAAGGCTGCGCACTCTCCGCAAACAGACAAAGCCGCTGCGCTCATGTACACGGTGGTCACGCCCGCTCTGAATCCCGTCATCTACACCTTGAGGAACCAGGACGTGAAGGAAGCCTTTCAGAGACTAACACGAAGGAGCCCTTTCAGACAAATGGCCTGAACCTCACACTACCGCACAGAGAGGTCACCCAGGTGTCTGATCGCCCTGCCAACACGGTGCGTCATTCACGTACTTACAGGATGGCGACCAAGAGACCCTTGGATCTGTTCCATGTTTCTCAATGTTTTTAAATAAAAAGAACTACAGGATTATTAAAATATTTATCATTTGTTCAATCAACAATATTCAAAAAAAATATTCAATCAACAAACTTACTGAGTATTCCTGTGTCCTGGACACCATTCATTTTTCCCTTCCACAGTGGTAGTAGGATTAAGCCTAGTTTGTTTGTCCATTTGACTAAGGACAATGAAATGTTCTTCCTGTGGAAAAAAATAAAAATGAATACCAAGTAATTAATACATTTTAATGTCAATATAAGCTGTTAGAATTTAAGTTCTTAAGGAGAGTGCACTCCCTTAATTATTCTGCCTCTATACACCTAAATAATCAGGCATCTTAAACATCAACTCCTAGTAAATACTGATGAGTGATGTCCACTGTGACACAACTCTTAAGTATTTAACTTGTAAATCCAGTGAGGAACCCTGCCTCTTTTTTCTTTTCCAGTTTTACTGAGATATAACTGACATTCAGCACTGTATAAGGTTTCAGGTGTACAGCATAAAGATTTGACGTACATGCATCATGGGATGATGATTACAACAAATTTAGTGAACATCCATCATCTCATACAATTAGATAACTAAAGAAATAGATAATATATTTTTCCTGTGATGAGAACTCTTAGGATTTAATCTATTAACAATTTTCATGTATAATGTACAGCAGTTAATTATATTTGTCATGTGTACATTTCCTCCGAACCCTGGTTCTTTATCCAAAAGTAGATTCTTCCTTTGCTCTTATGACTTACTTTTTCACTTTTTATAGGAGTGAAGTTTTAGAGAAAAAAATTTATATTTACTGGCCAATGATAAAAATATGACACTCTTATTCAAAGTTTTTTTCTTATTTATCTAGTTTTTAAATTGTGGTTGTTTTTGTCCTCAGTCTTCTTGTCTTTCTCTGCATTGAATGCACAGTATATTGCTTTGTTCAATCTATCATTTCAGTCACATTATCACCAGGCTCCTAAGTTTCAGGGCAGTGATGGTCAGAATTTGGATTATTTATCAGTAGAATTACAACTGGAAAGAACTCAGAGACTAAACATCACTGCAAGTAGAAGCTGAGCAGATATATTTATTTCCTGTAAGTGAACCACACAAATGTGTTTTCTCTCCTGTTGAGAAGTGGGTGTTTGTGATCACACATGGGACACTGTGATGACCTGGAATGAGAGATACCTCACACGAGTAGGACTGGAGGCTGTCCAGGCACCACCTGTGTGAGAGCAGAGCCCCACCCCATCCAGAGCTATCCCTCGGTCATGTGGGCTCTGAGACACGTGACAAATACTTCACATGTGTGGGTGCACACATACACAGACACACATACACACACACACCCCAATCCAGCAGCTGCTGGGCATCACAGAGGGTCTGATCTCTTCACTTGTTTTGCCCTCATTTTCAAACAAGCACTCACTGCTCTGCAAAACCACTTAGAGACTTGCTGTTGCTGCTTATCACCAACTAGTAAGAAATCCACACTTGTGCCAGAATTAGTTTCTGGATGTTCTCAACCTCCAGTTCTCCAGGATTCCAGAGTGATGCTGACTTCCCAGGAAAAGAGATGGAATCGATCTCTTTACCAAACCTGTGTGCTGTTTTATTGCTTGAGCTTCAAAGCAGTTCCTTCCCAAGGTAAAAGTTTAGGACTATTTTCCACACATATCACTAGAGATCTGTCAATACTGACTGTTGGTTTAGAAGAATAAGGAAGAGTTCCAAAAAAGCAACCTCAAACATGCCAAATTGTATAACGTATGGCAGGGAAAAGATGTGCACAGATCTTGAGTTAAGTAACAAAAGTCATGGACACCAGTGAGATGCTTTCCAGTGCACGCCCACTCCTGGGAGACACGCCCACTCCTGGGAGACACGCCCAGCACAGCTCCCCAGGTTAAGACTACTTGACATGACTTCCAGGCCCACGCGGATTTTCAGTATCAGAAATCTCCAGTAGTCAGTACCTCCACCGACCTCCAAAATGATAAAACCTGATATGACATTTATCACTATAAATTTTTTAAGATATTAGAGCATTTAAAAAATCATGTACTAAAAGTTGATATTATATTCACTGGAACTATGCTTTTAAACATGTGACCGGTCTGGAGTGGGGCTTTTTTCACTTGTTCAGCAATTTCAGGAGAGGATACAGCTGAAGGAGAGGCACTTTAAATTCTTAAGAAGACTGAAAATGAGCCAATAAGAACTGGGTTTTCTAAAAAGGTGGAAAATCACCCCAGCCATCTCCATGCATCCACCTGCATGTAAGTGTGACTTTAAGGGAAAAAATACTGAAAAATACCCTTTGTTTGTTGGCCTCCAATGTTTGTGACGAGGTTAGAAATTGTTTAAGTAAATGTTCCTCAATATTCATAGTATGTGGTAAGTCTTTTTTCTCTAGCTATGTTAAATATTTTCTCATTATTTTGATGTTTAGCAGTGGGATTATATGCTTAGGCATTTTATCACACTTGGGAGTTACCTTGCCTTCTTGATTCTGTAAATTTATGGCATTCTTCAAATGTAGGAACTTTGCAGTCACTGATTATTCAAAATTTTTATATTCATGTATCTTGATTGCAGTTTTATGCCCAGGGCATAGAAGCATGCTTGACACGTTTCAAGCACATGACAAACATGTATTCAAGGATGGAAGAAAGGAATTAACAAATAAATGAAGGTAAATGGGATGCGTGGTGACTTCAATATAGTATATTTTGTGCAAGGAAGATCTCCTGAGAACTAAGGAGAGATGCCTCTACACTTTGGCATCTCTTACATAATAAACAAACCAAAGATCCTCAGGGAAGTACTGCCTCTGAACCTGAATTTTTTGGAGAGATTTGCATACTGCTTAGGGCATCCCCTGGAAACAAGCAACCGTAATCACTTGCTATGATAAACGGTTGCTTAATTTAATTACTGTGTTGTATTAACTTAAAAATATAGTAAATATGAAGAACAAAAGAGATACCTGGATATTCTAAATTGCTGATCTGAGCTACAAACAGCTAAGCACAAAATGCTCACAGTGTTAAACTTATTTTAAAAATTACCTATTTCAGTGTGATACCTGGGAAGGAGGGAAAAAAATCTGAGTGCTTCGTCCTGCAGCAGAGATATAAGGAACGTAAACATCAACAGACAAAATCCTTTGCCTAAGTAATTGTGTTTATATACCTTTAAGAGTAACAGTGTGTAAATTTTAGTGTATTTTGCAGGTGATTTATACATCTGAATATTATTGAAAATAAATCACCTTAACATTCTGAGAGTATTTTATGTTAGTAGATTTAAATTTAATCCTTCTAACTTGATTGTAATTGTGGAAGACCTGAAATTGATTTATCAAATGTCACCAGTTTTGAATAAAATTTTTTTCATGATTTTGAAAGGAGGTAAAATTTCCTTTCAATTTTTAATGTAAATACTCGCTGCTAAATTTTTATTATTTCACGAGTTTTCATTCTTATGCACCTTTGTTCACTTGTTTCTCTTACCTATTCTGCTTCCTAGTCTGTCTCACATGCCCAGTTGAGGATCCACCCTCTCGTTTAACATTCCTTCTTGTAAATCTCTCCCCACTGCCCCAAGCCCCAGAGAAACCTCCTCTCCTAGCCTCCAATGCCATAGGGTAAAAATGACTCTTATTTACCCTTAAGTTAATGGAACACAGTACTTTGCTATAGTCACATGTGCATCCTGCCTCCTCAATACGTTGGTAAACTGCAGGAGTCGGGGGCACTGTCTAACACAGTACAATGCATTCTCCATGGACCTATAAAAATTGTTTAATAAGTGTTTGCTATTGATAATGAAGTCACCAAAGAAGCGTAATTGATGATGAAGTCATCAAAGAAGAAACTGGCCCTCAAGGGATGAAATGTTTATCCCTAGGAGTTTTTCATATTTAGCATAATAAGAGCTTATAAAACTCTCAACCACATTATCAACTTCATTGCAGGCAGCTTGGCTTCTGACTTACCGTATTATATTAAGACAGTCAGTATTACCTGTAAGTGTCTGAACACCTGCCTAGTCACTGATTATCAGAGTCACATTTACTAGAGTTTCTCCTGTGTTCTCCTAGGTAGAGGTAAATGACAATTTTGCTGTCTCGGTCTATATATCAGTTAAGAAGCCAAGAGCTAAACAGAAGTCACTGTCTCATCTGAATTCAAATTCAGTCTTAATGGTAGGTTTTTCTCTTTATCATCTTCCTTTACTATCTATCTATCCTCTATTGTACTTTATTTCATTTTCCCCTCTCTCTGAACCTTATTCACTTCGTTTGCATTTCATTGTATTATTCTCTTTCCATTTTCAGAACTATAACCAGAAGAAACACCAAATCTGTTTAATTTTGTTCAAATCAGGTTTACTACGTGATCAGATAGGTGTAGTATTGGAAGAGGAGATGGTAAAAGAGAAGAGAGAACTAAGACGAAGAGCGTTGGTTAGCTGAGTAGATGTGGCAAAAGGCCAAACAACTCAAGAGGTGTCGACACTATTGTACTGAATTACTTCCACTGTGTAGCTTAAACCTAAAGCTGGATTTCTGTTCTCAGCCATCATACACCGCTTCCTTCTCTATTGCCCTCATAGTCAGCTCCTTGAGGTGATATTTATATGGTCAGCAGTCAGGCTGAGTGTAGATAATATGACATTTTTGCCCTTACATACTGAGGAAAGAAGAAATCAATTTTTTTCACATGCATGTTCTTCTCTTCATTTCATTATGATAAATATAACTAAACCAGAATAGAACAATGACTTATAAGATACCCTTCTATTTCATCAGATTTGTACAACATATTTGCTTTTTCTCAAAAGTAACAGCTTTTGCTAGCGTTTATCTTACATGAATCACATCCCAAAAAGCGTTCCTTTAGCAATGACTAATATTTTGATATAGTTATCTTCATGTTTTACCAGTCCCTTTACATAATTTTTTCTCAATATTTTTAGCAGAGCAGAAGCAGAGCAGAAGGCAAGGATGGAAAACCATACAACAGTGACAGTGTTTATCTTAGTAGGATTGACAGAGGACCCCAGATTGAAGATTGTGCTCTGTGTCTTCCTGCTTCTCACCTACTTGTAAAGCATCTCAGGCAACTTGATGATCATCACCCTCACTAAGCTGGATTCTCATCTCAAGACCCCGATGTATTTCTTTCTTCGCAACTTTTCTTTCTTAGAAATCTCTTACACAACAGTCTGTATCCCCAAATTGCTGGCTAGCATGGCAACTGGTGACAAAAGCATTTCCTATAACTGTTGTGCTGCTCAGTTATTTTTTGCCTTCCTTCTTGGTGCATCTGAATTTTATCTCCTGGCTGCCATGTCCTATGACCGCTATGTCGCCATCTGTAAGCCCCTGCACTACACAACCATCATGAGCAGCAAAATCTGTATCCAGCTGGTCCTTAGCTCCTGGATGGCTGGTTTCCTCATCATTTTTCCAGGACTCCTTTTAGGCTTAAGCCTGGATTTCTGTGACTCCAATGTCATTGATCATTTCTACTGCGACACCGCTCCTCTCCTGCAGATCTCTTGCACAGATACACATTTGTTGGAAATGATGAGTTTCATCTTAGCTTTGGTGACTCTCCTGGTCACTTTGGTATTAGTGATTCTATCGTACACTTATATTGCCCTGACGATTTTAAAAATTCCTTCTGCCAATCAGAGAAAAAAGGCTTTTTCCACTTGTTCTTCTCACATGATTGTCATCTCCCTCTCATACGGCAGCTGCATCTTCATGTACATTAAACCCTCGGTCAAACAGAGGATATCCTTAATGAAGGGTGTTGCAGTTCTCAACACCTCTGTCGCCCCACTGTTGAACCCCTTTATTTATACTCTAAGGAACCAGCAGGTGAAGCAAGCATTTAAGAACCTGCTACAAAGAGTTCTGTCTTTATCCAGGTAAAATCATGATGAAGTATATAAGGGAAATTGATTATTAAGGAAAATGGCAAAGGAAATGCTTGGATTGGGTCCTGATTTTCTGATGGCACTACTTTTGTCCTTTCACTTCTTTCTGCTGTGTCATGATATTTATATTCGCTGTTGTTTCCCAATGATGTCTTCCATTTCAAAATAGCAAAACTTTCTTTTCTTATTCCATTATAAACATTCTCCAATTTGATCCCTTTCTCTCTTCTTCACTCATTTAAGTGTAGTGAATATTTGAAAGTTTATTTTAATCAATTTTATGGATTATTTCATGGAGACTGAATTATTTCTATGTATGTGCAGTAAACTTTGTTCTCATATTTGATTTTTTAAAAAATTTTAGCAAGTTCAAAATGATTATCTGATATGGCTTCTTTGGAATTTGTTTATCACTGGCTTTTTGTCTTGATACACATTTTCTATTCTTTATAAATAAAGATATTCAAAGTGGGAAGTTAAGATTAAAATAGCAATGCCATTTTTTGTCCTGAGAATTAAAAAAAAAAATTCAAACTATGCTAGTGTTATAAAAAAAATCATATGGTATATTGTATTTTTGTTACATGCTATTCCATATAGGTAGGTAAATATTGAGTCATGAGGTGTAGTAAATCTAGGTAACTTTGATTAAGAATAAAATATGGCCAGAGAGGTCAATTTGATACTTTACCAGACATTTCCTATTCACCTTGGAACTAACTGTTTTTTAGAGTCTACATAATAACATAATCATATAAGAAATAATAATAATAATATAATCATAACCAGTTAATTTATTTTGAGATATTATAAGGCCAATGTGAAAGTATAAAATAACTGTGGATGAAATTATTAAATGCTAATTATTAATTCATTTATGTTACCGAATATACTTAGCATATACTATTAGGAAAAAAACAACAAAATAAACCACGTGAGTCCTTTTCTTTAGAAGCATGTAATCTAGTTGTAAATAAAAAATAGTCATAACAGAAACCAGAAAATCCAATAAAACTGTTTAATTCTACCAAGTAATAAGATTGTGATCATAGGCATGTAAGATTTAATTTAAAACAACTCCGGGTACAATTGAAGTCGTATATTTTAAAACTATTTAAAAATCAGGTCTCCATATGTAGCTGCCATTTTATAGAAAACACAAGTACAGATGATCGTGTTAAATAATGTCAGACGGATCCAAACTATTCAGTTGAGAAAGTGGCATATTCTATATTAAAATAACTCAATTATTTCAACAAACCAAAAGCATAGAAAAAAAGATGTTAGGGGATATTACTCTAGACATTTTAAAAACTAACGATGTATCCATCAAGTGAAACATGTAGACTTAGCCAAATAAGCTGCAAAGTGGCATTTTTAAGGGGTTGGGTAATTTAAAAACATGTGGTCTATGATAATGTCACTGGAGTTACGTTTTTAAATTCCTTATCTGTTAAATAATGGCATATTTAGGGATGACATGATATGGTATCTGTTGTTTGTTTTAAAATTGTGCTCTAAAAATATGAGAGAGCTAAAGACTAAACAGAAATAGCATAGTGTTTATCACAGCGGAAGCTGAAGAACCAGTTCACGGGTGTCCATTATATGTCTCTCTATAGTGTGTATGCGTAAGTTTACCTAATAAGTAGTTTATCATAAAAATTAGCTGAGGACAAGTTAGAGAGAAGGCGTATGGCATGGTTAATGTTCCAATTTACATACTAGTTTTCTTCAACTATCTCCTAATTTATTCGATAATTTGATTAACTTACCCATGCCCTTTTCTTACATTTTCAAATATAGTAAAAAAGAACACTCATGATAGTGTATAAATGAAGAAGGAAAAACTAAATATGCACTAATTCTATGAACATTCTTACTCTATGTGTAATGTTTGCTGGAATTGGTACCATAAGATTCTAAACCCTGAACACCCCGACTTCTACAACTCTTGCACGTGATGCTAAGGACAGTTACACAAAGAAAGTGGTCCCAGACACTTTTTATTTATGAATAATACTTCCTTTCCAAACCCCTAACTACAGTCTGCATAGGAAAGTAGGCTAGAAAGTATTTTTAATATTATTTAGGTCATTATTAAGAACTACTATTTCTGTACCAGGCATCATCCTAGCTGTCTGTATGTACTATCCGAATTTTCAAAATCAAGACAAAACAAGACAACTTGTAACAAATTATCCTTATTTTAACTTGTGAAAAAAATGAACTTCAATAAGTAACAGTAAATTACCCAGGATCACATTGCTAGTTAGTAAGAGAGACAGATCTCAAATTCATTTCTGTTTGACTCCAAAGGCTGTGTGCTACTCAGAACCAGCACCCCCAGGAGTTTGCAGCAGAGTAGGGTACAGGCATGCCCAGAGAGCGGTAACTTCTGTTTGTGGGTTGGGTTTGGAGGTGCGAAAGGAGACTTTTAGGCTCTCAGACACTCAGGTGCAAAAAGAGACTCCTAGTAACCTGATGTCACACCAGGTTACATCAGGCTGATATAATTTACTGTAGTATCCTGTCATTTAACACATGTGACATGCCATTTAAAAAGCTGGAAAGCTCTGTAATAGAGTGGGTATGTACTTGGAGAAGCTTCTTACATGTTTAATATACGGCCTGGCACAGAGTTAAACTGTCTTGAAATTTGTAGGTAATTGTTTCTGTATGCCTGGGATAATCTCATAATTTCTCTCTCTCTCTGTCTCTCTCTCTCTCTCTCTCACACACACCCCTTTATCTTGAGCTCTATCTCAGTCCTTTTACTTATTTATTTATTTGTGGAGGATGACTTCCAAAGAACCCGTGGGTTCATAAACCACACTAGGATCCATAAACCACAGTTAGCCAATCAAGCCATTGGACTCCCTGATCAGTTCAAGGTTGCACCTCTAACCCAGGCTTCAAAAATGACCATTTTCTCTCTATAAACAAGGACTCAATTAGTTAGGCATGAGGGCAAAATCAGTTCAGTAAAACTCAAGTCAATAAATGTAAATGTTAGAGAGAATATTATTTTCTGTTAGAATTAGAGCTATGAATATAAAAAAAGAAACTAGGGTCTTTGGGAGACACGAAAGAGGGCATGTTTACATGACTATGAAGCCAGTATACAGAAAATCAGGGTCAAGAAAGAACTGGGGAAGTGTAAATACCAATGACGTAACTTGGTTTCCTGTAAGGAACCTTAGCAACTGCTAGCATCCCTAGAAATTTCAGGTTGGATTTTCTATGCTCATAATCAAAACGAGTCTATTTATTTGTTCTATCTGATAAATGTTATCTCTGTGCCACTCTGTACATCCCAGCCCTTGGCAGCTTTCCAGACTTTTCTTGTTCAAAGAAAACTAATGAAAGACAGATGCATTCAGGACTTCAGTTAATTGCAATGTACCAATGCTTCTTTCTTTGACATATCTTTTTATTTTGATGGTAGCATAATGATCATACTGTTACTAAAACAAACTTGAGTCCACATGCCCATGCTCAGTAAAATCACAATCAGGCTGTGGTGAAGGAAAGTGCAGGTGAAAAACCAGGAGTGTGGGCAGCTAATGCTCAAAAAACTCAAACTCCCTGATGGGTTTCAAGGAAGCCTTTTTAAAATCAACTTGAAGGAGGAGAGTCACACGGGCATGATCAGCTCATGCACAATTCTCTGACTAATGATGAGGTGACAGGGCAGGGTCACAGGAGTTAAGGCCATCAATCCATAGGCTTAGCTGGTCTGGGGGCCGTGTTCACAGTCATCATGCAGTTAACTTCGTCCATTTGGTGGGGGTTTTAGTACCTATAAAACAACTCAGGCATGTGCATCAGACGCTGTTACCTATGTCCTTCAGGAAGGAACTAAAGATTCTGCGATTGCTGCATGGTTGATACACTGTTTAAAATTGTTACCAGTTCTCCCAGCACCACTGCTATTTCTGTCCCTACATGTTCACATCCTTTTAATCATTAATTCTTGAGTCAGGCTTTTGTGACTCAGAGGAGGTCTGGGAGAAGACAGCTTTTCTACAGGCAAGAGGCAGGCAGAGGACGTGGGGGTGGTTCTGTCCTAGGAAGGCCCCACAGGGTCATGTTTGGTTACAATACAAGATATTTACATTAGCAGAAACTGGGTAAAAAATTTCCCAAATGAAAGAGTTTACTGAAAATCAATCTGTCCCCCAAAATGTCAACAAAAACTACTTGATGTCATTAGGGAACAAAAATAGCACCTAGGACTTGAGAAGCCTGGGTCTTGGAGAGGATACTTACCAAGAGGATCCCATATATTCGACAACTTTGTATTAGAATATTTTGCTCTTTTCCACGTAGTTGGTGGTAAACATCACTCCCAGTGATGGTGTGTGAAAGCTTTCTTCTCCCGCACGAGGCTGGAGGGAAACAAATGGGAATCCTTATCTATCAGTGTAAGCGGGACCTTTCCTGGAGAAAAGAAACTTGTCTAAAAAGCAACTGAAGACTCATCAGCCTGACATTTTTCAGTGCTTTTTCCATCAACACGTTTAATCAATCTCAATCCTCAAGCAATGGAAGCCTGAGACCACAAGTATAAAGCAGCAGCTAGCTGATGAAGAATCTTAGAAGAAATTCTTGCTAGTCTCTGAACATTTTTGCCATTTATGTTGCCAAGTTGAAAGAGCCTGGGTAAAATACAGGCTTTCAGTTCAGAGCACTGTAATCTTATATCCTAAGAATAAACACAATGAATTCATCATTTCTCAAGAAGTATGAAACATAGGAAGCACGAAACATCATCTCATTCCTTGTTTTGACCAAGGCTGTCTACCTTCACCTGTGGGTCAAGATAAATGAAATCCTATTTGTAGAAATAAATCATTTTCCAGAGCCTTTAACATTTGCATATAGTTATGAGTATAGAGGAAACAATTTACAAGCATACCAGAGTTTCAAATGATCAAAAGTTAAAAAACAAACAAAAAAACACACACACACACAAATAGAAAGAGACTCAAGATCTACATATATTTAGTGCACAATATATAAAGAAATTAACAACTTAAGATAACTGGTATTTGGACAATAACTGACAAATATCAGAGCTATTTAAAACAAAATTAATTTATTTTTATCTGTTTAGATGTTCGGGCTGGTATGTCAAAGCTCTTCCTTAAAGTCATTGCATTTCTATGCTGGTATGACCTACAGCGGTGTCAGAATTCTGGATGTGTTCCGTCTTGCTTATTCACCTTTCCTAGTCATTTACTCGTACTCATGGCTCAAAAAAGGCCTGCTACCACATCTACATAACAATAGTGAGAGGGGGGCAAAGTGGAAGAGGAGGAACAACCACTTGAATCAGAAGATAATCCACGCAAGTTGAACAAGGGATCTTCATTTACATCCTTTGGACAGAATTTAGTTACATGGACACAACAAGTCGCAAGGAAGGCTAGCTATAGACACTGATAAATACGCATTCAATGTAGAAAAGGTAGAGAATGCTTAGTTATGAGATATCAGTTTAAAATCCAGTAGAAAATACCACAGAGACTGTTTGGAGAAAAGACAGCTTTCAGAAAAGCAGCTGAGGTCATACAGGACACGAAGTGGTAGACGTGTCTGGAGAATTAATACTGGTGCCTTTGGCCTGAGGGACACATTTTTCTATGACAGCCCAAGTTCTCTGACTTATATAGTCAATTTTTATTACCAATTAAAATAATGTTTTCTTTTCTGTTTCCAAATCCTTCCGTATGTGTTTGGGATTTCAAAACTTGAGTGTGTGGGAGGGCAAAATATACTAAGGAAATCGACACTGAATTCTCTGGAGACATAAAGGAGGTTTTTGTTTTAATATATAATTTTACTTTTTAAAATATTTAGTGCCTGAGAAGAACACTTGTATAACATATCATTTTGATCCTCTGGAAACGATTTCCTTGAATCTCATATCCTCCTGAGATGTCTTCATAATCTTTAGATCTGTTCCTTCAGGGCACAGAAAGCATAAATACTCCATGGGATAAATGTTGGCTAACTTTTTGTGGCATTGTGGGTAATGCTTGGAAATGTGTTCCACACACAAATAATCAAATTGTTGTAATGGGAAAATGTTATACTCTAGTCCAAATATCTGAGGGAAAAAAAAAGCTTTAGTTACACAGCATTTACTTTTATCAAGTTGCCATAAATGGGTAAGAAAAAACAGGCATAGACCAAGGGGTGGAGTGAGATCCATTCCAACAGGAACGGAACATCAGTGTCTCTGTTCAGCATGATGGTAAAGGAGCTGAACACTGAAGCAGAGAGGATTTTGTCAGAATTAATGTCTGTATCTATCGCCTTAAAAAAGATGTTTGTAAGTATTTTTGACAAACGGCTTTGGATTCAAAAAGATAAAAAGAATTGGTATGTCTAAAATTTAAAGACCATATTTCTTGTTAGATATATTTTAACTTACTTTTATTCTGTTTTTCCCATTATTAATCTCTTTTTTTTAACCTTTTAAATTTTGATTTGAGGAAAATGATGAAGGAAGACATATGAAGTACAATGATAATTTAGTACTGAAAAACTTTTCCTTTTTAAATTTATCTAATACTGACAATATCTAACAAAACTAAACTTCATTACCTTCATAGGCCTGCCTTGCTAATGGTTTGTAATGTGAACTTTGTTATTTTTTCACAGTGTGTGTTGGAATTAGCTGGTGTTTGTGATTGTTGAATCTTGACAAAGAAGTAATTTGACATGGTAAAATTCTGATTATGTGTTCAGATACATGCATTTCTACTATTGTTGCCATTGAGCCATTTGTGTAAATAAAAAAAATTGAAATACATTGCTTCATGATTATGTGAATGTTAAAGCAATGTCCAGGATAAGAACAGTCACTTCTGTTGTATATGTCTATGTTATTACGAGAGCAGATCTCATTCTTTAATCTTAGAATCCTTAAGCTTCTCTAGATATTACTGGAACAACTTTTATTTGTCCTTCTATGCTTATTTTTCTTGATAGATATGCCTTTTCAATAAAAATGTGTGTTTGAGAGAGTGGAAATAATAATCTTGATAACCTCAATGCAGAACACATTGTCTTAGAGTGCCCATCACAAAGACTTAATCATCTTAACGTGTTTGATGATGAAGAAACTGAGGAAGTAACATTTCCTTAGCAATATCATTGACCTTTTTTGTTAAAGAAATACACTATATCTGGTCTAAATTATTTGTACAAAATGTTGTACTTTTAAGAGGACAGCTTTGAAAAATACACTTTCAAACTGAATCCTGACCTTGAATTTGTTAGCTCTGCAAATCTGAACAGCAGGGCTGTCTCACTTGATATATGCCCAGTGTGGAGAATGGTTACCTACAGTTAATGTTTCTTTAATGACATGTTAGTCATACATTTAAATATCCTTGGGATTGGGAAATGGGTGCCTCCTAACTTTCTGCCAACAATTCTGAGACTCATTATATATGTTTGAAATTACCAAATACTCACTCCCGATCACTCACTCCCGATCAGCCTTGCTGATCTCAAAATTGTTCATCTTTTCAGTCTATATTTAGGGCAAAGAATAAAGTGATAAGTGTGAAGAACAGAAGCAGATGGAGAGAAATTTCGTTAGTCACAATTTCCTCCTTACGATTTTTATTTGCTAATTTTCACTTACTACATTACTTATTTTACTTACAACTTTAAATATTTTAATTTTAAAAAAATGACTTCTTTGCATATTCCCATCTTCTTTTAAATTTTTCTGAAAACAACTATCCTATCTCTAAGAGCCCTTCTGCCTTTCTAGGTTTCCATAAGTCTCTGTCTTTCTCTTTTCTCTTCCTCTTAAGCCTTCCACAATTTCCTGAACACATGTTTATATATTTTTATCTGCTCGTGTGTCCTGTATTTCCACTTCTTTTTTTTTTTTTTTTTTTTTTTTTTGACCTGGTCTACTCTCAGAATCGTAACATGTAGAGGAAAACTCCAATTTCTTGTTACACATACTGAAATTTTCATATTATTTCTGCTGATTTGGGGGGCAGGGACCAAAATGGGAAGTGTGAGAGCAGTAATAGAGACTGAGAAAGGAAATACTAATGAGGACAGCAAATAAATACATTCCAAATGTCTCATATTCACTTATCTGAAATAGGATCTCACAAGCCATGGAAGTACACGGCAGTTATCAGGCATTTGAGTTTGATTGAGTAAAATGGTGTAGGTACATTAGCCATGATATTAACGATGGCTAGGGCTGTGTGTGTGTGTATGTGTGTGTGTGTGTGTGAATGAAAAACACGGGCTGATATATACATGACAGGAATCATTTTGCGCTTCTTACGCAAATCTCTTAATTAAACAGGAAATGACGTTAATCCCAACTCTTGCAATAAAATCAAGACAGGAAAAAGCATTTTTCTATACTTTAAGGCTATTTAATTTATCTCTAATTTATTCACATAAAAACAATCAAAATTTACTACCATCATATAGGTTATTCTGCGTTAGAACTGCAATTTAGATTGATATATCTGTCCAGATACTCTGGACAAGCAAACTGTTGTTCCTCCTGGCTTAACCATTGTTAAAACTTGAATGAGCATTGTGTTATTCTATCTGAAACATAATTTTGCTAACTTTACCTTAAACACTAGTTATCATTATTATTTTTCCATTGAAATCATCATTTTCTTTATTTCCTATTTTTCCTATGTAGACCTGGAAGAGTGTAGGCCAGTAATGGGAAACCGTATAAGAATGACAGTGTTTATCCTCGCAGGTTTGACTGATGACCCACAACTGAAAGTTGTGTTATTTATCTTCTTGCTTCTCACCTACTTGCTGAGCATCACTAGCAATCTCATCATCATCACACTCACTATCACCAAGAAAACACTGAAAAAAATTTTAAAACCTTATTTCAGTTTCTTTGATTTTGTTGTTATACTGTACCACTAGACAATGTATCATATATATATACACACACATTTTTATGATAAATGAATTGTTCATTAATGATAACCATGGTAATTCTCTATTCTTGCTTTTATTATTTTCCTTTTCTTGATTTCAATATTTATCTTAGTTATTTTTATTTTTGTAGAATAAAACTATTTAAATATCATAGCATTTTCAATATTGGTATATTTTCATTTTATAATTTTATACGTACTACTACATAACATTATTTTCTACTACCTCAAATTTCAAGTTTAATTTCCTATTAGAATTAAGAATTATTTTAGGTTTTCTCTGCTTTGTTTTCAAAATTTGTTAGTTCCTGTTCTTTTTTTCTCTTAAAAATTATTTTCCTGTTTTATAATTTTTCAGAAATTTTGATTTTGTCCTATATTTGTATCTCATAAATGTTATTTTTTAACTTAGTGTGTTATCAAATTAATCATTTTCTATAGATATTTTGGGGAAATGTGTTTTATCTGTATAGTAAATTGTTTCATACATAAGTAACAAAAATTTATTGAAGTTTTATTAATTTTTCAACTTGTTCTGTTGCCAATATAGCTTTCATTATAGTAAATTTATGCTTATATTTAAATTTTAAAAATATATCTTGCTATGCTGCTCATATTATAAATTTTCAATACTATTTCCCTTTTGTGGATTGAACCAAGTAGTGTGAAGAAGAAAAACATGGCAATTTTGAAGACTCATTTGAATATGATAACTTGTGCATGACAGGCTGAATTGTGAAACTAGAGTGAATAATTGAAAGGAATTGACAAACCTCCTGTTTTAGATGTTTGTTTTATTTTCTGTAAAACATGATTAGGTATCTGGTCATTTGAGCTGAATATGGTTCAGCCAGGGAAAAAGAACAGGAAATGGGGTATATGATAGTTTACATGGGTTTTTTAATTTGGTCTTTAAAAGAGTCTGTGATAGAAGGCTGGAATTCTTGAGAATTTTAAATGTGAAAACCCCAAAATGTAGAATGATTAGCCCATGGGCACACTTCTTATTGGTGCCAATTCACCGCTAGATTTCAGCACTCTCTATATCAAATTCCATATTTTTTTCACAGTAGCTTACCTCAACTTAGACTTGTTAAGATAAAAATATTTCTTAATAACTAGGTATCACCCCCACCCCAATCTTGAAGATTTGAATAATTGGTGAGGAAATTTCTGATTCACTTTTTTTCCAAGGAGAGTACCGTCTTAATTATGCCAGAGGACAAAATCCCTCTAAGATACTCTTTTCGTTTAAAGTGTCTAATGTACCTTCCGGAGTTTATAGTTAAAAGAAACTTACATCTTTAAGGCAGCAAACCCTGGAGACCAATCAGAAACTCACAGAGAACTCTTCTATTGTTGCCATTAATCATCTTTGTCCTTGGAGAATATTATACAAATATTTTTAATTAATGATGAAGTCATCCTCAGGGTAGCATGTTTGGAACCAGTTCTACTTTGATGGTTTCCAAATAGTGTAATACCCAACAGATGTCTAAAATAATACTGCATTTTCACAGCAAGTGTGCCAGTTAGAGAGAGACCTAAGAGAGACAGAATCATGCCTTAGAGAAGGTTAATGAGAAAATGGGACTCCACTGGTCTCAAAGTACAGTTGGGGGATAGGGTAGCTAATTCCTCAAACTTCCTCAGACAAATTGATCTGGTTTTGCCATAATTAGCTGTAGGTTATGCCAGGGCAACCGGATGATTCCCATAGCAGGTAACTTTTGTATCCTGCTATGAATTATCTTAAATAAAGCCCATGCAAAATAACTCACAATTTTAATCAGTCTCATTGGGCCCTATTAAAAAGTAAATTTAGTCAAAGAACAAAATTAGAAAGGACTTAAAGAAATCTCTGAATAGGCGATTATAGGACAACACAAGCTTGAAACAGTTTTAAGTGGTACATTAAATATTTTAAAATATACAGTCAGAAGCAAGTGTTTGCTTAAGTTTTCATACTTGTCCTACACTCACAGACAAACACACATATCCTCACAGGAATCTCTTGGGTGAATGTCAGCATTAATGGATTAGTTTCCAAAGAGTCCACATGTTAAAAGTAATTTTAGTGTATATGCAAACACTGTTATTTTCTGACTCCTTCCATGGGGAATTTTATCTGCCCTTGACCACATTTTAAAAAATCTATTTGAAGGAATACTTTGTAGCTTTCTGTTTAAACTCATTTTACATTTCTTACTGTCTGGAAGTTAGTTTAGAATTTATTTACATTTATTATTCCTCCAGTGGAAATAATGATCTTATATTATTCATCAGGTTTAATAAATAGAATCTAGAATAAATAGGGAAAAATAAAAACTCTTTCTCTAAAACTGTTTTCTCTATACATGGACAAATTTGAATCACTGTTTCTCTTACTTCTCACACACACATAAAATAATATTTTACCCAATTTCTTGGCATTTTAAGTATAGATTTTAAAAATCAGTTTGAATGGTAAGATGCCATTAAATCATTTCTCTTGAGATGCTGTTATTGGGAGAATTTTTTAAATCACTTTTTGTTGAGTTATAGTCATTTTATATATTGGGAGAATTAAAGAAGGCATTTCCATTAATTAATTAGATAAATACATTACAATTTTACTTCCTCAGTTAACGTACTCATTATTTATATTCCTTTCAAGGTCACAAATGTAGATTATAGATGTTTTATACACATACATAGATGTATATAACCCCCTCAGGGCTATCGTTTGATTGATTAGACTGAGTAGTTGTTTTGAACTACGTTACGCACTATCACAGTGTGATGCAGTGATCTCAACCAGTCTTTTTAACCAGAGCAGCCACACAAATAAAGAATTAATTTCACCACTCATGATTTTAGGATTTGATATCAATTAAATATCAAAATCATAGCACAAGCAACCTGTAGTAGCTATTAAGTATACACAGGATCTGAGGAATGGCTATCGAAAAATCCTCGTCCAAATCTTCTCAAAGACATCTATTAGCCACCACAAAAGAGTTTTCTTCCTGTCACCCACCAAGAGTTTGAAATAACTCGGGGAAGATAATTATGGGGAGGAATTATTTGACTGTGATGATTAAAACTGGTAAATATGAAAGAAGTGAGTGAAAAGGTGAAAATGATAAATCTGTCTGTAACTACATAAAACAATGCGTAGAGTCTTTCTACTTATATGTTCAGAATAATTGAAAAAGGAAACAAGGCATTATGCCAGCTGTTCATCAAAAATAATGCATATTATACCTTCTGACTGAGGCTAATTTCAGACACTAAATAATTAAGCCATAATTCATAAATGTTTTTACATTTCCAAGAATCTCATATCATTTCTAGATGGGGGATTAATTATTTTACCTAAGAGAGGTAATGTTTTAAATTTTAAAGCTTTCCCTAAAGTATTTAGATATTCTTATTATCATTTTTAGTTAAATAAGAGAATTTGTTTTGATGATAGGTTATCAGATGATTATGGAACAGAAATTATTCTTAATTACATTTAATTACACTTGTCTATCATATAGCATTCATGCATATAAATAATCCCTCCAAAGACTGGAAAACACATTCTACCTAAAGATAGAGGGTGGGGATCTGGAAGGTGGATGACAGTGGAGATTTACATTTTAGGTACCCTCTTTTAGTGTTTAACATTTTCAAATGCAAAATGTGTTTTCTTACTTCATGGAGGTGCCTTAAATAATTTAACTTAACAAAAAATTCAAAGTGAATCCTTTCTATGTGCTTCCTAAACAAATAACCAGTTAGCATATACTTAAATAGTTTCATCAACTGAGCATTTCATATTTTTGAATGCTGTCTATTTCATTTTCAAATGGCTCTGCCTCTTGGAAAGGTTTTTTTCATACTAAGCAGAAGAGTGCTTTCCTGTGAGTTCCTCCCATTGCTTTAAATTCTACCCTTTTCACCTTTGTGAATAAATCAGACCCCTTGTATCAGTCCTTTACATGTCTCATGATAGTGACTTCACTCTTCTTGTATGATACTCAGCTCTTCTAATGCAGTTTATAAATTATTGTGGAGAGGGATTCTAAGGAGTTATAAATGCTGTTGAGAATAATAGGTGACAAAAAAAAAATGAGTCATATGTGAAATGCTCTTCCTTTGGTATACACATGAAACAGTGAAGAAGCAAAAGAGGGAAGGATCCTATGTCCTTGAGTAAATTTTAAATAATTTTAATAAATAATACTTTTAACAGAATTGCATATGTCACATTATCTTGATAGCTAAAAATGTCACAAAGTGTCGGATTTTTTTTAAAGGTGTAAAAATGTCCAGACTTAACCTGCACTCAGATACAATTACCACACATTCCGTCCACCAGATGGCACTGTTAGGGAGCTCTTCATAGGCAACTCGATTGATGGTCTTCCTAACTCCATACAGTGAAATAAACTGCCTCTGAATGTAGCTAACTGAAAGCATAGTGAAACATATTTAAAATAGATTTCTTTCCTCTAACCCATGGTTGGTGGAGTGTCAAGAAAATGTATAAACTGAGTATTTTATGTACTTCTAATTTCCTATAAAATTTTTGAAATTAAAAATACAAATTGGCTAAATTGGTTTGGGGATTGGGGTAAGGTTAGGTACGTTAATACCATGTGACTGAATTAACCTTCCATATCTGTGTTTTTTCTTTAGCCTTTTTTTTTTTTTTTTTTTTTTTTGCTTTTATGCTTAAGAAATTTTGTTCACCTTAACCAGTTTATTCTTCGAGTTCAAACTTCCCGAATCCTCTGTTTTCATTATCAACAGAAAGCTGATATTTGGGACCAGGCCTAATCAGGCCCTGAGTATCATTTGCTCAAACAAGTTATGATCTTTCCAAGGCAGCTGCAGACCTCATTGCTACAGCCAAAGACAATGCGGGGAATTTCCTGTGAATTAACTAAAACATTTTGAGTATGTTTTATAAATAATTTTTCTTCATATCTGCAACAAGGAGGAAGTGGACTGCTGCACCATTCAGCCACCTCTAAATGTGAACCCTGAAGAAAAGGGTATAACTCATTTAAAAATATATAATAGTATAATATTTAAGGTCATGAATTTATCATTTACAAATGCTGTTGCCATTGGCAAGTTTCTTATAATCTCTGTGCCTGTTTTTTCATCTTTAGAATGGAAATAATAATACCCTCCCTGCAGTGTTGTGAGATACAAGGGAGATAGGCTTGTAAAACACATGCCTGGGATGCAGCTGGTGCCAAATGAATATCTGATCTAATTATTATTGTCCCCTTTCTTGTAAGGAGAGGTGGCTTCAGGCGAAGATCTACATTACATTCTCACAATGGCCCATTGTCTAACTATAGAGAAAGATCTGAAAAGTACAAGATCTGTGGGGTAATAACAAGCAGTTTGAAGAAGGAATGTAAACTTGAATATCTCACATGGGTTTAAATCTTGAAAATAACTATGTCATTCAGTTTTTCACTCTTACATTGAAATTAATTGAATACCTATCATTATCAGACTCTGAACTAAGTTTTGGGGATACAGTAATAAGACATGTCCCTGCCTTCAGGAATCTACAATTTAGTGAAAATACAGGTATTAATAAAAGAAACACAACTAAATGAACAATGAAAGCACCATAAGTATGGAAAAACCTGCGACCCAAAGGAAGTTAGGTAGTGTCATAAATTACATAATAGGAAGAAAAGATGGCATTGCGGCAATAAAACAAAGATTTCATAAATAAGTGATTACTGATTGAGATTTGACGGAAGAACATGGATTAATTAGATGAGAGGAATAGTTATTGGAGTGGGAGGTTCTGGGGAGAGGAAACAGCATGCACTCTGTCTACATGATGAGATGGTACTCAGGAAACTGAAAGAAAATCACTGAAACCGGAACAGAGAGAGCACGGTGCTAGCTGAGGTTGGGAGAGCAAAGAGGATCCAGATCATATGGAGTCATTTTGGCCATGTTAATCGTTTCAGTCTTCACCCTAAAAATTATAGGAACTATTGTATGTGCTTGAACATGGTGGCGGTATAATGAAAGTTATACTGTACAACTTATCAGCAGGACTGTAGTTTGGAACAGACTGAGAAAGTTCAGTCCTAGTGGATGCAAAGAGGTCAAGTAAAGGGTGAAGGATGATGACAATTTGGAGTATGCCAGCAGAAATAAGGAGAGGCAGACGGATTTTCATAAGTTTCCTGTGCATCACCGTCATTCTTTTACGGGAGACTGAATATAGTGACAAAGACAGCTATGTTACAAGGACAATCCCGAGATTCCTGTCTTCTGTACAGGGTGGATGGTATAGTAATTTGTGCTAAGATATAGAATGGAAAATTCTGGCATATTTTTCAAGGTGGGGTTTACTCACAAGTTTGGTTTGGGTGTGTCGTGTTGGGATGCCTCGAATTTCCGAGTGTGGTATCAATTAGAAACTGGATCTCAAATTTCAAAACTGGTACTGTGGGAGGTTATTGGTTAATGCATTATTGAAATTAAGATGAAAAGGGGACGTATCTAAATGTCAATGGAAGATATATAACGTTAGAGACTTTATGTTATCAGCCAGCTTCAGGAATTGGTCTTCGTGGTCTTATAGATCATTTACTGAAGGAATTGGCTAAATACGTTTTTTTTTTTTTTAGGACAAAAGAGGCTTAAAAATGGTAAGTGTCTTCAAAACCTTTACAAGGGACATTCTGATAGTAAATCTTTACCAAAAAAAAAAAAAATAGACTTTTACAATTTCACATATGCCCAACACTTGTTCTTCCTCTGTCTTTTTTCCATTGAATTGAAATGACAGCTTCTTCTAAAAAGAAGAAGTTTCCTGCTGTGTGTGCCTGGAACAGCAAACATATCTTTCTTCTAAAAAGTGAAGTTTGGGTTTAATATTTCTAGTATAGCATAAATGCTATGTGTGTCACTGGCTTTCATATAACAAAAACAAATATTTGTAACAATGTTCAGTTCATTAGGAACAGAATTATGACCTGGCTTTGCCTTTTTCCAATCACTGTTTAATCTTGCTCGTTTGAGTCCTCCTTTCATAGCCCTGGACTATCTCTGTCAGTTTCTGTAACTTTCAGATATCTTTTAATTATTGAAATTTAGTAAACTGAAATTTTGGAAACACATCTAATTCGAAACTCAGGCAATGCCTAACAGCTTCTAGACCCTGTGTCACCCAGGGAATTAAGTCAGGGGTGAGAGAGAGGAAAAGGGCAAATGTCTTTACTGGGTGAAACCCAGGTAGTTTACACTGTGGCTCAGTTGTTGATATATGAAGCTATTAGTTTTCCATTTTTCTGGTTCTTTGTTATCTTCCATCAGAGCTTTGTAATTTTCCTCATATAGATTTTATACATATTTTGTTAAATTTGTATTTCAGTTGGTTATTTTTTAAAGCATTCTCTAATCCACTCCTTTCAAACCTTGCTTTTAAAGATTGCTACAGTGAACCTCAAAAGTACAGCAATAACTGGATGTGACATGGCCCTGACGTTGATGTTCACAGATCCCTCCAAACACTAGTGGATACAAGCAAGATCAGTCTTTAACATGTCATCATTTGAGGCTCCATTCAGGTGGGAGGACTTCAGCTGCCCCAGGTGCCACGTTCAGCAAACATGCAAATGGAGACCTGTAGTCCAGTTTCACCTTTTAGCAGGCATCCCGCTTCCGACGATGATTCTCTTTGTGGCACCAGCAACACCTTCAATATAATTAGATGTGCTCACAGCCCTCCCTTCCATCTAGTGTGAGAAGTGGAAGGCACATCTCCCCAGGAAGCCCAGTCTTACAAGTACAACAATTTCAACCTGCCTCACCCCTCCTCAGTCAGCCTTATATACAGGTGGGTGCCTGGAGATGGCTGGGGTGATTTTCCACCTTTTTAGAAAACCCAGTTCTTATTGGCTCATTCTCAGTCTTCTTAAGAATTTAAAGTTCCTCTCCTTCAGCTGTATCCGCTTCTGAAATTGATAAACAAGTGAAAAAAGCCCCACTTCAGAGCATAAAAGCATAGTTCCAGTGAATATAATATCAATTTTTATTACATGACTTTTAAAATGCTTTACTATCTTAAAAAAAATCTTATAGTGATAAATGTCATATCAGGTTTTATCATTTTGGAGGTCGGTGGAGGTACTGAGTATACTGAAGATTTCTGGTACTGAAAATCCGTGTAGGCCTGGAAGTCATGTCAAGTAGTCTTAACCTGGGGAGCTGTGCTGGGCGTGTCTCCCAGGAGTGGGCGTGTCTCCCAGGAGTGGGCGTGTCTCCCAGGAGTGGGCGTGCACTAGAAAGCATCTCACTGGTGTCCATGACTTTCTGTTACTTAAACTCAGGATCTGTGCACATCTTTCCCCTGCCGTACATTATATAATAGGGCATATTTGAGGTTGCTTTTTTGGATCTTCTCCTCATTCTTCTAAACCAACAGTCAGTATTGATAGGTCTCTAATGATATGTGTGGAAAATAGTCTTTTAAACTTTTACCTTGGAGAGGAACTGCTTTGAAATTCAATGTGACTAGAATAATCAGTTGAACAAAGCAATAAACTGTGCAGAGAATGATAGAAAAATTGAGAGCAAAAACAATCACAATTTTAAAATTAGATAAATAGGGAAAAAAACTTGAATAGCAGTGTCATATTTTTATAATTGGCCTATATATATATATATATAATGTTTATTTCTCTAAAACTTAATTCATATGAAAAACCAAGAAATCAGCAGATAAGAGAAAAGGAAGAATCTAGCATTGGACAAAAATTCAGTGTCCCTCACTGGATTTACAAGTTAAATACTTAGAGGCGTATCACAGTGTACATTACTTGTCAGTATTTATTAGCAGTTGATTATTTCAGATGCCTGATTATTAAGATGTATACAGAGCAGACTAATTAGGAGCATGTACTCCACTTCAGGACTTAAATCACAGCATCCTATGTTTGGCACTAAAATGTGTTAATTACTTCATATTCATTTTTAATTTTTTTCTAGAGAAGAACATTTCATTTTCTTTGGTCAAATGGTGTGAAACATACTAACCTTAATTCCACTACCACTGTAGAAGGGAAAAAATGAATGGTGTCCAGGACCCAGGAGATGCTCAGTACATTTGTTCATTGAATATTGTTGAACAAGTGATAAATAATTTAAATCATTTAATAAGCAAATGATAGAAAAATGACCCTACCACATAGTTCCCCTGCCTAAACACTGAGAAACATGGAACAGATCCAAGGGTCTCTTGGTCGCCATCCTGTAAGTACGTGAATGACGCACCGTGTTGGCAGGGCGATCAGACACCTGGGTGACCTCTCTGTGCGGTAGTGTGAGGTTCAGGCCATTTGTCTGAAAGGGCTCCTTCGTGTTAGTCTCTGAAAGGCTTCCTTCACGTCCTGGTTCCTCAAGGTGTAGATGACGGGATTCAGAGCGGGCGTGACCACCGTGTACATGAGCGCAGCGGCTTTGTCTGTTTGCGGAGAGTGCGCAGCCTTCGGCTGGAGGCACGCGAACAGGGCGGTGCCATAGAAGAGAGAAACAACCAGGACGTGAGAGGAGCAAGTGGAGGAAGCTTTGCGTCTGCCGGCGGCCGAAGGGATTCCCAAGATGGTCAGCAGAACGCGCGCGTAGGAGCACAGGGTGAGCAGGCAGGGACTCATGACGAAGAGCGCGGACACAGCAAACAGCACAATCTCATTGTGGGACATGTCAACACAAGCCAGTTTCACGACAGGCATGATGTCGCAAAGAAAGTGCTGAATCTCTCCTGTTCCGCAGAAGGGCAGAGTGAAGAGCCACGTGGTCTGGGCTGACTCCACCACGACCCCGGTGGTCCACGATGCTGCGGCCAATTTCAGGCACACGGGAGGGCCCATCAGCAGAGTGTAATGCAGCGGGTGACAGATGGCTACAAAGCGGTCATAAGCCATGGCTGCTAGCAGGCAGCACTCTGTCAGTCCCAGGATGGTAAATACGTACATCTGAGCTGCACAGCCTCGCACACTGATGGTCTTGGTCTCCACCAGCAGGTGCACCAGCATCTGAGGCCCCACGCTGGTGATGTAGCACAGCTCCAGAAAGGAGACGTTGACCAGGAAGAAATACATGGGCGTGTGCAGGGAAGGGGTGGCCCCGATCAAGCAGATGATGAGGAGGTTCCCTCCCACCGTGAACAAGTAAATGGTTAGGAACACAACAAAGAGCACAGGCTGTAACTCTTCCAGGGAGGAAAACGCCACAAACGTGAACGTGGTGCAGAGGGACCGGTTTCCACTCATAATCGGCTCAGAGCCAGGCATCTGTGGCGACAACAGAGAGGGCAGCTAATGCCTAAAGGAATCCCATCACCTGGCGCAGGTCTCCATCTGACTCAGAGAAGGGAGCGTTCCTCGGATCAGAGGTCTGACGTGCGACCTACACACTTGGATTCCTTTTGCTACAGCTTTGGAAATAACTGCCCAATTAAACTGCATGCAAAACTTCTACCTGACCTTGAGTTCTGGATTTTCAGAGAAACAGAGAAAACAATGGCGTTAATTTACATAATCTGATTTTTGTTTTTATCTTGATATTCTACTCATATACACAGACTGTGATGTGAGTAATATGTACGAAGGCGTTTCAGTCATAAAGGAGCCACATGAAACCTAAGTGAGAAGAGTTAAATACAAAGGTGCTATACCCCGTCCCTCTGGATTCCACAGTTTTCCCTTAGAGCCGCACTTAAGGGCTTGAAAGGGAAATTTTCTAGCCATTTATCTATTCTTGTTCTTACGTATTTTTACTCATTTTGATTTGACAAAAGTAAGACCATATTTACGCAGCTAAAATCTTGGAAACCAAAACTAACAGAATCTACTTTCTACAACCTCAGTGTAATTTTGCAGACAATTTTGAATGGGAGGACATACCTAGAACCACAAGGCAAACTTTCTGTTCCTTGTCGGGCTTGTAGACATCCTATAATTCCAAATTATAACATGGTGATGGAACAGGCAGTATTTATATTCTTACTGGAGACCATAGGGATTGCATCACCGCACAGTGTAACTATATTTGTCTCAAGGGGAATTTGTTCAAAACAACGATGACATTCAATGGAGATTTGGATTTCATTATTTGAATACATTTTTCAGAGGTAATCTTTTGCTTTCAGTTACATCATTTAAATTTCACTGTGTAAAACTAACAGTTTCTAATTGATTTCCATCTTGAAATTTAAATAATTATTGAACTGTATGGATATTTGACATAATAATCTTCCTTAAGCTTCTCCAATGGACAGTGACAGCTCAGGTCTTCATGATGTCAATAGACCCAATGCAGGACACAAAGTAGGCTCCATAAAGCCACAGAGAACATTCACCTTATTCATTGTCTATGATTAAATGATCTGTAGTAGAAATAAATGGGCCTGATCAAGAAAAAATAATTTTTTCAGATACTACATATAAGTGATATCATATAGTAGTTGTCTTTCTATGTTTGGCTTACTTTACTTAGCATAATCCCCATGTCCCCACCTCCAAGTAAATCTATGTTCTCACAAATGGCTGGATTTTCTTCACTTTTTATGGCTGAATAATATTCCTCTTTAACATTGGTCTTGGCAATGATTTTTAGAATATGAAAAGGCAACCTATAGAATGAGAGAAAGTATCTGCAAACCAATAAGGGTTAATACCCCAAATATATAAAGAACCCATGCAACTCAATAGCAAAAAACAAATAATAGTTAAAAAATGAGCAAGGGACCTGGATATACATTTCTCCAAAGAAGATATATAAACGGGCCAAAATGTATATGAAAAAGGTGCTGAACATCCCTAATTATAAGGGAAATGCAAGTCAAAAGCACCTTGAGATGTCATTCCACATCTGTTAGGATTGTGATTGTTAAAAAGCTAAGAGATACTAAGTGCTGATAAGAAAAGGGAATCCTTGTGCACTGTTGGTGGGAATGTAACTTGGCACAGCCATTATGGATAACAGTACTGAGGGTCCTCAAAATATTAAAAACAGAACCACCATATGATCTGGCAATCTCACTAGTGGGTATATACCCAAAGGAAACAAAACTATTATTTCAAAGAAATATCTGCACTTCCATGTTCGCTGCAGCATTATTTACAGTAGCCAAGATACGAAAACTACCTGTGTCCACCTTTGCTGTGTTTTTATAGTAAAATACTAATAAAACAAAACAAAAAGCTGATAACTGCATTTTTCTAATTTAATCTCCATCTGGATTCTGTGTTGACTATTTCTGAATCTAATTCTGAAACCGGAAAATAATATTAAAAATATAAGATGAGTGCAGCTGACCCTTGAACAACACAGGTTTGAACTGTGCATATCCACTTATATGCATTTTTCCCCATACATACCTACATGATCCTTGCCTGGTTGAATCCACGGAGGCAGAACCACAGCAGACATGGAAGGCAGACTGTAGTTATACCAGGATTTCTGACTGCTGGCGGGAAGGAGGCGGTGACTGTTCTCCCCTGCGTTGTTCAAGGATCAAGTGTACATGGTTGGATGTAGGATATTTGAAAGTCAAAAGTCCTCTCATGCTGCTTCACATCTGCTTTGACCTGAATAACTTGGTAAAAGGCCACAATATTTGGTGA
Source organism: Camelus bactrianus (assembly GCF_048773025.1). Classification (NCBI taxonomy): domain Eukaryota; kingdom Metazoa; phylum Chordata; class Mammalia; order Artiodactyla; family Camelidae; genus Camelus; species Camelus bactrianus. Next base: position 12,693,291 of record NC_133550.1, on the reverse strand, counting down.
AATAATGACTAGGTGAAAATGAGCCCTACTGCAATAACAGCAAAATGTGACTTGCAGATCTCATGACAATTTCTTCCATCCTTCTCTAATCTCATAGAATATGAGTTTGTAGGTGGTCTTGAAAACCAAAGGCTTAGGATGAAACAGTGGGTCATGGCAACACCGTAGTTTCTAAGGCAAGAAAAGACCATTAAAGGAAGGCGTGATTAAGTGTGCCAAATATTTATGAGAAGTTGAGAAGAAATAGCTTTGCATTATCTGTTAATTTTTAGCTATACAGTGGCTATTGACAACTCAGAAAAAGCAATTTTGAAAGAGCAGTAAGAGGACAAACCAGATTCAAGTTATTTATGAATAAACAGAAGTTGAGAAATGAAAAAAATGATGGAAACAACATGGAAACATTTGGCCGTGAAAGGGAGGAGAAAGGGTGATTGATACCTAGGGAGAAACAGAAGATGAGACAAGATTATTTAGGTTGTTCTTCACTATGTTTTCAAGAGAGAACCAGGAGCCTATTTAATAGCCGTTGTGAAGGAGTCATCTCAAAGTCCCTCCCTGTCTCCTCTGTACTTACATTTTGAAAATACAGTAGTGTAACGTTAATTTTAGGGTTTTAATTGGCCTAATTTCAATATTGTTGTGTCCTGGGGAGCAGGGAGGCCTGTGGAGAGGAGAGGATGGCCGGTCAGTCAGTGGAGTAGTCACATTTCACATTTCTTAAGTTTGCCATCTTATACAGGTGCGGTTTGTGGCTCCCCAAAACAATTACAATGGTCACACCAGAGATCACTGATCACAGGTCACCATAACAAACGTAATAATAATGAAAAAGTCTGAGATATTGTGAGAATTACTAATATGTGACAGAGACACAAGGTGAGCAAATGCTGTTGGGAAAATGGTGCTGACAGACTTGCTCAATACAGAATTGCCACAAACCTTCAATTTGTAAAAAGCCCAATACCTGCGAAGCACAATAAAATGAGGTGTGCTTGTATCGTCACCGTGCTGTGCGCTGGATCCCCAGAACTTACTCATCTTATAACTGGAAGTTTATTCCTTTGACTGACATCTCCTCATTCCTCCCACCCCCAACCCTGCCTCTGGAAACCCTTATTTCTGTTTCTGTTAAGTTTGGCTTTTTTAGATTCCACATATAAGTGAGATCATATCTTGACTGCAACCTCATTAAAGGCTGTGAGTCAAACTCCCCCAGATAAACTGAATTCCAGAATCACAGAAATTGTGAGGTAATCGATATTTATTACTGAAGTGCCCACAAGATGGCAGTAATACATAGTCAGTGACTGCATTGTACACTGACTTTAGGAATTAACTTGATAAGGAACTGAACTACTGTAGAGTGCTGATTTGGAAACCTACACAGGGAGCTGTATTTTATCCAAATTTTGGGGGAAGCAGGTGATATTTATTTAGGAACAGATAAGGCAGAAATAACTCCACTGAAGTTTACTTCCTCTTTGGGTAAGGGAATTCTCATGGCCTTCTTATTGAGCTCTGATAAGAACTATTACTTAAAAATTTTGAAAACCAAACAAAAGCCTGATATGTGAGTCAATAATGCACCATTTTTATTTGAATTTTCTTGCCTGATATTACAAATCTATCCTTCATATGGTACAGTTATTTATTTGGTACAGATATGAATTAAAATAGATCGAATGTATTTGATAGCTTTTTCTTTGAAATGATTACAAAAATGATGAAAAGTGATTTGTTTTACTTATTTTAAAGGTATATGTTTCCAACTGAAAATTTTAAAAAAAAGATTTTAAACTATTATACCATTGTTACTTAGTTTGCTTGGAAAATAAGTATTAAGAATTTTTTATTCATTTTTCACAAATGCAGGAAGCTTTCCTTTTACTATTGCTGAAGGAAGTAAAATTAGAAGTGGTAAAATTTCCTGTTTAGCTATTTGTTGTGTCTCCTGTTCATGTTAGTTTAACCTTAAACTCCCAGGGCCTTTTCAAGGCTTTCTGCCCCATGGAGATTTTGTTAGAATTTTTTAGAATCATTCTTGCTGTGCTAATCTGTAACTGTTTTAAACTTATTTTTATTATGAGTTGGTTCTACAACAAATATATTATAATAAAATAAAGAGAGGGACCTCACAGTCTTGTAAGTTCATTACAAAACACTTTAAAGAATAATGCTATGTCTCTGCCTACTGAATTAAAATAGCCTTTGAAATTCCAGGGATAAAATATTCTAAGGATTAAAAAAGAAAGAAAAATTGCTTATTTCTTTATAGCATTAACCATGTTAGATATATATAGGATATTGCTTTCACGGAAAAATATGTGACTCTTGGTACCGTTTACAACTTTTTCATAGAAACCAAACCAATAGCCAACCTATTTAAGGTATAAAACTACAATAAAATACATGCCAATTATCAGCTTAACTTGCTCAGTTTAATCATTTAAATGATTATTATTAGTAAAATATATGTTTAAAATAATAAAATTTTTAAAATGAATTAAAAAAATAAAATTTAGAATCATGTAAATCATATTAACTTTCAAGGGCATGGTACAAATTTACTCTATCAGTTTTGGACGAAAATCTGTCCCACCAAAAAATACAAAAACTTTTACAGGGAAATCTAAAATCTATGTTCCTAATAGAGTTGTGGTATATTAATAATTGTAATCCTAAAGGACTGACCAGTCTGCCCTACAGACCCACCACAAATATCTATTATTAAGAAATACATATTGAATTGCAGCCACTATGACTTAAAGAAATGTAAACAGTTCATGAAAATTTGATGTTCTTTCCCATGAGGTAAAACAGTTGTTTAATTAGCAGTAGTCCCTTCTAATAATGTCCCAGGGGTCATTTCCCCAAAGCCAGTTACATTTTTAAATATTATTACTAGAATATATCAACCATCTAATGCCAGTGCAAGGCAAATTTGTCTAAGGTATTTGCTTAATTCTGAAGATTTGAGACAAGTCACAGATTTCAAGATCAGTTAACCATTCTCACAAAATATTACTTATCTTTTAAAAAATCATTAAATTTCTAATTAAAGAAGAAATACGGGATTTTATTTGGTAAGATAGATCCAGATATTTCTTTATGATTTATTTTGTTCCTTGATTTAAAAATAACTAATTCTATCTGTGCTCTGTGTATAACAAAAACATTTTAAGAAAAATAAATACGGGATCTTGCTTATATATGAAAAAAGGAATAACTGGATGCTTTACTAAAATAAAAGAAGACAAAAAATAATAGAGCTTTTGTTCTGTCTAGAAAGCTACAGAATGCTAAGGAAGAGCATATTAAGAAAACAATGGTTGTGTATTTAAGAAATGCTGTGGATTTGAAACTCACAGAGTAATTTAAATTCAGATTTTGGGCTTATTTGCTCTCTGGTTTTTACTAATTTACATTTGGGGTTGTTAGAAATGCTGTTCTAGTTAAAGAAATTTAATAATGATCTCAGCTTCAGGCTGTAACTCCAAATACCGATATAATTGCATTGGTTTTGTAATCATTTTTATGAGAAAACATAAATTTGTGAGAAACCTGGTTAGAATGAATGATAAAGTGTATTTTCTAGAAAATTTTGAAGCTGGTCTACTTCCTGAGAAACATCTCTGGCCTCATTAGGACATAACCAATAAATTAGTGGACTTAAGTAAATGTCATTAAATTATTAAAACTCCATGCAACAAGTAAAATGGTACATTCTCTAGAGCTGTGTAGCAATAATGGAAACTCATCTATAGTTTTAAAGGGTTTAAAAAAGACATCAGCATAAGTCTGTGGTAGTAACTGCAACATCACTACCAATGCATCTTGTTTTTTAGAGAATATATGCAAAGGAATCAGTAGTTTTTTTTTTGTTTGGTTGGTGGTTTTTTTTTAAGATATAGAGAGACTGAGAGGGACATTTGGAGGTACATTTCTGTGACACTGTAAAACTCTAGTTCTCCAAACTTTTAATGAATTTAAATGTGCCCATGCAAGGTAGAATATGTACAGTGCTAATTATCAAATAAAGAAACTGACAATTTTCTTGGATAACCTTATTCAGATCTCATAGTGGAGACCATGGATGGTACACTGTAGAACTTGGTCACTCAAGGACCAGCCATTTAACCTAGCATTGTTTTCTACCACCTTAATTTCAGAATTCTGAGAGGCAGTGGTGGTGGAGGCATTTCAGGGATATGCTAAAAATCATTGGACTATTACAAAATCTTGATACCTTCATCAGTTCATATATATAATATATATATATGTATTTTCTTTTTTGCTTAAGACAAATGATGGAGTATTTTTAGAATCACAACAAGTCTGGAATTGTTGCAGAATGCTGGTGAACATGATAATGCATGTGAACCTATTTTTAAGTTTTGCTAAATATACCAGGAATGATAATAATGTTGTTGCTGCGATTAATGATGATGCGAATAGTATTGAAGTGGGATTTGCAATAGGGGTGAAAGGTAATGGTCTCAATCACCGCCACATCTATTACCTGTTATTATGGGGCACTAGCAGCATGGATGTCTGGGATCACCAGAGTTCTTTTCCGTATGCTATGGAGGATATTGGGTTGAGAATTTACCATAAACAAAATGGATAAGTGAGATACTACCAAAGCACATATATCTTTGAAGTAGAATGAATACAGAAGGGTCATTTGTTTCAGAATAGATCTATAGACTGTGAGTTTTCAACTCCTTATTTGCAGAGGGGAAATCTATTTTAAATATCTTTTGACTTTAAAATAAAGTAGTTAAGTTCTTTTAAATTAAATTTGAAAAACATCTTATAAAATAATTGATCCAATACATACCTAATCCCAAATATTTGAAAAAAATGAAACATTGTGCAGCTCAGCTCCAATGTGGCATTAGGAATAACTGTTTTCCAACTGATGTTTTTGTGATTGCTAATGTTTGATATGCTATTGCTCAGGAAGATCTGTACAGAAAATATTTATATCATTGTACTTACGATCAAAATAGCCTACTCTAAATAAGATACAGTGTTTGAGATCATAATAATTGAATGAGTAATTTCATGATTGGATTTTTATTGGACACACAAGAGTAAGGGACGAGTTCCCACTTGTGACCATGCAGATCTGGAGAAAACGGACAGTCTGTTGAGAGTTTAGCTAAATTACTTCATAATACTACTCATTCAGTATCCATTTTGTGTGGCGACTGGAGCACGTACCCTAGATAACGGCCCAGGAGTCATCAGTAAATGTTAAGTTTCTTCTTTTTTAATTTATTTTTGAAGGGAGGGGAGGTCATTAGGTCTATTTATTTATTACTAGTTTTCTCTTTTTTAATGGAGGTACTGGGGATTGAATCCGGGACCCTGTGCATGTCAAGCATGCGCTCTACCATTTAAGCTGTACTCTCCTTCCCAAATGTAAGTTTCTGATATGACCCCTGCCAACTGCCCTTGTGATAGTCTCCCCTGCCTTCCAGGCCTTTCCCTTGTGTGCCCCTTAGAGGAAACCCCTGGGAAGCATACTTGCTCTTTTTTAATGAATTAACCATTCTGGCCTTAGCCAGGGAACCTGAAAGGACTCCAGCCTTGGACCCTAATAAAGGCACGTAGCGCAGATCCAGCATCTCTCTCTCCAGGATCCTGCCTTGACTTCCCCCTGTGGTCCCTCCTCCAGGACCTGAAAGTAATAAACTTCTCTATTTCACTTTGCCTTGTGATTTTTTGTTGAAGCCTCGCTCACCATCCTACAGTTCTGGGCTCCTCTCAACGATGCTAATTTAGCAAGTCACAACACAGTGGGAAGCAGAACTATTTTGATGGCCAGGAACGGAGATGAATGTTAGAAGAAAGACGTCTACATTGCGACTCATATTTGTTCAGAAGGTTGCTTTTTTTAAGTCCAACTCAAATAATATGACTGTGTGCATAGTAAGAAACTGTGGCCCTGTGGAATGAAATTATGGTTTATGAGGCACTATCAAAATTCGTATAAATTAGCAGTCTCATGAAGACTGCAGAAAAGCAGCAAAATCATAAGTACATGTTATGTTTTTGTTTGCTTATGTTTATTTACTGAGTTTCTCTCATATATACATATATGAGTATGTACGTGTATATATGGATGTAAATATGTGTGTGTATAGTGGATGGTATGGTGTAATAGGCACTCCATGCAGTAGAAACATGTCATTTATGTAATCCGAGATTGGAAAAGTCAAACTAGCCCAGAATTCATCTTTTTGCACCCTGGATCTATTTTTTAAAAATTCATAGATGATTGTCTTTTAATTATGAGTTGTCTAAACTCTTTCTACTTCGTAATGAAAAATCGCATGCCTCTGATGAAGAATACAAGCTACAGCCTGTGATCACTGATGAGCGAAACACTGCACCAAGGTGATTAGCAGTTAGCAGGATTCTTGCAAAGTATTTCTTTTCCCCATATTTTATCTCACTGCAAACATTCTGCTTCAGAGAAACAGAATGGGAAGACAACTGAGATCAGAGATGCGTTTACGGATTTTATTAATATATTTGAGATTATATCTATATTTAGAGTATCCTTGGATACACATACTTTGATTCTTAGAAACTGGGCTAAGATATGATTTGTGAAAATCACACCCAAGTGACTGAGTTTATTCTTCTTGGTTTTACCAACAACTCTGAGATGCAAGTTTCCCTCTTTGTTTTGTTCCTGGCCATCTATACGGTCACTTTGTTCGGCAATTTTCTTATTGTCACAGTTACCAGCGTGGATCCTGCTCTTCAAACACCCATGTACTTCTTTCTCAGAAACCTGTCCCTTCTGGAAGTCTGTTTCACCTTGGTCATGGTGCCGAAGATGCTGGTAGACCTAGTGACCCCCAGGAAAATCATCTCTTTTGTAGGCTGTGGTACCCAGATGTACTTCTTTTTCTTCTTTGGCAGCTCTGAATGTTTCCTTCTCTCTATGATGGCTTACGATCGCTTTGTGGCCATCTGTAACCCTCTCCGTTATTCAGTCGTAATGAATAGGTCCCTCTGCTTGTGGATGGCTGTGGGTTCCTGGATGTCTGGTGTTCCTGTCTCTATGCTACAGACAGCTTGGTTGATGGCCCATCCTTTCTGTGGACCAAACACCATAGACCACTTCTTCTGTGATGGTCCCCCAGTGTTGAAACTAGTCACCCAGGATACAACCATGTACGAAATGCAAGCACTTGGCTCCACACTACTATTTATTATGTTTCCCTTTTCCCTCATTTTGGTTTCCTACACCCACATTATTAAAACCATCCTGATGATGCCCTCTGCTACTGGCCGCCAGAAGGCGTTCTCCACTTGTTCATCCCACCTTATTGTGGTGTCCCTTTTCTATGGAACAGCCAGCTTGACCTACCTACGGCCCAAGTCCAACCAGTCGTCTGAGAGCAAGAAGATAGTATCGTTGTCCTACACTGTCATCACACCTATGCTAAACCCCATCATCTACAGCCTAAGAAACAACGAAATGAAGGGGGCAGTCAAGAGGACAATCACTCAAAAAGTCTTGCAGAAGTTAGATGTGTTTTGAGCTCTGTTGGGTAGAGCTGTTTTGAACAAAGTAGGAGCACCACAAGCCTTGAATAAAAGCTTACAAGGAGTGGAAGATTTGCTCTTACTTTGTCAGGCTCACTTACTATGACAGGTAAGTCTCAGGATTTCAGTCAGAGTCTCAGCTCAAATTGGGATAGTTGAGAGAATCTTTATGAAGGGATTATTCACAAACTGTGGGGCGGCTCATATGGCGGAACTTCCTTATCCCTTGATCTGAAGGGCAAGGAGAAGGAGAATGAACTGGAGTCTGGAGAATGCTAAGACTATAAGAAAAAGCCACTCGCCAGGAGCTCTCTTCTTTAGAAGAGGAAGGCAGCCATCCCAGCCTGATTCTGCCCTGACTCTCTCAAATCTACTGCTGGTGTCTGTTCTTGACTAAACCAAATCTGAGACAGAGGGCGAGAATGTCCATCGATGCAGTAATCAAGGGACCATCTTCTGGAGCATGGATCAGGATGGAAAAATTTATGAAGGGTAAATGAAAATATCACCAGAAACCACTATTTATTCGGCAGCTAATGTGATGCAAAGACTAATCTGTAATGTGTTTTGAGTGAAGTTTTAAAAGGTGGAGAGTATTGAAAGGTGGAGATTCGCAGTTGCCAAGAATTCATGATGCAAATTCTTTATATGTGTGGCTGGTTTAAATAAGGTTATTTAATAAAATTACCTTAGTATTAATATTTGGTGACACGATTCTGAACTTCGTTGATCATTGGATCAATTGGTTACTCATTTGTATTAATCAAATGTGACTTAGAATTTAAAGAACAAACTTTATTTGACACAACATTGTAAAATGAATATAACTCAATAAAAAAATGTTTAAAGGCAAAAAAACTCACACCTTATTTAAAATGAAAAAAAAAAGAACAAACTTTGCTTGATAATATTGTAAAAGCAAGAGTAAAGATAGTAAGAAGCAACATGATTTATGAAGTCACTGCCTATAACAAATGTGACTGAGTCAGTTTAATTTTGGAAAATCTCGTATTTCCATTAGCAAAGGAAATATATTGGCTTTGAATATGTAATTTATGCATAATGGTAACAGTTGCTCTAAGACTTCATTAGTCAGTGTTTTTCTTCACTGTACAAAATTTTCTTTAAGCAATAATAACTCCCTAATCATTTGTTGTCAATTTTCAGGAAAATTTAAAAATCATTGTAAATTTCCAACTTTTGATGACTATTTTAATTTAATTGTGATTCCCCGAGGTTTGCATCCATTGAGTGTGGTGGGAGTTTGGGGTAGGAAATATCAGTTCTTTTAAATCTTTCTCCTCCAATGGCCTTTTAATTTCTTAAGTCTAGCTCAGATATTTTAAAATTAATGTTACTAAGTTCAATGACCATCTGGTAAGACTATTGCAATGGTTTCCTGCTAGCTGTATGTGACTCGAGTAGATTGTGAGATTGTAAAATGAATTGAGTAGTGCATGTGTTATGTATTTAATAACTAGCAAAATTAAACATAGAATAGAATAAAATAAGCAATATATGAAAAAAGCTTATGGGAGCACTTGATACATAGTAAACACTATCTGATTGTTTGATAGTGTTTGTTAGAATAACAAAATATAGAGGATTCTGCAAATGTTTTAGTTATGCATACATTATCTTCTGAATGAAATGTAAATTAATTTCTTCTGTAAGGTGCGAGCAAAAATGTTAAAAAGTGATGCACCTCTTGCATATCCTGTTATTTATAAACTATGATTTTTTTGTAGGGAATTTATAATATAACTACTATGTTTCAAATAGTTTTATTAAAATTGATACAAGTCACAGAATTACAAGACCTTCATGGAGATTTTTTTTTTTTTTAATTTTTAGCCTCAATTTACAAGTTGATTTTTTTCTTTAAAGTTCCAAAACCTAGTTAATAGGGTCAGTGTGATATCTAGAGGTATGATTGAAAAGATTGGTTTGGTAAGTTGTTGTCCCAAACAAGTGATGTCATCACTAACGGTAATTCCAGACTTTACTTTGGGCCAAATATTTTCATCATTGTTCTTATGGTGATACAATTGACTTTTTGGTTGTAGTGAAAAGACGTTTTGCATGAGTCCTTTCTAAGTTTACAATTCCGTAGACTACTTCCAAATATGTTTCCCTTATCGTAGTTACAAGCAATTTTGGAAATATTTCCTCTAAATGTCCTTAAGTTTGAGTGTTAGAGGGTGTCATCAAAGGCCAAACCTCATACACATAAGATAAGAATTGGTTAGATTGGTTAGTTTACATATTATCCAATCCTGTTACATACAGGGGAGCCGAGGTAAGAAGAAAAATCAAGTGCATCTGGTATTTCGGCATAGCTTAAAAAGTCTGTCTTTGGTTAATTTGAACAGCGCTCAAGTCAAATTAACGAATCCAAACAAATACATAGCATTGCTTCATATTTATATTTTAATGTGAAATGAACAAAACTGTCCTAAAGGAGTTTTAGATTTGTTTAGGAGACATAACTTAAGAACCATTAGCTAAGGGGGTAGGGTACAGCTCAGTGGTAAAGTGCATGCTTAGCATGCACGAGGTCCTGGGCTTGGGGTCGGAGTACCTCCGTTAAAAAATAAATAAATAAATAACCTAATTACTACCCCCCCCCCAAAAAAAAGAACCATTAGCTAGTAAAAATACAATTATATAATGAAGTGATAAAGCAAACTTCTCACTCTCCAAAATCAATGCTGCAGTAACAAATACATGCACATTTATAAATTAATATCGATAGTGAGTGCTGTGGGTGTTTGGGTAGCAGACAGAATAAAATTTATTTAAAATGATGATTCATTGTGGAATGAAACCTACAGACTTGGCAGTCAGATAATCACTCATTTGAATTCAGAATTCAATACTCAGTAACAACCTATTTATCCTCCATGAACTTTCATTTTTTCCCGTGTTTGTGGCAAAGTCAGGTGAGTTTCTATTGTGCTGTTACAATTTGATGTACCCAGAAAAGAAGGGACAGTGATTATTTACAGACCACATAGCCTCTGGACTCCTCATTTTATGATTCTTAGGGGAAGGCTGAAACCATCTTCTATGAAGATGTGAAGCCAGATACACCATATTTTATCCAGACTCCCTTACAGCTAGTTGATGGGTGTGCAACCTAAGCTCACGGAATCACATTTTGAATCTCAGTTTAACCACGCAGAGAAGTGAGGGCAGTGGGGATGAAGCCAGGGGCTCCCAGCGCCCAGGGACCACGGAGACTGAAGCGCTATGGCGGTGCCAGTGCCTGATGCCCGGAGTGCTAGCTTAAGCTGTGGCATCCAGGGTCCAGCAGGGCCACAGCAGTGTGTTGATACAACTGATTCTGGAGCGTTAATTTGGATGTCCACTGTGGTCCTGGTTATGCTTGCATTTCCCTTCCTATTGTGTATGTGGTGTGCTTCTAAATATTTTTTCAATATTTTTCCTGTGTAAATCATTGAGTCAGTTAAAATTCTTTTTAAGTGAAGAATGCTAATGGATAAAAATCAAACAAATCAGGAAACAAATGTCATTTGACTGAATTTATTTGAAAGATCCATCAAAATGGCTCATACAGAAGCCTTTTGGAAGGAACACTTGAATCTAGAGGGAAAAATTTTTGCATCTATATGTATATTTGGTATATATAGATATGGAGAGATAGAACCCTCACTTAGATGTGAATAACCTTCTATGTGTGTGTTACTTGGGTATCTGGAAGACAGTAACAATTTAAACAATAAGGCTTTTAAATGTGACCTTAAACACTACAATGGTATTTTTTATTTTTAGATTAGTTGAATGTGCTTTTTTTACTTCAACCATTGGCAGATTTGTGAAGAAATGTTACATTTTGTTTAAAAAGTGATAATCAGTTTTCAATCCACTTTTTAATCTTAATGTGAACAAAAACCATATATGAATAAAGCAAAATCAAGGTGTGGTAAAAAAAAAAACACTAATCTTAGTTTTAAAAAACCCAAGTGCATATACATCAACTAATATTTGCCAAGAGAGACAAAAGTACTCAACGGAGGAAAGACAGTCTCTTCAGTAAATGGTGCTGGGAAAACCAGATATTTGTATGTAAAAAATGAAACTAAACCTTTATCTTACATCACTCACAAAAATTAATTTGAAATGGATTAAAGACTTAAATGTAAGACATGAAACCATAAAACTCCTAGAAGAAAACAGGGAAGAAGCCTCCTGACGTGGGTCTTGGCTATGACTTTTGGATAGAAAACTTAAAGCAAAAACAACAAAATAAAAAATTAACAAATGGGACTTCTCCAAACTAAAAAGCTTCTTCTGCACAACAAAAGAAATAATCACCAAAATGAAAAGGCAACTGCAGGATGGGAGAAAATATCTGCAATTTCTCTAATAAGAGGTCAATTTCCAAAATAAATAAAGAACTCATACAACTCAATAGCAAAAAAACAAACAATCCAATTAAAAATGGGCAAAGAACCTGAACGGACATTTTTCGAAAAAAAGATATTCACATAGTCAACATTTGAAAGGTGCTCAATGTCATTGATCGTTAGGGAAATGCAAATCAAAATTACAATGAATTATCAACTCATACTGTTAGAATGGCTACTATCTAAAAGACAAGAGATAACAAGTGATGGCAAGGATGTGGAGAAGGGGAACCCCTTGTGCACTGTTGGTGGAATTGTAAATTGGTATAGCCACTATGGAAACAGTGTGGAGGTTCCTCAAAAAATTAAAAATACAACTACTATATGATCCTGCAATTGCATTTCTGTGTATTTATCCAAAGGAAACAAAAGCACTATATTGAAGAGATACCCTCACTCTCATATTTATTGCAGCATTATTTAAAATAGCCAAGACAGGGATACAACCCAAGTGTTCATTACAGATGAATAGATAAAGAAAATGTGGTGTATATACACATACAACAGAACACAATTAAGCTATAAAAAAGAAGGAAATCTTGCCACTTGCAACATGGTTGGAACTTGAGGACATTATGCTAAGTGAAATAAGTCAGACAGATTAAAACAAATACCGTATGATTTCACTTACATGTAGAATTTAAAGAAAACCAAACTCATAGAAAAAGAGATCAGATTTGTAGCTTATAAAACTATTAACTCTTTTGTTTGTGAAATTTGCATGCATTTCCACATGATTTAATCAGAAATATTAATCAGAATAAATTTCCAGGAGGAGATGACAAATTTCTCTTAATGTTACTCCTTGAGTGATAAATGTTATAGTGAAATTTATTTCCTTAACTGAACACTTCAGAGGGCCTTTCAGATTAGTCTATTTCAAATACTTGATATAAATTCAATATTTATTTGCAGTTTGTTCAAACTGTTTTTGATTTGTCAACCTTATCTTTCTCTGTATTGAAGTATCTTTGGATTACTTTGGAGAAAAGAGAGAGTTCACTCAGAGTATTGATCCCTTGTGAAAAATTAAGGTAATATGGCATGCTGGGATAGTTCAAGCCTAGAGAAATTGTTATAAAAGAAGATTCAGGTAAAAAAAAGATTCAATTAACATATATTTATAGTATCCTAAGTATGTGCTAGTCACTTTCATAAGTCTTAAGAGATACAGCATTAAGAAAATCCTTCACTTAGTGGAGCTTATATTTTAGTGAGGATGACAGACAATAAACACATAAGGAAATAAAGAAATCACAGAATTTAGGAGTGATGTGAACAATAAAAAAGTTTACCCTGTATAAAACACCAAGCAAGTTAAGGTGTTAGGCAGTGACTGAGTGGGGGCTATCTTGTGTCGTGGGGTCTGGGACACTTCCTGAGGCATTCCCACTTCTGAGATCTGAATGTCATGAGAGAGAAAGGACAGTGCAGAAAAATGGAACAGCAGGTGCAGAGGCTTTGAGTTGGCAAGGTGCTTGGGTGACGAAGAAATAGCAAGATATACACCCAGAGCAAATGAATCTGAAAAATAGTAATAGATAAATTCTAAGAGCAGTGGAAACATACAGAAGGCGTGGCAGGGGATTGTAACCTGCTCTGCTCCACCACAGGACTGCCTTTTTCTTCCTCTTCCTCGCGAATGTGACCCATCTTTGTTGGGAGAGAAAGCCAGGCTATTCTTGAGTGTTTTGAAGCAAACAAATTCTGACGGCCCAGGGAGGATTTCCCAGTGGGTCCTAAAGCTTTATATACTCCGTTTCAGCCACAAAAGGAGCTGGATTTGGAACTAAGGCAGAACTGATTCCCCTGCTTGAGGTAGGAGAGGGCTGGCGATCGCTGCAGTTAACTAAAGATGGTGTAGTCTCATTATTGCCTTGTTTGTCTACCTTTCATGTTTGCTTGCTGACATAACTGCACATGCATTCTTTTTAATAAAACTTTGATAGACTTGAACAAATACAGGTAAATATCTCAAAACATTACATTTTAGCAGTGAAATGTATGTTCAAGTACAAAATATTACACTATTCTCAGAATTAAAGTGGTAAAATAAATCAAATCATGTCTTTTTCCCCTGTTTTTCCACTATGCCCATTCCTACTTTTCATGTATTTAATTTTCTTAAATTTCCTCTTAAATGTAATCTATAACAATACTCTATAAATAAATAGATATTTGTTAAAGCTTTGGGTCCACCACAGAAGGATACAGAGGTCAAACAGACGAAAGGGCAATTTTGCCAGGAAGATTTACTGTATGGTAGAATTACGTCTGGAAAATTTGAGGGTTCAGATCTCTTAATCTTATAACTTTAGCCAATTGGCACTTTTATAGAAAATTGTCCCTTGTTAAATACCTCTATATTAACATATTTATAAAATATTAAAAGAAAATTCTGAGGAACTGTATGCATAAATTCAATTGGAGTTTCTATTTGCATAAAAGCTCTATAGCATTTAGTAAAACAGGTCTGAATATAAAGAGAAATCAAAAATATATTTTGCATTGAAATTTTTACCAAATCTGTAAAATTTTCTTTTAAAAAGATATAAAGAAAAATAGAGCCTATTATTGTAAGCTGTTGATTAATTTTAAAGTTGAATGAATTAAAGCACACTAGATATAACTATAAAATAATTTAACTTTATGATCCCGTGCTACATGAAGGTAATTTTTTATAAAGAAGAAAAGAAACAATTTTGTTAATTGTGAGTGTCAGATAAAATTGTATGGAGAGCTGAGCTTGGATTTACGTCTTAAGGAACTGTAATAGGTTGATGGGCAGATCCTGCATGCAGCAAGAAACACGATCAGTGAGGTTTTTTTTTACTTAATATTTTACCGCAGATGGGTTAATCCATATATTTATGTTAAATGGTGATCTCATTTACTGAGCCCTTTTCATGACACAGAAACTGTAAATAACACGAATTCCAAACACTTTAAGGATTAAGAAAAAACTATCCAGGTTTTGAGCTTCAGTAAGTGCACAGAATTATTATTCAAAATGAGAAAATTGAAATAAACAAAAATAAAAACACAAAGCAGAACAAAACAAAACAATCAAGTTCAATTTTATTCCTAGAGTTCATACCTTGGATTATTTGTATTTGTTGGCTGATAAACTGAGAGTTAAAAGGCTAATGTAAGAAATTCCAAATAAAGCCTGCTATCTAAACGTTTCTTCAGATTCATCTATGCATGTGACAGGAGACAATAATTTATAAAGTCAAACTAGAATAGAAAGAATAAGAGGGAAAACATAAACAAGTGGGGAAACATGAGAAATAAATATTGATATAATTTAAAAGAAACAGTTGAAAATGTCCCTAAGAAGCAGGACCTTTGTTATTTATGAATTAAGATAGGGGAATGTGTAAATTTTTCCACCAAAAGAAATGTCTGTAAATCAACTATACTTCAATAATAATAATAAAAAAGGTTATGTCCTTTGAAAAATGAGGGATAGAGGAAGATTCTGATTTTACATTTTACTTCTAATTCTTTTGACCTTCATCTTCTATTTCAATAAAAAACTGGAACCGTTTGTTTTATACCAACCTTTATCATTATTACTATTTTCTCCCTTTTGTGTGAAGTTAATGATGGGAAACCAAACATCAGTGATAGAGTTCATTCTTCTCGGGTTGACAAGTGACCCCAAGCTTCAAGCTGTGCTTTTTCTTTTTCTGCTGTTAACTTACATGTTAAGTATCGCGGGAAACTTGACTATCATCACACTGACCCTGCTGGATTATCGCCTTCAGACCCCTATGTATTTCTTCCTCCGGAATTTCTCTGTCTTGGAAATATCTTTTACTTCTGTCTTTGTTCCCAAAATGTTAGTCAACATTGGAACTGGAGACAAGACTATCTCCTTTGCTGGTTGTTTCACTCAGTACTTTTTTGCCATCCTTCTGGGAGCAACCGAATTTTACCTGTTAGCTGCCATGTCCTACGATCGCTACGTTGCCATTTGCAAACCCCTACATTACACAACTATCATGAGCAGAAGACCCTGCATTCTCCTTGTCCTGTGTTCCTGGTTCTCTGGTTTTCTGGTTGTCACTGTGCCGCATGTGATGACTCTCCAGCTGCCGTTCTGCACCTCCAACGTCATCAATCATTATTGATGTGACTACACAGTACTGGTGCATCTGTCCTGTTCAGACACACATTTCATAGAAGTGATGGAGTTTGTCCTTGCTTCGGTGACCCTCATCTTCACCTTGACGCTCGTGATTCTTTCCTACACCTACATTATCAGGACAATTCTGAGAATCCCTTCTGTTCAGCAGAGAAAAAAAGCTTTTTCTACATGTTCCTCTCACATGATCGTGGTCTCACTTTCTTATGGAAGCTGTATCTTCATGTATATAAATCCCTCTGTGAAGAATGCAGTGACTTTTAACAAGGGAGTGGCTGTTTTAAATACCTCAGTTGCCCCTCTGTTGAACCCTTTCATCTACACACTAAGGAACAAGCAAGTGAAAATAGCCTTCAAAGATATGGTCAGTAAGATAACGACTTTTTCCAAAAATTGAAACTATCTGAGGTTCATTATTAAAACAAATAATAAATGTTGGGAGGCTGTAGGTGCACATTGTTGTAATTTTAAAATATTTTCTATATTATATTACTAATATTCCTATTCAAACCCTGAAACAGTAAAACTACTTATTTAATTTAGCTGATTTTTTCATCATTTTACTGTTCTTAAAAATTTAGAGGTCTCTGTGTGTGTGTGTTTGTTCTCTAAAGCTTGCGTGCTTTTTTCCTCATATGTACCTCACTTTTAAAGAAAAGATTTAAGGAAAGTCAGAATTGGGAATATTACTTTTAATAGTTTGTTTTTTTACAACCCGAGTTTTTCTTATCTTGTCCATTGCCACATAGTCTTCCATCTCTATTCTTGTAACTGAATTATTAAATACATACACCAAAGAAATTTATTCTAGCTTGTTAATGATAGCTTAAGTAATATATTAGAGAACTGGTATAAAGTTGGTTATTTTCAGATTTTATAATGTTCAGACTTAAACTTAGTCTTTTTACAAGGATTATTTATATGAGAACCTAGGCATGCACAGTGTTTGAGGTAAGACATTTCTAAAGAAGAGAAAATTAATATATGTTGGTTTCACCATTGATGGGGAAATGCTTAATGATGGTTTACGCACAGATTAAGCTCTTTAAATGAACCCATGAAAGAGGCAGAGAGGAATGTTTCAAATATAAGCTAATTAGAAGTATGTTATTATTAAGCAAATATCATATAATTTAGTGTTGTGCATAGTCATTGTTCTGGTTCTCATTTACAAGAGTATAAAATAAAACTATGTTAACATTATCTATGGTAGTAATGATTTTATAGCCTTAACTCATATTCTTTCTAAATTTTATTAGAGGTTTAATGTTTAGTATCATTAGCCAATAAATATGGATGCAAATTCTTGTTTTTCAGAGAATTGAATGACTAAATATTCCACTAGGAGAATATTCACAGAGTTGGTATTAATATTTCTATTTGACCCCAGAACTTTGATGTTTTCAAAGCAGTGAAAGTTTGTCCCAATCTACTAGTCTTTTATTTTTTAATGATTATTGGTAGGAAATCTTTTCCAAATCTTTGTTTATTAAATGTTATTCACATGCATATATATAGTTCCCTTAAGCATTATGTTTTTAAATAAGGATTTCCCAAGATAAAATTAGTTCTTTACATAAATTTGCTTAACGTTGGTTAAGGATTAAGTTGTTTTCTTTAACTGGACATAATTTTTCTAGTAAGCAAAAAGACCCACTATCTAAACTTCCAAAAATCCCCGGACTCCTTATTTATTTGTGTGGTGAAAATCCATATAGTCCTCGGTTTAATTACTGTGTTGAATGAGAGGCTGCTCTTTTTGAGCTACTAGCTGCCCGGTTTCAACCCAGACTGCCATCAGAGGGTGGGGATCCACCATCTGTGATCCTAAGGATTGCTCTCCACCTACTTAATGAAAAGAACATATTATTTGCTCATTACGTTCTAGATTATTTATCTATATTATACTTAATATAACCTTTAATCATCAAATTGTTCAAATCATACATTTCTTGAGACTTCAGGAAGTTACTGAACTGATGTGTCTTGGGATAGGAAACATTTCTTATATGATAACCTTTTCTAGCAGTAGACAAAACTTCATTATCAATGTGAATCAAATATTTAAATCTAGTATAATGGAACAGAAGAAAAGGTTATATCTCACTCAATTCCTCTTAGCAAGTAGGAGAAATAATAACTTGGTGAAAATACCACTATATGAGTATCATTTATTAGATATAGTTAAAAACAATTTATTTTGCTCCCAGCTAATCTAGGTTGAAAGTGATATTTATAAAGTATTACATATCTAGTATGTGAATTTAGAAAATTGGCAGAACTGAGAAAATTGTTATTGCACATTTTGTCAAACTTCGATAATTTTCTCATTAAATTTTAAATCTTATTCATTAATAATTAAATCTGATAAATTTTAAAATTTATTCTTACATCTTAGAGCCTTTTTCTAAAGTGGTGATATTTGTTCTAACAAAATACTGACTTTATTCTTAAATATATGTCATCCAATAAAAATGTGATGTTAACAAGAGGAGACTTGATAGCATTATAGTTACAAGGTTATGGCCATCTCTGTGCTGGTTCAAAAAAAATTTAGATTAACTTCATATAAGTAAAACATCCCTTCTTTCATTATAGCCTGTTACCATTTCAGCACTCCTACATTCAAAAAATCCATAACCCATAACTTGTGGCTGTGGCATTTTCAGATATTGCATGAGTGAAGGTTTTTTTGTCAAAGTTTGCACTTGGACATTTTACCTTAATTTCTTTTGTGAAATTTCAGGATTTATGGCACCCATTAACATTTAAAAGTTTCTCAGTGAATCAGTGATTCCAGGTTTAGAACATCAGTAGTTGAAATAAATAGTAAAATTCTTAAAGATAATTTTCTAATTGGGAGAAGATAAATGTGGAGCATTCTATCCATAAGTCAATAAAAGAGAATTGTGGCATCTCTCAGTTAACAATATTTTATCAGTTGACAAACACTTAAAATCTTTGCCTATAAAACAGAAGCATAGTTAAGGCTTTAAAAACTGAACTGAGATTTGAAACATCACTCTTATAAGGTGAGGGGGAATTTATAGTTTTGAAGCCCAAATGGTTTAATTGCTAAATTAAAAATATCTTCAGAGGAATCGTATCCTACATTACATAATATTTATAATGTGGAGGATACAGTCTGAAATTCCCAATATATAAAACCAAGGGAACAAGTGACTCCTTCACAAGGGAAAAGAAAACTGGTAGACATCAATCCTGAGATGGCTACAATGCTACAGCTAATTGTAAAGGATTTACAGGAGTATATAGAACTATGCTCAGTTAATGAATAAACTTCAGCAGAAAAATGCAAAGTAAAAAAAGGAACAAAATTTTAAAAGTTTGTAAGTGAAAAATATATCTGAAAAAAAATCATTTATGGATATAAAAGCAGATGGCAATGATGGAGAAAAGAGTCAGTGAACTCCAGAAAATCCTAAGGGGGAGTGGCTAAGGCGGCAAAGTAGGAAGACCCTGAGCTCACCTCCTCCCATGGATATACTAGAATAACAACAATTTACAGAGCATCTGTTGGTGAAAATGACCTGAAGACTAGCAGAAAAGACTTTCCACAAAGAAAGATACAAAGAAGCAACCACAACAAGATGGGTAGGAGGGGCAGAGACAGGTAGAGTGAAGACCCACACTCCCAGGTAAATGACACACAAAAGGGAGATTAATCAAATTGCAGAGATTCTCCTGGAGGAGCAAGGGGTCAGAGCCCCACTTTAAGCTCCTCAGCTTGGAAGTCCTGCACTGAGAGGACAAGACCCAGAATGTCTGGCACTATATGGGCAATTAATTTACCTTAAGGTTGTCAAGAATATACAATTGGGGAAAGACAGTGGTGTTGGGAAAACTGAGAAGCTACATGTAAAAAAATCAAATTAAACAACTCTCTCTCACCATGCACAAAAATAAATTTAAAATGAATTAAAGACTTAAATATAAGACCTGAAACAATAAAACTTCTGGAAAAAACCTAGGCGTTGGTCTCATTGACATTGGTCTTAGCAATATTTATTTGGATATTTCTCCTAAGGTGAAGTATAC
Organism: Camelus bactrianus; assembly: GCF_048773025.1. Taxonomy (NCBI): domain Eukaryota; kingdom Metazoa; phylum Chordata; class Mammalia; order Artiodactyla; family Camelidae; genus Camelus; species Camelus bactrianus. Next base: position 12,673,080 of record NC_133550.1, on the reverse strand, counting down.
AAAAGCAAAAATAAACATTGAACTAAAAAAGCTTTTGTACAGTGAAGGAAACTATCAACTGAAAGAAAAGGGTCACCTACTGAATTGAAGAAGTTTATTGCAAACAATATATTTGATAAGGGGTTGTATCCAAAATATACAAAGAACTCATACAACTCAACATTAAAAAATAAACAACCCATTATAATATGGGCAGAGGAACTGAATAGACATTTTACCAAAGAAGACAACCAGATGGCCAGCGGGCACATGAAAAGGTGGTCAACATCACTAATTAATCAGGGAAATGCAAATCAAAACCACAGTGAGATAGTCTCACACCTGGCAGAATGGCTATTATATTAAAACACACACACACAAATTACAAGTGTGGCAAGGATGTGGAGGAAAGGGAAACCTTGTGCACTGTTGGCGGGATTGTATACTGGTGCAGCCACTATGGGAAACAGTATGCAGATTTCTCAAAAATGAAAAAAGAGCTGCCATATATGATCCAGCAATTCCACCCCTGGGTATCTATGCAGAGAGAAATAAAATACCAATCAGAAGATATATGAACCCTGTGTTCTTTGTGACATTACTATAGCCACAATATGGAAGCAACCTAAGTATCAATCAATAGATGATGGATTAAGAAGATGTGAGATAGATAGATAGATAGATAGATAGATAGATAGATAGATACACACACATATACATACACATAATACACACACACACACACACACACACACACACACACACACACACACACGCTGGACTATTACTCAAACATGCAATAGAATGAAATCTTGCCATTTGTGACATGATCAAACCTAGAGGGTATTATGCTAAGTGAAATAAGTCAGACTGAGAAAACTAAATAATATATGATTTTACTTATATTTGGAATCCTTAAAAATGAACAAATATAACTAAACAGAAACAGAGTCACAGATACAGAGAACTGGTGATTGCTAGAGGGGAGGGAGTAAAGGTAGGGGAGAGAGAGTGAGGGGGATTAGTATGTACAAACTTTCAGTTACAAAATAAATGAGTCATGGGTGTAAAATATGCATGTGGGGTATATAGTCAATAATTATGTAATATCATTACATGGTGATAACTACAGATGATAACTAGAGTTTTCATGGTGATCATTTTGAAACATAGAAAAATCAAGTCAGCATGTTGTGTCCCAGGAACTAACACAGTGTTCTAGGTCAATGCACCCCAATGTTCATAGCAGCACTCTTTACAATAGCCAAGACATGGAAACAGCCTAAATGTCCATCAACAGGTGACTGGATAAAGAAGATGTGGTATATTTATACTATGGAATACTATTCAGCCATAAAAAATGACAACATAATGCCATTTGCAGGAACATGGATGTCCCTGGAGAATATCATTCTAAGTGAAGTAAGCCAGAAAGAGAAAGAAAAATACCATATGAGATCGCTCATATGTGAAATCTACAAAAAAAAAAGAAAGAAAAGAAAAAGACAAATGAACATAAATACAAAACAGAAACAGACTCATAGACATAGAATACAAACTTGTGGTTGCCAGGGGGAAGGGAGTGGGAAGGGACAGACTGGGAGTTCAAAATATGTAGATACTGACAGGTATATATACCATAGATAAACAAGATTATACTGTATAGCACAGGGAAATATATACAAGATCTTGTGGTAGCTCATGGTGAAAAAGAATGCAACAATGAGTATATGAAAAGTTGTACTCTACACTGGAAATTGACACAAAATTGTAAACTGACTATAACTCAATAAAATAAAAAACAAACAAACAAATTAATTAAAAAAAAAAAGATCAGGTTTGTGGTTATCTGAGGTGGGGGTTAGGGAAGGTGGGGCTAGATGAAGATAATTAAAATGTACAAACTTCTAGCTATAAGATAAATAAGTACTAAGGATGTAATGTACAATATGAATAAACTTAACACTGCTTTATATTAATATGAAACTTGTTAATAGAGTAAATCCTAAGACTTCTTATACCAAGGGAAAAAAAATCTGTTTCTTTAATCTTTATGAGATGATGGATGTTCACTAAAGTTATTGTGGAAGTCATTTCATGATACATGTAAGTCAAGTCATTATGTTGTACATATTAAACTTATATAGTGCTGTCAATTATATCTCAATAAAACTAGAAAAAAGAAAAGATTTCTGTCTAGTACTCATCTTTATGAGAGAATTCCAATATTTGTATATATGCAAATGAATGCATAAAAATAGACTTAGCATTGTAACCAATGATGTGAAATTGGTAGCAACCTAATTCCCTAAATCTTAATCAATAATGAAATTACCAAGTTATAAACAAGTCTCCGTGGGCATTCTGTGCAATCATTATAAAAGGATGAGTTCCATCTAGATAACATGACAAGGAATAATATCCAATACGTATTGTTAACTGAAAAAAAAAAAGGAAAATTGTAAAATATTTTCTGAAGTAAAGTTGTATTAGTGTGAAGAAAAGAATGTATCTCTGAGTCTGTGACTGTGACTGTGTTTATGGCTGAATATATAGAAAACGTATCTGGTAGAACATACTTTAAAAGTTTAACACTGTTTAATTTTAAGCTTTGAGGGCCAAGAAAATATCAGTTGGAAACACAGGGTCATTCCATATGTCACTATGTGCTATTGATCTGATATTTAATTCTCTGACATTTGATTCTCATAACATTAAGCATATATAACTACTAAAATTAAAAACTAAATTTGTAAGTACTTTTCTGATTTTTAAAGATATTAAAATGCTGTTTTTATTCATTCATTCTGCTTTGTGCTGCTGGAAAAGTGTAAATGAATAAAACAAGAGCACTACCCTTGATGAAGGGTCCACTTTGGTGTAGCTCAGACCTGTGTTTAACCAACCCCGAAGGAATTGAGAATCATCTCCCGAGTGTAGACTGAGTACCATGTGCATATTAGAGAAATTAAGTACAATCAAAGGGAAACCAGGTTGCTGGTATAAGCTGGTTGGTGCACTTTTGCTTTTATCTCGCTCTACTGATTAGCTCCTGGAAAGGTATCTGTCATGACATCACTACATCTCTTGAGCTTATTTCTCCTTGCACCTTCCTCTCTTCACTCTGGTCTCAGATTTATACAGTGACCAGAGAAAGTAAAATTAGCTTTGGGTAACATTCAATCTTCATCTTGTCCAGCCAGCTTTGAAATGTTTACCTTCCAGTCATTAAGCAGTATTTCCTGAAACTTTTCTTAAAGAACTCTCAGGATTACAAGAGTAGTTTCCTAAAGTTAAGGTCAGAACAATGTTTATGTTCATATGGCAAGATAAAAGAAATAAAGAGAAATTTCTTTAACTTGTAGCAGATGTTATTTTTAAAAAATGCATGAAATCAAGCCTGTTTTTCTCCACGTGAGAGGCTTTTATGCGGTAGACAGAGGCAAGGATGAGCTAATGACAAAAAAGTCTCCTGCAGTGTAATATGAACGCATTATATCTCATTTTTTAAGTAAATTAAGAGAAATCTGGGATTTTCTGACTGGAATCGTTAGATGTATCAGAAAGTAAGTATACTTCCTATTTTTCAATGTGTACTTTTATCTTTTTTTCCACTCAAAAGTTTATTTTGTTGAAATAAATTTCAGGGACCATCAAATTATCACTTTAACAAATTCATTGTTACTAATTTTGCATTTTAATCATTTAGTCATTGTTCAAACAAAGCAACAGTTTCTGCCTTTTGGTCTGCTAATTTTGCTAACAAATTATAACAAAAACATATTTATTCCTAAAGGAACAGAATGCCGACTTCCAGAAAAAAATTAAATAAAAGGAGAGAGGGAGGAAAAGGGCACAATACAACCTTTGATACTTATCACCTGCTGGCTGGTCTAGGTCATACTATAGAGAGAAAATAATACAGTATTATTAAGAGCTTACACACATTTAAAATTCTGGTTGCTAAGAATGAAGAGAGATCAAGACAGATGAAAAGCCATATGGATTACATTTTAACAATTTTGGTTTCTATACAGTAAATCTTACAGAGAATTTTAGTTATTCTGATTATTTAGTCTCCCAGGAAGAAGGCAATGGGATATTTCGGCACTAAAAAACTCCCTTGAGGTCCATCTTGGTGTCAGACAAATTTAGTAGTAAAAAGACAGAGTGAATATAGTTTAAAAAAAGGTTTGATTGTTAATTTAAATAAGCATCATAAAAATTACATAAATGTATCATGGATCAGCATGTTACAGAAATATATTATTGATATGGCTCTGTGTGAGCATTAATATCTCTGGTTTCTGATATCTTCCCATAATTTAAGTAACTTTACTCTTGTTTACAAGCAAGGCATTTCTTTCTGTCAGTTGTATTTAAAAGAATATATATTAAGAAAAAATATAAATGAGGAATCTAAAAAAAGACAAATGAACTTATTTACAAAACAGAAACAGACTCAGACATAGAAAACAAACTTATGGTTACCAGAAAGGGAGAAGGGGTGGGAAGGGATAAATTGGGAGTTCGAGATTTACAGGTACTAACTACTATATATAAAGAACAAGTTTATACTGTATAGCACAGGGAACTATATTCGGTATCTTACAGTAACCTATAATGAAAAAGAATATGAAAACAAACATATGTGTGTATATGTATGACTGAACAACTATGCTGTACACCAGAAATTGACACAACACTGTAAACTGACTATACTTCAATAAAAATGAAATAAAATAATCTTCAAAAAAAGAAAAAAATAATCATAGTTATCATTAAGCTCAGGGATTGTGATTAGGGTCAGTCTCCACCAAAGTCTTGTAAGACAATAAAGTTTGTAAAAGGCATTAGAATTAAAATTCAAAATTAGATATTTCAATCCTATAACCACAACACCCTGGAAACTGGAAAAAAATCAATATCTAAACTATGGACATAACTAATACATATTGCTATAGAAACATATAATTAAGAGATGTTTGCTCATATAGAAAGTTTAGTTACATACAAAGATTCTACATAAAGTCACCAATGAGAGGAAATTTTAACATAGACCTGTGACTGCATATTCCTTTTTAATAAACAGTGTATAAAATATTCTGCTTTAACAGGAGTGGATATTGCCAAAAAAATCTTACACAGAAAAAGTTCTAGTGCTTCATTTCACTGGAGTAAATAATACCAATAGTTAAATCTTCAATTCCTTTACTATTCATGTATTCTCTCTTTTTGTTTTGTTTTTCATGAATAGATTTGACCTGAAGAAAAAAATCAGTATGAGAAACCACACAGTGATTACAGAGTTTGTACTCTTGGGCATATCAGACAACCCAGAGCTTCAGGTTGTAATTTTTATCTTTTTATTTCTGGCTTATGTATTAAGTGTGGCTGGAAACCTCACCATCATCATCCTTACTTTATCAGACTGTCATCTAAAGACTCCTATGTATTACTTCCTTCGGAACTTCTCCTTCTTAGAAATTACATTCACCAGTGTTTCGATCCCCAGGTTTTTGGGGGCAATCATTACTAAAGTCAAGACCATTTCCTTTAACAATTGTTTAGCTCAGTTATTTTTCTTCATCTCCATGGGTGTGTCTGAATTTTTTCTCCTAACTGCCATGTCTTATGATCGTTATGTTGCCATCTGCAAACCTCTCCATTACACCACCATCATGAACAAGAAAATCTGTACCCTGCTCATCTTCAGTTCGTGGCTAGGAGGATTTCTTACCATCTTCCCACTACTCATGCTTATTCTCCAGTTAGATTTCTGTGCTTCCAATGTAATTGATCACTTCTCTTGTGACTATTTCCCCATTTTACAACTCTCATGCTCAGATACGTGGTTTTTAGAGACGACCGGCTTTTACTTTGCTTTTGTGACTCTGCTCTTCACTTTGTCCTTAGTGATTCTGTCCTATGTGTGCATAATTAGCACCATTCTGAGAATCCCGTCTGCCAGTCAGAGGAAAAAGGCTTTCTCCACGTGTTCCTCTCACATGATTGTCATTTCCATCTCTTATGGAAGTTGTATATTCATGTATGTCAAGCCTTCAGCAAAAGAAAGAGCTTCACTGACCAAAGGAGTAGCTATTCTTAACACTTCAATTGCCCCCATGTTAAACCCTTTTATTTACACTCTGAGGAACCAGCAAGTAAAACAAGCTTTCAAAAACTTGGTTTATAAAGTAATGTTTTCTAGAAATGAATAAAATTATGTATTAACATGAATGAATGTCATCATGAAGATCTGATAAAGGAAGAATGAAATTTTATCTCCTACAATATCCGCCTCCATCCATCTCCCAGATACCTACTATGCTGACCTCATTTACCTACGTTTTTCTGTTTAACTTGAAAGCGACTATGCTGTGTCTCCCTTTCAAACTACCTGTAGCTTCCATGTAATCGTTGATTTGCACTTCTGAATAGAAAGCCAGTAGCTACAGAACATAAACTGTTTCGCCTATTATTCTGAATAATAAACATATTTTATTATGTAATGTCTAAATGAGGAAACACTGCTATAATCACCTTACTCTTAAATTTTCCCTTTTGTTACTAATATAAGTTTCTTTCTTAAAATTATATGAAATAAATTATGTGAAATAAATTAAATATCAGCAACAACCACATTTTTTGCACACTATCTGCTGCATCTGTCCAATTCTTCCCCCTCATCTGATATTCTTGGCTATTTACTTTCCTAATTACAAATAATCTGAAGTTCCTAATATCACATGACTCAGTTGTGCTGAAGGCCTGTGTTATGTCTTATTTTATATACTTTCCTTTTTATCTGTATTATTTTTTAAAAATATGTAAAAGAGGGATATTTAGGCAGCCACCATTACTCCTGTGCCACCTGTAAGTTGGATAGGAATTTCATGAAAATAATATCTGTTCTGGAGGAGCACTTATTCTGTGCCATATGCTGAACCAGGAATGTTCTGTACCATATCTGTGTGAAATCAGACATGATTATCTCTTTGTTACAAATGTGCAAATTGATGCTCAGAAAGATTGGGTAACTTGCCTGAAGTCTTGAGCTCTATAGACAACATGATAGACTGATTAAAAAAGCAAAACAAAAGAAAACAAAACAAGAACTTGTGCTTGCTCAATTTTCTACCTATTCGAAACTCTGTAAAAGGATCTGCAAATTTTGCACAGCTTTCGCCAAGACCTACACAATTTTATTGGCTTTGTTTCACTCACATCATCTCATTGGGGCATGATTATATTATTACAGTCTAGTCTCAGAAGGTACTAACTCCTAATAGCACACTTGGCATATCAATGACAACATTAATTGATAAAAACGAGAAACTCTTTAAGTGCCATTGTTGCTGAGCAACAGAAGGAGTAGGAAAGACATGTAAAACATCAGTGGTATTACAGTACCAAAAATTTCTATTAGAAGGCAGATTAAAAACAATGGAGTTAGTGAATGTACTTGGTACAATGTGGTAGATTACCAGTTTAAAAAAATCGGCTTGGAGGTTGGGGTAGAGATCTGCATCAGGAATTCAGACAATCAGGTGTTAATCCCTGTCTGAAAAACAATGCCAAGGGAACCTGACTTCACACAGTGTTGTTGTTTGCTTGTTGTTTTTTTCTCTGTCTCACTGGACACTTTCCCCCAAGCTTCCTTTTCCGACTTCAATACTAATGTGTATTATGTTTTATATTCCTTAGTGTTTTGTGAACATTTCTGTTCTGGCAATTTTGATATCCTGAATTAGTCCCCTTGAGCCAGCAGGAGAGAGAACAGATAAAACATTAAGCAACTTACGCTACTTTGAAATCTATGTAGAAACCATACCAGAGAGTTTTTAAACACCTTCTGGTTTTTTTTTTTTTTTTCTCTTTTATATATTTGGTCCTTTCTTACTCTCTATAGTCAAAGAAACACTCTGGATAAAATGAGAGATAAAAGACAAAAACATTGACAATCAAAGGCAAATTTGTCCAAAGAGAGGAAATGTTTACAGAAATGCTGATTTTCTTGGGTTACAACAATGGCAGTTGCTAAGATTTTTTTATATTCCACCCATTCTGAATGTGAATAAGGCTGTATGAAAATCAGAGGTAAGTTGGACATACAGATAGTAGTGGAAGTCTCCCAAAACTTTATCAGTGATTCATTGCTTATCAGCTCAACTTTTAATCAAATTAAATAGGATATATTGGAATTATATTCTGTACCTGGATATATTAAACAGTGTAAAAAGAGGTAGTTAATTTTGTTTTATTATGTCAATTTATTCATTCCCTATTAACTAAAGGCAGGTAATTACTGTCTCTGTGTGTTTCTAATCTAATATAGGCTTTGTAGTAATTTGTTTAGAAGAACAGACTTTAATTTCAGGTAGACTATTTGCCAACTATAAGAATATATTTAAAGTATAACTTCAGTGACCCTAGTTGTTTATTTGGGAATAAAGATAAAAGTTTCATAGGTGTGTTATAAGGATTAAATGAGATAAAATACAAAAGTTCTTAGTACTTCACTTGAATAAATAGTGGTTTTGCTAAATCACAATTACTATGAATATCCTTCCCAGAGCTAGGAATTAATTCCAACTAAAAGAAGAATAAAGTAAATAAAATAGGTCTTCTTAACACATATTAAGTGCCACAGGATTTTTAGAGTACTTTCATTTAGATTATTGCAATTATTTCTTTTAAAAAAAAAACCTTGAAATTTCAACTCCATTTTAAACAGAGATAACTGAAGCTTAAAGAAAGTAAATAACTTATCCAAAGTCACCAGTCTATGTGGCCCATTTGTATGTTTAATCCATGTGTTCTAACTGTAAAGACCGTACACTGTGTGTGATAATTTATCCTAGAATGTCATAAGTAATAAATTAATAGTATTTTGATACCATAGTATTTTTATTAGTTTATTTACTTTTCCTTCCTTGTCTAAATTATAGATAGCTAGCTTATGACTGAAAATGTGAGGTTAGGAGCTGATATTCACCATACACTCCAACAGATATGAGTGTTACTATTTCTGAAGTTACTATTAAAAGTGATTTGATAATCTCTCTTTCCCCTTGTTTTGTCTCTATGAACACTGGTATGTATGCTGTGAACTGAATCTGCCCATCATTACTGAAATAAAGAAATATAAATTATTCAGATTTCTCCAGGGGAATAGTTATCTAAAATAACTGTGAAAAAAAAAAAGTATCTAATAAAACAATCATTCCAACCACTCAGTGGATTCTCCAGACGAATCCTTGCCTTCAGGCCTTCAGGCCATGAGAAGTTCTTAAGTGTCACGCTGCAAAGCTTACAATGACTGACCAGCGCCCAAAGTAAATTTAAAGTAATTATGAAGCTGAATTAGATGTTACCCTCAACATTGAATTAAACTATTTTTCTTTTCATAATGTACTAAACTAAACCCTAAAACACTCTTTAAACACACAAAGTAGCAGAAACAATGATAAAATGAATAAAACACATTATTTTGGTGGTACGATTTGTGAAATTTTTCTAGTGATCTGTAATGAGGTTTAACTGAAGAAGAGAGAACTGGTAGACATAGAAAAAGTTGAAACAACTGGACTCTCAAAGTCATTGCATTACTAAGAGATATTTCCACCCAGTGCAAAATAAAATATTATTAAAAACAAACAAACAAAAATAACAACAAAACACACAAGAAATACAATGGAACTAGTCTGAGGCTTTCATCTCAGTCTCTCAAAGGAACTTCTTTTGGTCCTTGAAACATAATGTACCCTTTAATTCAGAGTCTCCTTCTCATCTTGGGCATCCGAGAAATCATGAATATCTAGTTTATTTAAAGGGTCACTAACTTGATGGCAGGGATTTAGGAAGGGCAGGAGATAGGAGTGTTTTCAGAATGACACCTTGAAGATGCTTCAGAGTCATCTCGTGTAACAAACATGAAGTATCGCTGTTAATTTTCATTCTGAATAGCTCAAAGAGCCTGTCTCAGGGATTCTTAGGGAGCAAGTAAGAACTGAGTTTGATGAAATGGGTGGAAGAAAGTATAAAGCACAATAAATACTCTAATCCATGTTCTTCCAGGGGGAAACATGGACCTACATTCAGAAATAAAAGCTGAGAAGATGAGTTAAATGCTTGGAGATATCCTTCACGCCCTGTGTGAATACATCCTTGTGATGGCTGAAGGCTCTAGGAAGCATATAGACCTCATTAAACATGGGGTTTATTTCTCTCAAAAGGCTGATGAATGAATGAATGCTGATAATTTTTATCAGGCTTATTTGATGTTGGTAAATAAATGCAATCCACTGAATTTTCATAAACATTTTCACATAAAAAGTATAGTATACACTCCTAACCCTATGATATTGGATCACGTCTTGCTAGAGTTCCTTTAAGCTTATTTTCTCTAGTCCTGGAACGCTGGCTATGTAAGTGTTCATTTTCAGTGATGCTCACATGAACTCTTCCAATATCTATTAATACCTTTGTTCATAGCTCTTCATACATTCTGTCACAAGTTTAATCAGTAGCAAAAAGTGTAAATCATATTATTATTCAAAAGAGTATTAAAATTAACAGGAAACTTAAGAGGAAAAACAAAATGTAAAAAAAGTAGAAATATGTTTTAAAATACAGTGTACTGATACATTGTTCACCATGTAATAGTAACAATATAATTTTTAAAACCTGGATATCCAATGCCAATAAGTTACTGCAGAAATTTCAGTCTAGAGAGTGAAACCAAATCTTGTCTATTTGATGAGAATGCGTTTTGTGATTTAAGATGTCATGAAAAAGTAGTGCTTTCCATGAAAAACAAACCCTTATAAAGGAAGAGTGAAGTTACTGAGAGGGAGTAAATTTAATTAAAAGGATGAATTGTAAAAAATTAAGGACATTAATTTTGAAATAACATTTTACAGTTTTCTTTTAAGTTATATATCAAAAAATTTAGCTTCCTTTACATGTTTTTTGTTATAAATTTACTCAATACAGAGAATTTAAACCAAGCAGATAATACATCTTGAAAAAAGTAGGTAAAGTAGCAAAATACATCTTGTAAAACAAAGATAGAACTGATGTGATATACAGCCTAGAATTTGGCATAAAGTGGAGACATGCAACAAACTCAACATTCATCAATTAATTAGACAAGTGTTTATTTCAAACCTACTATTACTATACTATACTATAGAGAGGTGTTCACAGGAGATTTGTAGTCTGTGAGGTGGGTTTCAAAGGATGAATTGAGAATTAAGAGTTCTATAGTCCTCATTACAATGGGTATCAAACCTGGTGTTTAGGGAATAAGGAAGAAGCCGATTTGAAAATCATTGAAATCTGCTACCCATAATGCTAGTCACATGCATATATTTAATGCAAACCTCACCACCTTTCTGAGAAAGGTTACGATTACTAATGAGGAGCGGAGAAACGAAGTGGCCACTGGTAGCAACGCTGATGTGCTGCAAATATCTAATATGCCTCAAATGCGGCGCTCAAATCCCAGCTGAAGATGAGAGAAGTGACTTGTTTGTGGAAAGCGAGGGAGTGGTGATGAGGCGGTGAAGGCAGATACACCGTGGTGGGAGAGGTCACCACGTACACACAGTGGGAAGAACAAGGCTAAGAGTCACTTTCCCCGAATGCCTGACAGGTAGTGTACAATCATGTGATTCTACTTCATTTGTGTTTTTATTGTTATTGTTCTGATATGATTCTCTTGGTGCTAAATTTATTCATTACTACTTATCTTAGACATAGCTTTCTACATAGGACAACATCCAAATCCCAAATGTTTTCAGCTCAGTGGTCAGGAAGTGTTTTCTCCATTGAACAAAGCCTTATATGGGTATTGTTAAATGCTAAGCATTTTTCTAAGTACTTCACATATATTCACTCATTTAATGCTCACAATAACTTTATGAGATAGGTTTCCATGCAGTGGAATAAAGTATGTATTTATAGACGAAGCACTGAGGGACTGAATGAATTTCAGACCTACTAAGTCGCTTGGATTCATACCTAGATATCCTCACTCTTCCTTATAGAAATATCTATGGTAATATCACTAAAATTTTATTTTAAAAAAAGGAAAAATTAAAACTCACTATTTAAAAAACACACAAAGACACAAACTATTAACCTCAGCTTCCTTGAAGAGCACTTATCTAACTCTTTAATAATCATATTTAAGTATTATTTTAAATAATATTTTAAATAGAAGGGGAAATAGGTTGTATAGGAATGAAGTCCATAATGGTGACACAGTGTTAGGCTGAACTATTACAAAATGTTACCAGGGTTTCAGATGTAATGAAGCGCCAGCTTACAGTATTTTCTACCTTCCTCCCCTCTACTCTTAACATCTGCAGCTGTTTCAATGACTTTAGCTTTTCTGACTTCCAATAAGGTAATAGAAGGAGTTGGAAAAACTGAGTGTTAGCAAATTTGATAGATAGCTAAGGACAAAATGTTCCATTTATTAAAAAAACTATGGCATCGTTCCCACTTTTGAGAATTCTCAATATAATCAAACTTTCAAGTTACAGAGAATGGGAGACATACGTAGGGATTGGAATAGCACAAAGGTGGTTCTCAGGAAACCTCATGGGTTATGGGCACCTTTCTGAAAGTTCACAGGTAGTCTATGGAGTCAGAAAAGTCTAGGCACAAATCCCGTCTCTAAGACTTAAAATTCTGGGATATTTACCATTTTAAACCTGCCTTAGCCAAAGAGTTTTCACCTGTAAAAGAGAGGAAACTAAAAGATCATTGTGATTATCATTGTGATTTATTTGCTTCAAATGTCCCCTGAAAGTGAGATGACATACTATTCAGCCAGATGCTAGCTCCAAACTTGGCTATTTGGCAATCTACTCTTCAGGTTTGTTCCTTGTGCCTTCTCCTGTAGGTCTGGCCGAGGAGATACAAATAAGCAACTGAAGAATGAGGAACTACACAGTAATAAGAGAGTTCATCCTCCTGGGACTGTCTGATGACCCACAGCTTCAGGCTGTCATCTTCATCTTTCTGCTCATCACCTACATGCTCAGCATCACTGGGAACCTGACCATTATCACCCTGACCCTGCTGGACTCCCACCTCCAGACCCCCATGTATTTCTTCCTCAGAAACTTCTCCTTACTAGAGGTGTCATTCACAACTGTCACTATACCCAGGTTCCTGAGCACCATTGTTACAGGAGATAAAACCATTTCCTTTAATGATTGTATGGCTCAGTTATTTTTTTTTCATTCTCCTGGGAGCCACTGAATTTTACCTGCTGGCCGCCATGTCCTATGACCGCTATGTTGCCATCTGCAAACCTCTGCATTACACAACCATCATGAACCAGAGAGTCTGCATAATGCTTGTCTTCTCTTCTTGGCTCATTTCATTCTTAATCATATTCCCGGCACTCATGTTGCTCTTAAACCTTGATTACTGCAGGTCTAATATTATTGGCCATTTTACCTGTGATTATTTCCCCCTCCTACAACTTTCTTGTTCAGACACCAAATTCCTAGAAATAATGGGGTTTTCCTGTGCTGTGTTCACTCTAATGATAACCTTGGCACTGATATTCCTGTCCTACATATATATCATCAGCACAATTGTGCGGATTCCTTCTACCAGTCAGAGGACAAAGGCCTTTTCCACATGTTCATCCCATGTGATTGTCATCTCCATCTCTTATGGCAGCTGCATCTTTATGTATATTAAACCCTCAGCAAATGAGAGAGTGTCTTTGAGCAAGGGTGTGGCTGTGCTCAACATCTCAGTAGCCCCGATGCTAAACCCCTTTATTTACAGCCTAAGGAATCAGCAAGTCAAGCGAGCCTTCACGGACATGGCAAAAAAGACTGTCTTTCAAAAGCAAATGAAATGATGTGGTGTAATGAATTAGAGACACATTGCAGGGAAATTTTAAAATTTCAATAGTGTATTCAAATCACAATGGCCTCCATGCCATTCTTGTTTATGCTCTCTTTCCTTCTAGCAGTTTACAAGCCCATTTGTTTAGTATCTTTCTCATTCAATTTGGATAACTTTGCTTAAGTCTTTCTGACTCTCATTCTTCTGAACACTTGTTAGTTGCAACTTCTTAAACCAAAAACTTTTAAGGTAAAATTGCACTCTGAGTTTTGTTTAGGAAAGAAATAGTCACCAGGAATGGAGGACACTGTATAAAGATGTCTGATATTTCACTTACTTAGTACAGAAAACATAATCTTGTGAGTTTCATTTATATTTGACAGAAGTTCCCTTTACCATCTTGCAGTTTCTCTGGAAACATTTTAAATGCCATATAATTTACTGAAAAATGTGAAGGTTTTTATTTAAAATCTAAAAAACATTACTTGCTGCTTGCTTTAATAGGGGATGTCCAAATAATTTATTCATTGATTTAAAAAGTATATATTTTTAACAATATGTTCTTCTGTACGGATAGTGCTAAATAGAGCTCCATATTCCCAATCCCATAATTACTCAGTAGATGCAGGCAGATACATACATAGTAGAAAATAGTGAAGAAATAGCCACTTTAGATATGAAGGATAAATTCACTTTCTGTAATTCCATGGACTAGTTTGAAACAGGGCATTTATCCAGATTATTTTATACCTAAATAAAATCACTTAAGTTTTGTAGAAGATAAAAGCTTCATATCAAAGCAAAGTCTTCCATTTTATATAAAATTAGGATTTCATCTGTTAAAATACTCACATTTATTCTGCTTGAGGCATTAATAAGTGCCTATAGTATTTTGGAAAGGGGTGTGTGTGTGTGTGTAAAGATGAAATAATGATTATGGATAATAAAAAGTATTCTAAATTAAATAAACCAATTTTTGGTAATAGAAAAATAAACCTAATTAGTTGTGCAACATTTCTAATAATCATTATGAGATACATTCACTTCAGAGATACAACACAGGATTTGTTGAGAAAGGAAAAAAAATTGACAGAATATTGAAAGAGATACAAAATATTAGAGGAAAATTAAGAATGGTTTCTGCCGTTCATTCCATCCTATCTGAAGTATAATTTGTATGTTAAATAAGACAAATAGTTGACAAACTTGAGGTTTCTATACCCTCTAAGCACATATTTCCCATGGGTAAATCAGGTTATAAGTTCAGGTAAATCAAGTATAAACAACTTACCACAAGGAGGGAAATAATCTAAAACCTTATTTCATAATTATCTATCAATAAATTGTAATAAATACTAATATGTTCTATGTATCTAACTGCTACAGTTATGAAAATGTAGGGCTTATATTTCTAAGACAAGAACACTTAACATGAGATCTACCCACTTCAAATTCTGAGGGCGCAGTACAGTGTTGTTAACTACAGGCACAGTGTTGTGTAGCAGATCTCTAGAACTTACCCATCATGTATAACTGAAACTTTATGCACATTTTTTATGTACAACTTTAAGTACAATTTTATTTTTATGTACAATTTTATTTCTATGTACAATTTTTATTATTTCTACATGATTCTCTTACTGCAGATTTTAACTTAGACCTAACATAGCCTTTACCATTAGATACCATCTTTAAGCTGAAGGTTCTTAATTCAATGGTCAGGAAGCATATTTTTCATAGAGCAAAGCCTTCTATGACTTTTATTACATGCTTGGCACTTTTCTAAAGATTTCACACAGAGATGTCATTGAAAGCTCAACTCTGTGAGATAGACAGGTATTCAAATGAATTTATGGATGATGTAACTCAAGCACAGAGGAGTTCAGGATTTTTAAAATAGCAAATGGCCAGGATTCACTCTTCCTTATGGAAATAACTATGATGTCATTTTTTTCATTTTATTAAAAAACAGAAAAATTAAAACCTACTATTATTTAACACATGTAAACACATAAACATATTAATGTCTGCTTTCTTGAAAAGCACCTAGCCATCTCTTTGACTGAAGGAAATTCTTCTGAAATAATAACGATACTTATTATTTTAAAGAGAAAGGGAAACAGATTGTATTAGAATAAAGCCCGTAATGATGACACATGGGTAGGCTAAATCGTCATGAAACATTGCCAGGAATTCACATGCAAGGAACCTCAGTTTTTAAGCCCTTCCAGTTACATTATTTTCTCCCTTTTCCCTAACATCTCAGGTTCCTCATGGCAGTGGCTTCAGTGTATCTCACCTCAGGTGAGGTAGTAGCAGGAGTTGGAAAAGATGAGTGTTACATGCCTAAGGAAAAACCAATCACTTTTATTAAAAATTAATTATATTTACCAATTTTGAAGAGTCTCAGTGCAACTAAACCCTCGGCCCCCAGCTTCGGCACCCTATCCCTGGGGTCTGGCACCAGGAGCACAAGCCCCCTTGGCTGGTCTGAGGACCAGTGGGGCTTACTGGAGGGCTGCAGAAACTGAGGCTCTGCTCTTGAGGAGTGGACAAACAGACCTGCTTGCTCCCTATCTCGGACACTGGAAAATGCCTGGTGCCCTGATCAGCCTGCCAGATCCCCCGAGCATGTCCCCCAGCCCACGCTGGCTCATGCTCCAGCCCCTTGGGCCCAGCCCCAGCCCCAACCCAAACACAGACTGTCATTGTGCTAGAGAGAAGCCTAGCTCACTCTGGACTGCTGTTCCAGCCCCTCGGGGCCCCTGACCCCTCCACCCCGACTCCCGGCCAAGGTGGCTATGATCCTCAATCCTGGGAGAAGGCTTGGCTTGCACTGATCTATGGCTCTAGTCACTCTGCCTCCAGCCATACCTCCCAGGGAGACGGCTGCCAGCACACACCAAGAGAACACTCGGCCAGTGCTCACTTCAGATCCAGCTCTCCTATCAAAGCCACTGTGCACAGGCAGACTGCACAGAGATGCCCACATAAGGATATGGCTTCAAGACTGAGATAGGTAACTGTTTCTACCTCATGTCATAGGACAAACAAGGAAAATCAAATCAAATGCAAGGACAGTGGCACATGTTCCAAAGAAAGAAAAAAAAAACAGAAAAAAAAAACTAATGAAATAAATATAAGTAATTTACACAATAAAGAGTTCAAAGCAATAGTAACAGAAAACACTCCATGACTTGGGAAAATAATAGAAGAACATGGTGAGAACTTCAACAAAGAACTTGAAAAAATAAAAGTGAACCAATCAGAGCTAGAGAATACAATAACTGAAATAAAATGTACACTGAAGTGAATTAACCGAAGATTATGAGATACAGGAAAACTCATTAGCAACTCAAAAGACAGAATACTGGAAATCACCCAATCAGAACAGCAAAAAGAAAAAAAAAATTTTTTTCTAATGAAGATAGTTTAAAGGACCTCTTAGACAACATCAAGTGTACTAACATTTATATTATAAGGGTCCCAGAAGGATAAGTGAGAGAGAAAGGGGCAGAAAATGTATTTGATTAAATTATGGCTGAAAACGTCCCTAACCTAAAGAAGGAAATGGATATCCAAGTTCAGGAAGCAAAGAGAGTCCCAAACAAGATGAATCCAAAGAGACTCAAACCAAAACATATCTTAATTAAAATGTTAAAAGTCCAAGATAAAGAGATAATTTTAAAAAGCAGTGAGAGAAAAAATAGTCACATAAAAAGCAATCTCCATAATCAGCTGGTTTTTCAGCAGAAACTCTGCATGTCAGAAGGGAGTAGGGTGATATACTTGAGGTGTAATATACAACATGATAAAGATAATTAACACTGCTGTATGTTACATATGAAAGTTGTTAAAAGAGTCCATCCTGAGTTGCCATTAAAGGAAAATTTATTTCTATTTCTTTAATTTCATATCTCTATGAGATAGCAAATGTTCAATAAACCTATTTCATGATGTTTGTAAGTCAAATCATTATGCTGTAAACCTTCCATTTATACATAGTGCTGCATGTCGATTACACCTCAGTACAACTGGATGAAATATATAACATTTATATTCTATAAAGCAGTTATTATGTGATCTGTATTATTATTTTATGTAATTATATAATGAATGTGTGACTTATTATTAACTGATTATATGTTATTTTAACTAAAAGATATTTGAGAAAAATAAGAACAACAATAAAGATAATTTACCAAACTTCAGTAACCAGAACTAAAATAAACAAAAGACTTGTATTTTGTGATACTTCTCACTAGTATGTTAATGACATGGTAAGTAAATGCAAGTCCAAGATGAACAGAAAGATGAACAAAATTGACACTGTAATTAAATATTGCTACTGATAAGGAGAATTATTAGTTAACCTATGGAACAGCATTTTTAAAACATTGTGAGCACAGTATGTACATTATAATAGTTATTATTTATCTCAGAATTATGAAACAGCCTTATTTCTTGAAGCCCCAACAATAACAAAACCTAGAGATAAACAAAAAGTGTACATGTAGAAAAATCATACATGCCAAGATGAATAAATAATATTAGACTGAGTTCTGTTTTTGTAAGATTTCACATCTATTTTTTTTAGTCTTGAAATATTAAATAATTGTGGTTAACGGAAGATTATTTTGTAGATGTCAACGTTTAGGTCCTCTATGGGATACAAAGATGAACATAACCATTCTCAAGGGAGACTCATGATAGAGAAGAGTTAGGAGGCTACTGAGAATGCCAAGGGAGGCTTCGAGAAATCCCCATGGTCTACAGTAAGGAGAGATGTGCCCTGACTTTGCCTTGTTCCCGGGAGATGAATGCATATCTCTCTTCATAGGTCAAAAGAGCTAGACTTGAAAATCTGAGCTACTAATGCAAACAGATGGACATCAGATCTGAGAATCTATACTCATAAGACCTGATATTGTCATATCCCTCTCAGTTCTCTCTCTCTTTTTTTTTTTTAAAGCGAAGCAGTAATTTTATTTTTCTACAAGTATGACCATATCATTATGAGGTTTTCAGGATAGTAATCTGTACACTGTGAGGTTTTCTTTTTTTTTCTTTCCACATATCCTTTTTTTTTTTTTAGATTTTTTATTGAGTTATATTCATTTTACAAAGTTGGGTCAAATTCCAGTGTAGAACACAATTTTTCAGTTAGACATGAACATACATATATTCATTGTTACATTTTTTTTTGCTATGAGCTATCAGAAGATCTTGTATATATTTCCCTGTGTTATAAAGTATAATCTTGTTATCTATTCTGCATTTTGAAATCCCAGTCTGTCCCTTCCCACCCCTACCCCCGTGGCAACCACAAGTTTGTATTCTTTGTCTATAAGTGTGTTTCTGTTTTGTATTTATGTTTTGCCTTTTTTTTTTTTTTTTTTTTTTAGATTCGACATATGAGCAATCTCATATAGTATTTTTCTTTCTCTTTCTGGCTTACTTAACTTAGAATGATATTCTACAGGTACATCCATGTTGCTGCAAATGGCATTATGTTGTTGGTTTTTATGGCTGAATAATATTCCATTATATAAATGTACCACCTCTTCTTTATCCAGTCATCTGTTGATGGATATCTGTTCCATGTATTGGCTATTGAAAATAGTGCTGCTATGAACATTGGGGTGCAGGTGTCATTTTGAAGTAGGGTTCCTTCTGGATATATGCCCAGGAGCAGGATTCCTGGGTCATAGGGTAAGTCTATTCCTAGTCTTTTCAGGAATATCCATACTGTTTTCCACAGTGGCTGCACCAAACTGCATTCCCACCAGCAGTGTAGGAGGGTTCCCTTTTCTACACAGCCTCTTCAGCATTTGTCATTTGTGGACTTTTGAATGATGACCATTCTGACTGGTGTGAGGTGATACCTCATTGTAGATTTGATTTGCATTTCTCTGATAATTAGTGATATTGAGCATTTTTTCATTTGCCTATTGATCATTTGTATGTCTTCCTTGGAGAATTGCTTGTTTAGGTCTTCTGCCCATTTTTGGATTGGGTTGTTTATTTTCTTCTTACTGAATCATATGAGCTGCTTATATATTCTGGAGACCAAGCTTTTGTCAGTTTCATTTGCAAAAATTTTCTCCCATTTCATAGGTTGTCTTTTTGTTTTACTTATAGTTTCCTTTGCTGTGCAGAAGCTTGTATGTTTAATTAGGTCCCATCTGTTTATTCTTGCTTTTATTTCTATTGCTTGGGTAGACTGCCCTAAGAGAACATTTCTGAGATGTATGTCAGATAATGTTTTGCCTATATTTTCTTCTAGGAGGTTAATTGTATCTTGTCTTATGTTTAAGTCTTTGACCCATTTTGAGTTATTTTTGTGTATGGTGTAAGGGAGTGTTCTAGCTTCACTGATTTACATGCTGCTGTCCAGTTTTCCCAACACCATTTGCTGAAGAGACTGTCTTTATTCCATGGTATAATCTTGCCTCCTTTGTCGAAGATGAGTTGACCAAAAGTTTGTGGGTTCATTTCTGGGCTCTCTATTCTGTTCCACTGGTCTATATGTCTGTTTTTATACCAATACCATGCTGTTTTGATTACTGTAGCTCTGTAGTATTGTCTGAAGTCTGGGAGAGTTATTCCTCCAGCCTCTTTCTTTTTCTTCAGTAATGCTTTTGGCAATTTTAGGTCTTTTGTGGTTCCATATAAATTTTATTATGATTTGTTCTAGTTCTGTGAAATATGTCCTGGGTAATTTGATAGGGATTGCATTAAATCTGTAGATTGCCTTGGGCAGTATGACCATTTTAACAATGTTGATTCTTCCAATCCAAGAACATGGGATATCTTTCCATTTTTTAAAGTCTTCTTTAATTTCCTTCATCAGTGTTTCATAGTTTTCCATGTATAACTCTTTCATCTCCTTGGTTAGATTTACTCCTAAATATTTTATTACTTTGGTTGCTATTTTAAAGGGGATTGTTTCTTTACTTTCTTTTTCTGTTGATTCATCATTAGTGTAAAGAAATGCAACTGATCTTTGAACGTTAATCTTGTAACCTGCTATCTTGCTGAATTCTTTGATCAGCTCTAGTAGTTTTTGTGTGGAACTTTTAGGGTTTTGTGTATATAGTATCATGTCATCTGCATATAGTGACACTTTTACTTCTTCTTTTCCAATATGGATCCCTTTTATTTATCTCTCTTGCCTGATTGCTTTGGCTAGGACTTCCAAGACTTTATTGAATAGCAGTGGTGATAGTGGGCAGTCTTGTGTTGTCCCAGACTTTAGTGGGAAGCTTTTGAGTTTTTCACCATTGAGTACTATGCTGGCTGTAGGTTTGTCATATATCGCTTTTATTATGTTGAGATATGTTCCCTCTATACCCACTTTGCTGAGAGTTTTTTTTTTTATCATAAATGGTGTTGAATTTTATCAAATGCTTTTTCTGCATCTATTGAGAGGATCATGTGTTATTTTTTTGTCCTTTCTCTTGTTGACATGATGTATTACATTGATTGATTTGCATATGTTGAACCACCCTTGTGTCCCTGGGATGAACCCCCTTGGTCTTGATGTATAATCTTTTGTATGTGCTGTTGGACTCTATTTGCTAATATTTTGGTAAGGATTTTTGCATCTATGTTCATCAGTGATATTGGTCTGTAATTCTCTTTTTTGGTGGTGTCTTTGCCTAGTTTGGGTATCAGGGTGATGGTGGCTTCATAGAATGAGTTTGGGAGTATTCCCTCCTTTTGAATCTTCTGGAAGAGTCTGAGAAGGACTGGTATGCATTCTTCTTTGTATGTTTGGTAAAATTTCCTGGTAAGCCGTCCAGTCCTAGACTTTTATTTGTAGGGAGGTTTTTTTTATTGCTAATTTGATTTCATTTCTAGTGGCTGGTTTGTTCAAGTGGTCAGTTTCTTCTTGGTTGAGTCTTGGTGGACTGTATGTTTCCAGAAACTTGTTCATCTCCTCTAGGTTATCCAGTTTGGTTCCATATAGTTTTTCATAATATTCTCATATGATATTCTGTATTTCTATTTTATTTGTTCTAATTTCTCCATTTTCCTTTCTTATTTTGCTTATTTGTGCTCTCTCTTTTTTTCTTCTTTGTGAGTTTGGCCAGAGTTTTGTCGATTTTATTTACTCTTTCATAAAACCAGCTTTCAGTTTGATTGATTTTTTTCTATGTTTTTTTTTTAATCTCTATTGTATTTATTTCCTCCCTGATCTTTATAATTTCCTTCCTTCTGCTGACTTTTGGGTGTTTTTGTTCTTCTTTTTCTAGTTCTTTTAGTTGGTGGATTAGATTGTTTATTTGAGATTGTTCTTTTTTGAGGAAGACCTGTATTACTATACACTTCCCTCTTAGCACTGCCTTTGCTGCGACCTGTAAATTTTGTGTGGTTCTGTTTTCTTTTTCATTTGTCTCAAGGTATTTTTTAATTTCAACTTTGATTTCATTATTGACCCATTCGTTTTTTAATAGCATGTTGTTTAATCTCCATGCTTTCCTTTTTTTCTCCTTTGTTTCTCTGTAGTTGATATCTAGTTTCATGGCATTGTGGTCAGTAAAGATGCTTCAGATAATTTCTATCTTCTTAAAATTGTTGAGATTCCTTTTGTGCCCAAGTACATAAACAAACCTAGAAAATGTTCCATGTGCACTTGAAAAGACTGAATATCCTATTTTGGGTGGGTATAATACTCTGAAAATATCCAGCAAATCTAATTTTTCTATTTTATCATTTAATTTCTCTGTTACCTTATTTATTTTCTGTCTGGAGATCTGTCTAGTCATGTTAATGCACTGTTAAAAAAACTGACAATGATTGTATTCCCATCAACATCCCCCTTTATCTCTGTTATTAGTTGTTTCATGTACTTAGGTGCACCTATGTTAGGTGCATATATATTAATGATTCTAATATCCCCAGCGTGTATTACTCCTTTAATCATTATAAAATATCCTTCTTTATCTTTCTTTATGGATTTTATTTAAAGTCTATTTTGTCTGAAATCAGTAATGCTACAGCTGCTTTTTCGTAGATGATTAATGTCAGATTCTTCATATGTTCTAATATGTTTATTCCATGTTATAAAGTTACCTTTAAGCACTGTTTTTACTGTATCTCACAAATTTTGACAAGCTGTGTTTCCACTTTTACTTACCTCAAAATATTTTAAAATGTATTCTGACACTACTTATTTATTCCATATATTATTTAGAACCATGTTGTTTAATTTCCATGTATTTGAGGATTTTCTAGTTATGTTTTTGTTCCTGATTTCTCACTTAATTCCATTGCAGTTTGGGAGCAGACATTGCATTGTTTCTATTTAAATATTTGTTTCATGTATTTGATGTCCCAAAATGTGGTAAATATTCCATGTGTGCTTGAGAAAAATGTGAATTTTGCTGTTATTGGGTGAAGTACCCTATAGATGTCAATTTTAACCAGTTGATTGATGACATTGCTGAGTTTATCAATGTCCTTAACTAATTTTTTACCTGCTGCTGGGTATGTTCATTTCTGATGGATGAATGTTGACTTCTGCTACTGTAATAGTGTATTCATCTATTTCTTTTTGTAATTCTATTATTTTATACCTCACATAGTTTGATTATCTGCTGTTAGGTGCATAGTCATTAGGAATTTTTAGGTCTTCTATGAAAATTAACCCTTTATCAAAGAGCCACTTTTATGGAGACATTTTATTACATGAGAAAACAAAATATAATATTTACACATGAGATTCATTCATCCTACTATTTTACTCAGCAAGGGAAAAAAATGATCTATTCTTCAGAGAAATCTTGGTTTAGGAATTTCAGGAAACCTCTTCTAAAACGTTTGCATGTTTAGCTATTTCCTTATAGATAGTATGCAAAATATTCCATATGCTTCTGGCCTATTTCTCACACCCTCTTGTCTCAATGGACATTGTCCCTTATGTTTATTGTTTCAATGTTGGTACAAATGTTGATAATATGTTCATAATCCTAAGTGTGTTTTCCTCTCGGCCTCTGTTGACACATTGAATTCACTGGAGTATTTCCCATGAGCCTGGGCATACATGGTGGATAAAATAACACGTGGCTTATGCAGGTTATAATCCTTGCAGAAATCATGTCCAGAAAGGCTCAAAGTAACTGCGTAACTTGGTTCTCTTCCCTATTTTTGCTCCCATGGCTATAATGGAAAACGTATCAAAGAAAATTAGCCACAGAAATAAAATAATTCCAAATGTATTGATAGAGAGTGATTTTTAGAAATGCTTGATTTTTTAACCTAAAACTGAAATAGTTGACAGTATTTTTTAGAAATAATTTCAACCAGCTGCTGTAACATCTCTGTACAAACAGAGGTAAGATTATAAAGTTAAAGCCAGTGAAAACTTTCCTTTCCTTAGCTCTGATTTATTAATTCTTAGCTTAATTTTTCATCAAATTGACTCGAATAATGTGAGGTTGTTATTCCTTCCTGCATTATGAAAATTGAGCATGTTTATTTCCTGTTTGTCATAGTAATTGATTTCTTTATTAATTTTCAGAGAATTAATCTGTGAGCTTCAGCCACCTAATTGCATGTAGGTTTGATAAGCAGCATATGATTCAGTTTCAGGCAGGAAGAGTTTAGAATTCCAGTTTCACCATAACTAGCTGCATGATCTTGTTTATGTTATTTAACCTCTCAGTGTCAAAGTTTCTTCAAATGTAACAGTGTTACCATAATGGGTAGATCAGATAAGTATGTAAAACCTTAGCATTGTCTCTCAGATGAGTTTCCTCAAAAATCCTTATTATCATTTTATAGTGGAACTATCTGCCTCTAATGTGATAATTGACTTTATTTTTAGGAATAAAGAAGATTACAGGGATTACTGTGTGGGAGTATGTGCTATAAAATGTTTATATAATTTAATTTTACTTTATATTTAAATTAGCTCTCACAATACTTCTGTGAAATATTATTCTTATTTCCACAGTGAGAAAAAAAAAAACCAAAAAAACCGAAAAACAAACCTGAAACTCAGGGAGAGTTGTATTTTTAATCCATTTCTCTTGGAATGCAAAGCCTGCAGGCTGTCCCAATAATCACACACATTATAAATTAAAATTAAGTCCTGATGCCATAATTCATATAAGAATTGCTTTTCCTTTTCAAGTTATACATTATCTTCAATTGTAGATACTATTTACAAACTGAGACAATCAGGAGAGAAAGAGAACATCTCTTTGAAAACCTACGGATTTTGAGAGTGATTTAGGTTACAACAGTTTTTCTTTCATTATTCTTATTCATACTGGTTGGTACTTTGATCTCACTGACTTGATCTGCCTCCCCCTTCCCATTAGGCAAAAAGCAAGGTCATTTTTTTTTTCCAGAAGACTCAGAGAAACAGAATTCTAAATTACAAGATTATTCGAAGATAATCTTAAAGTAATAATTTGAAAATACTCTAAATTGATTCTTCTGAAATTTTTTTTCATGCTGTCATAATGAAGTTCTTACATGATGAGTTCTTACTCAGCAAACAGAGTCAGAAGTAGAATAAATCATTCTAGAAAAAAATTAGGGCTGTTATAAAACCAAACTGTTACCCAAGTTATCAAATTAATTCAATGATCTGTTCTTGTCTCTGACAAATTAACCTAGCATACAGACCTAACACCAAGAAAAAGATTGTCAGGGGAAAGATAGAGAATTGGAAAACTGTGTAGTAATGTTGAGGGTGAAGATTGTCTTGAGGATATATGTGTTCACAAGCTCACTTATGGCTTCTTAGGACTTTAAATATAAAAAGAGAAAATTTAGTACACATAGAGAATGTGGGAAGATAATCTAAGTTTCCAGTTATATTGTGGAATTTAGGGAGCTTCTCACAATTTATATAAAATAAGAAAAAACAATCTCTTGATCTTTGATAGACATTGAAGTATAGCTGCTTTTTAAATTGGACAATTTGGAGAATGCTGTTTCTTTTCTCCTTATGATTTATTGTGAAGCCATCATTATGATTTATTATGAAGCCATCCTTATGATTGACTGTGGAAAGGGAGAAGAGTCCTGAAAATCATTTCTAGTTGTTTTATTTAACACAAGAGCAAGCATTTGTTTGCTGAATAGGTTAATTTTCACTTGCAGTGAGCTACAAGCTTGATTCAACAATGAGATTTCCAAGATATGAGAATTCATTAAAAAGGAAGGAATAGAAAGGAATATGAAGCTTGTTATCATAAATCATATGGGACTAGGGAAAAATGTGAATGAGTAGTTAGGGAGGAAAGTCTGAAAGGATGTCTTACTGACTTGGATATAGCCTTGATTACTTTCCCAGAAACATCCCAGAAATGGTTTACAGATCAAAGAGTCACACACAGCTATGAATCTTCAGAAGATTGTTCATTGAGAACAACAAATTTTACATTTGTAAGTATCTATCATTCTTCAATGGCCATAAATTTATTCACAGAATATGTAATTATAATGTCTGTTTTTCTTCTAAGTGCTGTTAAGACTTCTTCTCTAGTCTCTGAGGAATAGTGAAAGAATAAGTTCATTTTCTTGTGAACTTCACATGCTCTCGCAGTAGCCTTGGCCACCATCCATTTCAACTGGAATTTTCCTTAATTTGAAAGCAGCAATAGTTTTTTGCTAGAAAGTGAAGTAAGTGAAAAGAAAGCTCACGTATGTAAGGGAAGAAAACAAAGTTGAGAAATTTCATAGTATTACGATGCATTACATACTACAAATCAACAAACATGTATCTTGAAATTAAACATTCTATTGCAGAAAATTCTCTCCTGACATTGGAATGTAAACTTGACCATTTAATGTGAATTCACGGAATTACTGATATGAAAATGTACTGAGGAAATTTATTGAGGAAACTTAGCTTCTTTTTAAAATAAATGCATTATTATTATTACTACTGTTATTTAGGAAGACAAAATCAAAGGTTTTCATTGCTATTTCATGATTACTCTAATGTGCTGACAAAATAGAACTTCTATTAAGTGAATCCTGATGTAGATAAAAGGCAAAATATAAAAATACATGAGATAGAAATTAGAATATATATATATATATAGAGAGAGAGAGAATACTAATATCACTTAGATGTGAGAAATTTTGGAGAAAAAATGTTTAATGGAGGGTAACGGTTTATTTTAGACATCTGTACAGTTTGGTGTCCTTGGCCCATAACAGAGATCCAAAACTCAGTGTCTAGTCTGCCTCCTTTCTCCCCTGGACTCGCTAATATCTGAGGAAGTCATGGCAATAAATCCATTATCTGTGGCTTCAGAGGAGGAGCAGGAGGTTGGGAAAGTGACCATGACAGTGGAAACTCAGAAAACCTGTCATGTGGTTAAAGATTTAACACCAATGACTTTCAGATTTGGGAGACGTACCCATTTGAGTGACCTTTTTCCTGACACATCTGGCTTTTCTATATTACACTAGGAAATAATATTACAAAAATTTGGGTGACAAAAATTGGGAAGTTAGATGCTTTTCTTGGAGTGGAAGAAAAGACCAGGTGTTTCCCATTGGGAAGGGAATCATTTAGGGGAGGCTGTTAAGTAAACAGGTACCATTTCTATTCCAGTATTCCCAGGTTTTAGAAAAACCCAGGTTAAAATCCCTGCTCTTCCCATTTAGGTTCTGTGATTTGGATATGAATTTTAAAAATTGTTCTTATCTGTTTCCAATCTGTCAAATAGGGATTTTATAAAAAACATTCTATGTGAAACAGACTCTGGCATATGGTAAAAATCTTACTTTAAAACATGTCATCTAGTTTCATGAACTTGTTTAAAAATCTCCTAAATTAAATTAGCATGACATAATAGTTGACTTCCAGAGGCAAATTCCAATTCTATCTGTGGGTAATCCTCTTTTCTTTAAGTCTTCTCTTTGTGTTTCCTCTTGTAGTTGACACAAGAGAAGAGAAAACAAATGAGGAACTACACAGTAATAAGAGAGTTCATCCTCCTGGGACTGTCTGATGACCCACAGCTTCAGGCTGTCATCTTCATCTTTCTGCTCATCACCTACATGCTCAGCATCACTGGGAACCTGACCATTATCACCCTGACCCTGCTGGACTCCCACCTCCAGACCCCCATGTATTTCTTCCTCAGAAACTTCTCCTTACTAGAGGTGTCATTCACAACTGTCAGTATACCCAGATTCCTGAGCACCATTGTTACAGGAGATAAAACCATTTCCTTTAATGATTGCATTGCTCAGTTATTTTTTTTCATTCTCCTGGGAGCCACTGAATTTTACCTATTGGCCGTCATGTCCTATGACCGCTACGTTGCCATCTGCAAACCTCTGCATTACACAACCATCATGAACCAGAGAGTCTGCATAATGCTTGTCTTCTCTTCTTGGCTCATTTCATTCTTAATGATATTCCCTGCACTCATGTTGCTCTTAAACCTTGATTACTGCAAGTCTAATTTTATTGACCATTTTACCTGTGATTATTTCCCCCTCCTACAACTTTCTTGTTCAGACACCAAATTCCTAGAAATAATGGGGTTTTCCTGTGCTGTGTTCACTCTAATGATAACCTTGGCACTGATATTCCTGTCCTACATATATATCATCAGCACAATTGTGCGGATTCCTTCTACCAGTCAGAGGACAAAGGCCTTTTCCACATGTTCATCCCATATGATTGTCATCTCCATCTCTTATGGCAGCTGCATCTTTATGTATATTAAACCCTCAGCAAATGAGAGAGTGTCTTTGAGCAAGGGTGTGGCTGTGCTCAACATCTCAGTAGCCCCGATGCTAAACCCCTTTATTTACAGCCTAAGGAATCAGCAAGTCAAGCGAGCCTTCACGGACATGGCGAGGAAGAGTATTTTTCAGAAGCAAATGAAATGATGTGGTGTAATGAATTAGAGACACATTGCTGGGAAAGCTAAAATTTTCAATAGGGTATTCAAAACACAATGATCTCCATGCCATCGTTGTGTATTCTCTTTCCTTCTAGCAGTTTACAAGCCCGTTTGTTTAGTATCTTTCTCATTCAATTTGGATAACTTTGCTTAAGTCTTTCTGACTTTCATTCTTCTGAACACTTGTTAGTTGCAACTTCTTAAACTAAAAACTTTTAAGTTTAAAATTGCATTTTGAGTTTTGTTTAGGAAAGAAATAGTCACCAGGAATGGAGGACACTGTATAAAGATGTCTGTGATATTTCACTTACTTAGTACAGAAAACATAATCTTGTGAGTTTCATTTACATTTGACAGAAGTTGCCTTTACCATATTGCAGTTTCTCAGGAAACATTTTTTTTTTTGATGCCATATAATTTACTGAAAAATGTGAAACTTTTTTTTTAAGCTAAGAAACATTGGGGGGAAGGTATAGCTCAGTGGTAGAGTGCCTGCCTATCATGCATGAGGTCCTAGGTTCAATCCCCACTACCTCCATTAAATAAATAAACCTAATTGCCTCCCCCTAAAAAATGAAAACAAAACAAAAAAGTCTTAAAAAAAAAAAAAAACTAAGAAACATTACTTGTTGCTTACTTCAATAGAGGATGTCCAAATAATTTATTCATTGATTTAAAAAGTATAGATTTTTAGCAATATGTACTTCTGTAGGGATACTGCTAAATAAAGCTCCATTTTTCTAAATCCCATAAAAACACAGTAGATGCAGGCAGATACATACATAGAATAAAATAGTGTAGAAATAGCCATTTTAGATATTTAGGATAAATTCACTTTCTGTAATTTCATGGAAGGTAAGCTCCCCTTTGCGATTTTGCTGAATTACATGTATATATAAAACCTTCTCAAAATTTGGACTAGTTTGAAACAGGGCATTTATCCAGATTATTTTATACCTAAAAAAATTTCATTTAAGTTTTGTAGAAGATAAAAGCTTCATATGAATGCAAAATCTTCCATTTTATATAAAATTAGGATTTCATATGTTAAAATACTCTCACATTTTATCTGCTTGATGCATTAATAAGTGCCTAAAGTATTTTTGGAATGGGGTGTGTGTGTGCTCGCGTGTGCGTATGCGTGTGTGTGTTTGTGTGTAAAGTGAAATAATGATTATGGATATTAAGAAGTATTCTAAATTATATAAACCAATTTTTGGTAACAGAAAAATAAACCTAAATAGTGGTGCAACTTTCCTAATAATCATTATGAGATACATTCACTTCAGAGATACAACACAGGATTTGTTGAGAAAGGAAAAAAAATTGACAGAATATTGAAAGAGATACAAAATATTAGAGGAAAATTAAGAATGGTTTCTGCCGTTCATTCCATCCTATCTGAAGTATAATTTGTATGTTAAATAAGACAAATAGTTGACAAACTTGAGGTTTCTATACCCTCTAAGCACATATTTCCCATGGGTAAATCAGGTTATAAGTTCAGGTAAATCAAGTATAAACAACTTACCACAGGGAGGGAAATAATCTAAAAGCTTATTTCATAAATAGCTATCAATAAATTGTAATAAATACTAATATTGTTCTATGTATCTAACTGGTACAGTTATGAAAATGTAGGGCTTATATTTCTAAGACAAGAACACTTAACATGAGATCTACCCACTTCAAATTCTGAGGGCGCAGTACAGTGTTGTTAACTACAGGCACAGTGTTGTGTAGCAGAATTCTAGAACTTACTCATCATGTATAACTGAAACTTTATGCACATTTTTATGTACAACTTTAAGTACAATTTTATTTTTATGTACAATTTTTATTATTTCTATGTGATTCTCTTACTGCAGATTTTAAATTAGACCTAACATAGCCTTTACCATTAGATACCATCTTTAAGCTGAAGGTTCTTAATTCAATGGTCAGGAAGCATATTTTTCACAGAGCAAAGCCTTCTATGACTTTTATTACATGCTTGGCACTTTTCTAAAGATTTCACACAGAGACGTCATTGAAAGCACAACTCTGTGAGACAGACAGGTGTTCAAAGGAATTTATGGATGAACTAACTCAGGCACAGAGAAGTTCAGGATTTTTAAAACAGCAAATGGCCAGGATTCACTCTTCCTAATGGAAATAACTATGATGCTATCTTTTTCATTTTATTAAAAATAGAAAAATTAAAACCTACTATTATTTAACACATATAAATACATAAACATATTAATGTCTGCTTTCTTGAAAAGCACCTAGCCATCTCTTTCACTGAAGGAAATTCTTCTGAAATAATAATGATACTTATTATTTTAAAGAGAAAGGGAAACAGATTGTATTAGAATAAAGCCCGTAATGATGACACATGGGTAGGCTAAATTGTCATGAAACATTGCCAGGAATTCACATGCAAGGAACCTCAGTTTTTAAGCCCTTCCAGTTACATTATTTTCTCCCTTTTCCCTAACATCTCAGGTTCCTCATGGCAGTGGCTTCAGTGTATCTCACCTCAGGTGAGGTAGTAGCAGGAGTTGGAAAAGATGAGTATTACATGCCTAAGGAAAAACCAATCACTTTTATTAAAAATTAATTATATTTACCAATTTTGAAGAGTCTCAGTGCAACTAAACCCTCGGCCCCCAGCTTGGGCACCCTATCCCTGGGGTCTGGCACCAGGAGCACAAGCCCCCTTGGCTGGTCTGAGGACCAGTGGGGCTTACTGGAGGGCTGCAGAAACTGAGGCTCTGCTCTTGAGGAGTGGACAAACAGACCTGCTTGCTCCCTATCTCGGACACTGGAAAATGCCTGGTGCCCTGATCAGCCTGCCAGATCCCCCGAGCATGTCCCCCAGCCCACGCCTGCTCATGCTCCAGCCCCTTGGGCCCAGCCCCAACCCCAACCCCAACCCAAACACAGACTGTCATTGTGCTAGAGAGACGCCTAGCTCACTCTGGACTGCTGTTCCAGCCCCTCGGGGCCCCTGACCCCTCCACCCCGACTCCCGGCCAAGGTGGCTATGATCCTCAATCCTGGGAGAAGGCTTGGCTTGCACTGATCTATGGCTCTAGTCACTCTGCCTCCAGCCATACCTCCCAGGGAGACGGCTGCCAGCACACACCAAGAGAACACTCGGCCAGTGCTCACTTCAGATCCAGCTCTCCTATCAAAGCCACTGTGCACAGGCAGACTGCACAGAGATGCCCACATAAGGATATGGCTTCAAGACTGAGATAGGTAACTGTTTCTACCTCGTGTCATAGGACAAACAAGGAAAATCAAATCAAATGCAAGGACAGTAGCACATGTTCCAAGGAAAGAAAAAAACCCAGAAAAAAAAAAAACTAATGACATAAATATAAGTAATTTACACAATAAAGAGTTCAAAGCAATAGTAACAGAAAACACTCCATGACTTGGGAAAATAACAGAAGAACATAGTGAGAACTTCAACAAGGAACTAGAAAAAATAAAAGTGAATCAATCAGAGCTAGAGAATACAATAACTGAAATAAAATGTACACTGAAGTGAATTAACAGATTATGAGATACGGACAAACTCATTAGCAACTCAAAAGACAGAATACTGGAAATCACCCAATCGGAAAAAGAAAAAGAAAAAAAAAATTTTTTTTGAAATGAAGATAGTTTAAGGGACCTCTTGGACAACATCAAGTGCACTAACATTTATATTATAAGGGTCCCAGAAGGTGAAGAGAGAGAGAAAGGAGCAGAAAATGTATTTGATTAAATTATGGCTGAAAACGTCTCTAACCTAAAGAAGGAAATGGATATCCAAGTTCAGGAAGCAAAGAGAGTCCCAAACAAGATGAATCCAAAGAGACTCAAACCAAAACATATCTTAATTAAAATGTTAAAAGTCTAAGATAAAGAGATAATTTTAAAAAGCAGTGAGAGAGAAAAAGGCACATAAAAAGCAATCTCCATAATCAGCTCATTTTTCAGCAGATACTCTGCAAGTCAGAAGGGACTAGCATGATATATTTGAGATGTAATGTACAACATGATAAAGATAATTAACACTGCTGTATGTTACATATGAAAGTTGTAAAAAGAGTAAATCCTGAGTTCCCATTATGAGGAAAATGTTTTTCTGTTTAATTTCATATCTATATGAGATAGTAAATGTTCAATAAACCTATTTCATGATGTTTGTAATCAAATCATTATGCTGTAAACCTTCCATTTATACATAGCGCTGCATGTCATTTACACCTCAGTACAACTGGATGAAATATATAACATTTATATTCTATAAAGCAGTTATTATGTGATCTGTATTATTATTTTATGTAATTATATAATGAATGTGTGACTTATTATTAACTGATTATGTTATTTTAACTATCAAAATATTTGAGAAAAATAAGAGCAACAATAAAGATAATTAAGAATATTCAGTTAGCAGAACTAAAATAAACAAAAGATTTGTATTTTGTGATACTTCTCACTAGTATGTTAATGACATGATAAGTAAATGCAAGACCAAGATGAAAAGTAAGAAAACAAAATTGACCCTATAATTAAGTATTGCTACTGATAAGGAGGATTATTAGCTAACCTATGGAACAGCATTTTTAAAAAATTGTGAGCACAGTATGTACATTATAATAGTTATTATTTATCTCAGAATTATGAAACAGCCTTATTTCTTGAAGCCCAAAGAATAACAAAACCTAGAGATAAACAAAAAGTGTACATGTAGAAAAATCATACATGCCAAGATGAATAAATAATATTAGACTGAGTTCTCTTTTTGTAAGAATTCACATTTATTTTTATAACTCTTGAAATATTAAATAATTGTGGTTAACGGAAGATTATTTTGTAGATGTCAACGTTTAGGTCCTCTATGGGATACAAAGATGAACATAACCATTCTCAAGGGAGACTCATGATAGAGAAGAGTTAGGAGGCTACTGAGAATGCCAAGGGAGGCTTCGAGAAATCCCTCATGGTCTACAGTAAGGAGAGATGTGCCCTGACTTTGCCTTGTTCCCAGGAGATGAATGCATGACTCTCTTCATAGGTCAAAAGAGCTAGACTTGAAAATTAGAGCTACTAATGCCAACAGACGGACATCAGAACTAAGAATCTATACTCATAAGACCTGATATTGTCATATTGCTCTCAGTTCTCTCTTTAAATATGACTTTCTTAAAATTCTAGATCAACATTATTGAAGAGGACTGCAGTATGTTTCCAGATCTTAAGATTTCTGACAGTGCAGTTTTACTTCCTGAACTATTTCCCTTTAGTCATAAAATAGAGAAAATGGGAGGATATAGCTCAAGTGCTAGAGCACATACCTAGCATGCACAAGGTCTTGGGTTCAATCCCTAGTAACTCCTCTAAGAAAAAAAATTAACAAAAATAAATAAATAAATAAATAAAAATAAAATAGGGAAAAAATTAAATCAAACTGGATTAGTTGACTTTTACTTGTCTGACAGAGAAGCAATGATTTTATATTCAATTATTCACAGCAGAACTGTGGCTGTCTGAAATATGGAGAAATTAGTTGTCCTGATTTTAGCAGACCAGATACACTGTGTGTATCCAGCACAGCGAGGGATGAACTGAATAGGTTAGGATGAAGGAGAGGTTTTCCTACACATTTCTGGATAACCATCTGGATCAGTCATCTTATTTGAAAGATAAATGTGAGGCAGAACTACAAGGTAGTAAAACATTTTTCCATAAAGCTTAATAGCTGTGAAAGAAGGATGTCCAAATGGAAAATGCACTGGGCTACAATCTGGGTGACACAGCTGCTAAGATCTGAGGCAAGTAGTTATTTTTCAATTTGTGCTTCAGTGTAAAGTAAAAAATGAATAAATACTGCATATCACCTTAAGCTCAGAAATAAAAATGTTTCTCACTATATATACTCCTAACAAGTTATAGAAAACATCAAAATTAATGATTTCATTGGAGTTATTTTTAAAAAATCATTAAATGAGTAAGTGAATATGTTCTCTATCAGAGTAATATTAATATATTACTATATAATATGTACAGAATGTTCTCATATATCTTGATAATTATACACATAAATATTAACATTAAAATGAAATTAGTAATTAATTAATATTTAAAGTTTATTTTATTTTCTAAGAAAATTATATTAAATTCTCATATCATAAAATATAATGCATTGTTATTTTAGTTTCTATGTTTCATTTTTTATCTTTTGATGAAATTAAGGTCATCCATTTCTGTTTCTAGTTGGTAGTACCTTCTAAGAAATACATGACAGAAAAAAAGAAAAACACATATTCATGTGATTATTTCAACAAAAATGCAATGACTTGTATAAAGTAGACAAAGAAAAAAGCACTGATTTCATTTAACATATCTCAATAGTGTGACTTATTGTATGAAGATTTTCTAACTTCACCCGCTAGATTTAAAATAAAGCAGGACTCACAAATATATACTAAGATATAATGCAAATAAGAGAGTCTGATGAATATAACATCAGCATGGATTCTAGAAAATGTTTGAGAATTGTATCAGTGATGATATTGATCATGATGAATTATCTTCCATCTCTTCCCTCTAATATACTTCCCACCTAAATATCCTGAAAGAAGGAAAAGGAGAGAGACAGAGAGAAATGAACCACACAGTGATCACAGAGTTTGTCCTCCTAGGCCTTTCTGATGATCCTGACCTTCAGATTGTGATTTTCCTCTTTTTGTTTATCACATATGTATTAAGTGTCACTGGAAACCTCACTATCATCACCCTGACTTTGCTGGACTCCCATCTACAGACGCCAATGTATTTCTTCCTCCGAAACTTCTCTTTCCTAGAAGTCTCCTTTACCACTGTATGTATTCCTAGGTTTCTGGGGACAATTATCACCAGAGATAAGACTATTTCTTTTAACAGTTGTGCAGCTCAGCTATTTTTCTTTATATTCATGGGGGTGACAGAGTTTTACATTCTAACTGCCATGTCCTACGACCGCTACGTTGCCATCTGCAAGCCCCTTCATTACACAGCCATCATGAGCAGGAAAGTCTGCAGCCTGCTTGCACTGTGTGCATGGCTGGGTTCCTTTCTGACTGTTTTCCCACCCGTTGTGCTTCTCCTCCAGCTGGATTTCTGTGCCTCCAATGTCATTGATCACTTTGCATGTGACTATTTTCCCCTTTTGCAATTATCTTGCTGAGATACGTGGCTCCTAGAAGTAATGGGATTTTATTTTGCTTTGGTTAGTTTGCTGTTCACCTTGGCATTAGTGATTTTGTCTTATATGTACATCATCAGGACTATTTTGAGAATCCCATCTGCCAGTCAGAGGAAAAAGGCTTTCTCCACGTGTTCCTCTCACATGATTGTCATTTCCATCTCTTATGCAAGCTGTATATTCATGTATGCTAATCCCTCGGCCAAAGAAAAGGCATCTGTCACTAAAGGAGTAGCTGTTCTCAACACGTCTGTTGCCCCCATGCTCAACCCCTTCATTTACACCCTGAGAAACCAGCAAGTAAAACAAGCCTTCAAAGACATGGTCTATAAAGTAATATTTTCTGCCAAGAAATGAATTTTTTGACAAAAATAAAGGACACTCTAAAGAGCTATTAGGTTAAATCTTGGAATTCCTGAATGTCATACAACTATGCTTGCTATTTATAGTCTCTTTAGTTGCTTTATGCCCACGGTACAGTTAATGTATTTTCCCAATCCATTTCTTCCACTTCCGTGCCTTAAGTTTCTCCAGTGCATTGTTTATTGACATTTAAAAATATAGGAAAGGTTATTTCTCCTGCAGAATTTTCTGGGAATGAAACGTATTTCTTTAAGACATACTTTATAGCATGAGGTAAAAAATAATTTTAATTCTTTTAAGTATCAGTCCCTAAAAGGATCCTATGATTTCACATCGTAGTTCAAATGTAGAGTTTAACAATTAGTGTGTAGTGTCTCGCGTATTTTCAAGATGAACATTGATGATTTCTTGAGGTGTAAAGAATCTACATGTTCATATTATTAAATATTAATTTCAGTCCAAAGAAATAATATGTACTAGAATATTGCACATTAAATGTAGAGGTTTATACTTTGTGAAATTTAGTGTATATTTTCAAGATAAATATTGTTCATGATATTATGTCATATTTACATAATTTCTATGTTTTCTGTTTTCTATCACTTTTAGAAAATATTTGTATTAAAAAATTCAAAAGAAATGCTATAAAACTAAAACACTGCCACTTTCCTGAACTCAAGGATCATCTTTATGAGTTATTTGGATTTCTATGTCAGGTGTTCATATATCTCCATTTCTTTAGGGTCTGTTTCTAGAGATTTATTCTGTTTGTTTCATTGGGATATTTTTCTGTTTCCTCACATTCCTTGTAACTTGGTTTTGTTGCTTACACATTTGACAAAACAGCCACCTCTCTCAGTCTATTTAAATTTGATTTGTAAAGGGAAGACCATCCCCATTCTGTCCACTAGAGATTCTGGGGACTGCTCAAATCTTTTCTGAGGATGTGTCTTCTCAAATTTGTGTTTGGAGATTTCTAATCAACAGATTTTTGTCCATTTTATGTAGCAGGAACTTAAAATCTATTGCTCTGTTTAATAGTATATTTGACTCCATAAATGGTGAAAACAGACCATGCTTTGTCTAATATTCTCTGAATGTCATTTCGAATGGTGATTAATTTCATTTGAGTAGCCAACCAAAACCCTTATTCACAGTGAAAACCAATATTCTTTCTGTGCTGGTTGGCATTTCCTCCTCTGCCTTTTCATCCACTTGTACCTCTCTCCTCAAACGGAATTGTATTAATGATTTCAGTTTAAGGAGGGATTTAAGATAGAATTGTCCTTTTTAACTTATTTTTGTTTTTGAAATTTTATATTCATTTAGAAGTAATTATCTCTTTTCACATTTAAAATGTATTTATTTTTTAGTGCGGTATAGTTGATGGAAAATATATATTTCAGGTTAACAACATAGTGATTCACAATTTTAAAAAGTTATATTCCATTTATGGTTATAAAATATTAGCTATATTTCCTGTGTTGTATTGCGTATCTTTGTGGCTGATTTATTTTAACATACTGGTTTGCATCTCTTAATCTCTCACCCCTATCTTGCCCCTTCCCCCTTTCCTCTCTTCACTGATCACCACTGGTTTATTCTCTATATCTGTAAGTCTGTTTTCTTTGTTTTGTTATATTCACTTGCTTGTTTTATTTTTTAGAATTCACAAATAAGTGTTAACATACAGCATTTGTCTTTCTCTGTCTTATTTCACTGAGCATAATACCCTCCAGGTTCATCCATGTTGTTGCAAATGGAAAAATTTAATTCTTCAGATAAGTTTTTGTCAATGGAGAGGATCAAGTTTCCCTTACCCTGTCTCTCTGCCTCTCCTGTCTACCTACATCGCTGTCATATATGTCATATATGTAGTGTTTACTCATTTAGTTAACATTTGGATGTTGTTTTCCATACTCCTAATTTTCCCTTTTGTATTTCTGCCTGCTTGTTACAAGTTATAAAGGCAATTGTTTTATTTCTTTACAAACTTCCCCAGTAACGAATTCATAAACAAATAAAGTTATCATTTAATTTTTATTTTGTGATAGTATCATGTTAAATCTATTTGAAAAAAAAATGTAACCCATTCTATGAAAGTACAATGGTAAGAATAGGTGAGTGCCTACAGACACTCACACCCGTCTATAAGCAATAAGAAAAAGGGTTTCTATTGTGGACTCAAAATACATAGGGCTCTTTACATTAACTTACATATCAGACCAACCTGGAAATCAAGAAGCCAAAGTCAAATCCACTTAGCCTGTACGTAGTTAGACATAATACTGTCCCAAGACAACAAATTTTCTTAATGATACACTGCAGGCGAGGGGCTCATTAGCTATAGGAACTGGGCTTGGACACATTTTTTACAGTTGTCAAATTTTTCCTCCCGGGGTCATTTTCTTGGATATGAGTGAATGATGTAGGACCTTCTGTGAAAGAGACAATGGAAAGATCAAGACAGTATTGTAGATGTGCAGATAAAGGAAAGCTAAGACGTAAATTATGCTTATGTCATCTTTTCCAAGATACTCTCTAGAATGTCACTGTCTCACACCATTTTAGATTCTGAGTTTGTCATTTTCTTCATGAGTGTAAGAAAGACCATATTTGTATGAATTGAAAGAACCTGAATATAAATATGAATTTTATCAGGGTAGCTTAATTTACCTTCATAGACCATGGCTTTCCTTTTCCAGTATAATTGGTAAAAACAGCACAACCTTCAGTTAAATCATCTATTTTTAGGAAATATTTTCAAAGGAAAAATAAGGAAAATTCAATCTCTTCTGTTGCACAGAAAGTGCAATTATTTTCCGGGAAAACTAATACAAAAGTTAATGCAGCCTCATTTCATATAGCAAGTTTAATAATTCTTAAAACGTATTTTACCTGAAATGTCTATTTAATTTTGCAACACATTTTAATTATATTTTATTGATAAGTTGAAGGAGATATTTTAATCATGCTTTTAGACTGTATACCATATTTTTGTGCTGACATAGAAGAAATTTTAGAGATATTAAGATACATATTTTTATTTCACATAAAATTTATTTTTGTATGTGGATTTTAGTAAGCTTCTTATAGCAATCTCTATTCTTGTTTGAATCCATAGTCAACCTTGCTTTGATATGAGAAACAATATAGATTACTGATATCTAAATATTTGTTACATGGATGCAAGTTGATTTTTCCCATATAACTTAAAATAAGACCTTGTTTTTAGGCTAATAAGAGAAAGGGGCATTGAAGATATATACATATGTCTAACTGAAAGAATGAATTGAGGCGCTTCAAGAATTTATGTAGCGAAACTCAGAGTTTTTCATTTAGCTAAGTTTTCAGAGGTGCTTCTTTTACACAATCACAGTCATTTATGTAAAGAGAAGGCCATTCTCTGGACCATGTTCTTGAAGGTTTGCTTCACTTGCTGATTTCGTAGTGTGTATATAAATGGATTCAAGAGGGGAGCCACTGAGGTGTTGAGCACAGCTACTCCTTTGCTTAAAGTCACTCTTTCCTGGGCAGAAGGCTTAATGTACATGAAGATGCAGCTGCCGTAAGAGAGGGAGACAACTACCATGTGGGAGGAACACATGGAAAAGGCTTTTTTCCTTTGACCTGTGGAGGGAAACGTCAGAATTGTCCGGATGATACAAGTGTAGGAGGGAATAACTAGTGTGAGGGTGACCATGAGTGTTACCACAGCTAAAAAAAATGCCATGAGTTCTAGAAAGCGAGTGCTTGTGCAAGAAAGCTGCAGAATTGGAGAAGAATCACAGATAAAGTGATCAATTATATTGGAGGCACAGAAATCCAACTGCAGCAGCAAGATTATTGGTGGAAAGATGATCAGGAATCCTGCGAGCCATGAGCTAAAGACTAGAAGTATGCAGACTCTGCTGTTCATGATGGTCGTGTAGTGCAGGGGTTTGCAGATGGCCACGTAGCGGTCATAGGACATGGCGGCCAGAAGGTAAAATTCCGTCACCCCCAAGAAGATGAAGAAAAACAACTGCGGCACACAACCATTAAAAGAAATGGTTCTGTCCCCCGTCACGACAGTGACAAGGAATCTGGGAATGCAGACCGACGTGAATGATATTTCTAGGAATGAGAAGTTTCGAAGGAAGAAATACATTGGAGCCTGCAGATGGGGATCTGAAAGGGTGAGGGTGATAATGATCAGGTTCTCAGTCACACTCAGCATGTAGGTAACAAGAAGAAATATGAAAAGTGCAACCTGCCACTGTGGGTCATTTGTCAATCCAAGAAGAATAAATTCTGTTACTTCTGTGTAATTTCTCAGTATTTTCCTTCTTTCTAATGACATTCTTTGTTCTAGCTGTAAAATAGATGAAGATAAAAAAGAAAGCTATGACACCAGCCAAGAAACACACACACATGCATGCACGCACACTTGAAAATATTGCTGCCTCGTGCTTTTAGAGAAAAATTATTTTGTAGCACATAGAAACAAAATACTTAAAAAAACTCTGTAATTTATTATGATATATATTAATTCACTATTCTTAAGTTCCTTCACTGTATTCTCACACATTTCAGTATAAATGTCTGTCTTCTGAATGTTTGAGTATATTCCTGAAAACAACAACAAAAAATAGAGATTAAAGCCTCAAGTAAAACTCTTATTTAGAGCTTCCTTCCAACTACCACAATATTCTTGAAGATACTCTTTTGTTGCTTTCTTCTTCATATACATTTTAAATATTTCCATTTTTGTATAAGCACTTCTCTCTCCTTACCCATTTGAACTTTCATAATCCTCGGAGACAACTCTGTTGTCCATCTGATAGAGTAATGCATCCCAGAGAATAGTATATAGAGGTATTTAATGGATGAGAGGGTTTTCCCAGTCTAACCTCAATGTCTACACTGCAAGACACTCTAGTTTTAATTACTAATCTATTATAATGGTGTCTTGTAAGAATGTAAATATACTCTTAAGTCCTAATTTTATTTTTATAAACTGCCAGTGTTTTTACTTATTTCCAAAATCGTTTTGCACTTCTCCACAGTATTGCTTATTTTTTCCTTCAGGGATAATAAAAGGGAATAGTTGACATTTAAGGTAAGTTTTGGAGAGGCAAAGAATCTTCTTTTCTTTTTTCCCACTTTTGGTTTCTAATATAATTCTTGGTAGTGTAGAGGATTTGTTTAATTATTTGCTCCCGTCTTAAGTTATTCTTTTCCATTAAAGCTTTAGATGTGCTGTCATCTAAGATACTATTTTTCAACACTTACATGTCCAGAAAGCCTGCCTAAGTGTGTAAGGCCTCATTTGTTTTGTATACTCTTCAGAGGTTTAGTGATACTATTTTGTCAGCATCAGCCAATTAATAGGATAATGAACTTACAATGTTTGCCTGCGTAATTACTGAGAGGGATATTTTCCCACTTTCAATCATCTATTCTCTTTGTGGTCATAAGCTATGCATCTTCTTCTTGTCTTTTACCTTTATATGATGAATGCTAACCTTCACTATGTATGAAATTCATATTCTGAAAAAGTAAAACATAAATATCTCCTCCGGATAAAATACATCAAGAAGATTATTTTGAATATTCTACAAAAATGATTACAAGGTGTCCTAATACTAATTATATTAAAAGTGATTATGAAAAGATATATAGGCAAGAACACAAAAATCATAGACGTCCTATTAATCACAAAACATTTATATTATAATAAACAAAAATGTTGCAAAAAATTAAATTGTAGTAGCTTTAAAAGTTTCTTCATTTATATATTTCATACAAATTGTGTAGTTTATTAATTCAGTGTGCATAATTGAGATTACTTGTGTAAAGCATAAATACACACTATTACAGCAAAAAATAAGTTCCTAAAAGAAACTGTCAAAAAATACTTACTCTTATAGCAAATATGACTGGTTTAGTCAATATCATTTCTAATGTCTTCTTTAATTTCTGAAAACTAAGTGCTTTGGGATTTTTAAAAGCCTTCGCAATCTGTTTCTCCCCTGTCATCTTATATTTATAACCAAATATCCAAAATATTGATAATAAAGACTAATTCTCACAGCTCCTCTATGGCTTTTACAAAAAGGCCATTTATCAACCCATTTCTGAACATCAACCCAAGTTTCTCTGAGGGTTTGCGTTCCCACTTATCCTGCCTGTAGGTGGGTAGGTGGTATCCTACCTATTGTCACTTGGAGAAGTATCACCTTGGTACTTGAAATAAGTTATAATTGAAAGGACAGCTGATGTAATGTCTTTCCAAGCTTCGTGGGCAAGATGATATGATCTTTTGGGCAGAAGTAAAGTTACTCAGTCTAGCCATAATTTTATCTCCATTACAATGGACTCGGGGGGATTAGCTGATGAATAAACAAAAAAGGCACGGTGGAGATTGGTGTTCTCAAGACACTAAGCATTAAACAATGGTCGGAATCAGTACACAATTTAGAACAAAATATTTAGGTGATAGTGGCCTGATATCAGAGCAGAAAAATATATAGAAAGATTTACATTTTTTATAATAATTCATAACTTCCCAAGGAGTAGAAACAGTAACCAAGTGGTATTCGAGATTAACAGTTTCTAAGTGGTGGCAGACTAAGTTGTGAAAAAGTGGGTTTTTCTCCAATCATAAGGAAAATATGAAGACTTCATTGTGATGTTTT
The DNA here is from genome assembly GCF_048773025.1 of Camelus bactrianus. Taxonomy (NCBI): domain Eukaryota; kingdom Metazoa; phylum Chordata; class Mammalia; order Artiodactyla; family Camelidae; genus Camelus; species Camelus bactrianus. The sequence continues at coordinate 12,630,058 of NC_133550.1, read as the reverse complement.
AGACTGGGGCTGAGGTCTCCATTATTCTACACCGTAAAAGATACCAGTCTTGCCCTAAAGGTTTTATATCTTGCCCCTGAATGATGACACAGAAAACCTGATCGTGACTAGAATCACTATCAGTTACTCATTCCATAATTAATTTAGTATGTGTTGGGCTCCAGCTTACTTTCTGAGAATACAAAGGTGACAAAGACAGCTCTTTGCATAATTTTGACTTCTTAGAAAAATTGTGAGAATTCGACATTATTTTTGAAATCTCAGATTCCCTTTCTCTTGTTCAATACAAGCAATATTCTCTCCCAGCATTATTTTACTACTCACTACTTTGATCTGAAAAGAAATATATAATATTCCACTTACATTAATTATTCAAGACATATTTTGTTGCTATTTAATCCAGGAGTTCCATAAAACATACATATAGTTTAAATTAAATGGAAATTGGGACTGTTTAATGATCTTAAAATAAAAGCAACTTTCTGAACAAAGATTTTTAAGTTATTCTTACTGTTTCTTTGGGAGACAGATGAAGTTATTCATGGTATATGATTAAGCAAAATGCAGGACATATTGAAGAAAGAGACTATTAAAAAGAACTTGACTAATGTGACATAAACATGCTCACGTTTAATAGCAAACATCACTATTGTACTTATCTGATGTTTATCTGTAGGCCAAAATGTTATTTAAAATTATGCATCTTGGACAACATTTTATTAAATAAAGCTGCATGGAAAATTACTTTAATTAAAATAATCATCAAAAATTAACTAAACTGAGCAAATCGTCTTAACTTGATTACATTTGCAAAGACTCTATTTCCAAATAAGATCATATCTAGAGATTCCAGGTGGACATGGATTTTTTGAAGAGCACTGTGCAAACCAGGACAGTGCTGAAAACAAATACTTCTAATAAAAATCGTAAACAATAAGATATCTCTCTTGAGCATAGCAATTCATGTGCTTTCAATGTTTTTAGTAGAATCTGCTTTTATATCAATATATTCAATAATGGATTATAAGAACATACACGTTTTTAAGAAACTTCTCTGAGGACCATCTTAAGCAGTAAAAATACCAATGAAAAACACAAAAATGTAAAAAAAAGTGTGACATTAAATAGGCCATGGAAAGGGTATTTGTTTAAGGTGAGAATTGAAAAAAGAAAACAGAGCATCACCTCATCTAACCACAGCTGAGACAGTGTGTAAAGGATAACAATTTTTTTTTCTTTTGTGTGTATGTGCCCCCTGGGAAAGTTCCCCCTGTATGATTTTGGATTTTTTAATACATTTTAGAGAGAAGACACATTTGCAAATATCAGGTCCATTAATGGATCAACTTTATGTAAAATAGACAGAAGTTCATATGATACTTCCAACTTCCATCCTATAGTCCAGAGTTTCCTGTGATACTCTTCATTTGCATATTTATAACTTCTTACCAGATAAGGAGAAGCCTTGCTCATGTTTAGAAAATATATATACTTATTTGTTCAAATCTAATGAACATATAGCGTAATTTTAGAATTACTTTAACCCATATGCCTGTGAGAAGCGAATCTGTCACTACACTGCAGAGTTTGTGATTTTTTTTTTAATCAGCCTCAGATTATCAAGTCAAAGCAGTTTTCCAAAATTACTTAGGCCAATACATATCTTACCTGCCCCATTTATTGTATTTATAGTATTGATCATGCCATTCATTTGTGAAACAGTGAGATTGTTAACAAACTCAGGTTTGGCAGCTCACTGCTCAAAAGCCAATAAATTTGAGAGGCAAGTGTCAGTAGACAGGAAAGGTTTTAACCAGAAAAGCTGGCAATCAGGGGAAATGGTAGACTCATGTCCGGAGATCAGCTTGGAAGATTCTGCTCAGCCATGACAGTTTCTAAAAGGAAATATGGAGGGGAGGAATCTGAGTGAGGGGAGGAATCTGAGTGACTCACTGAGGCGGGAGGTTGGTTCTGCCTCAGTGTCCATCACATGCAGACTGGCTGACTATTCAGATGCTATCTTGCCCCGTGATCTGCCTAAGGGGGCTGCTGGGAATAGAGGGCTAATCATTCTTTAACTGCTTAATTCTTTATCCTTACTTCTTTTTATCTAGGAAAAGAATCAACAGGTTAGACAAGGTGTGGTGTGCATTGAGAAGAGTGTAAGTCAGGAGTTAGTTTCAATTGCTTAGCGGTCACATTGCTGTAATTAGGCTCTTTTAAGGTCATAAGGGGGACAGAAATAGGAAAGGGGCAAAAAAGCTGCTTTCAAGATTTACTTGTCACAGTATGGGTTCCTCTTCAGTTTCAGCAACATCCTGGGAGATATTTTAAAAAAATTTTCACTTAGCGAAAGTCACTTCCTGTGGGCTGTTCACTGCTCTGTGTGTGTTTGAAAATGCATGGAGTCATGTTTCCACCCCCACAGAACCACACAGGAGAGCTGTAACATCTCACAAAGTCCCTTATGTTGCCCCATTGCAGTCAACCCTTCATCCCTCTCTCAACCCTGGCAACAACTGATTTGTTTTCTATCCTGATCGATTTGCTGATCCAGATTGTCACACACATAGAATCCTATAATGCTCAGCCTTTGAATGATTCTTTCACTTAGTAAAATGGACTTACGTTTCACTCATGTTGTCTGTGAATCAGTAAGGGGCTCTGGTGCTAAGCTTGTTTCTGGTGGGAGGGATTTTGACTCCCAGCATTTCAGAGGCCAAAGGTAATTTTGATGTTTCTTTGTTGTTGCTGCTTTGGTTTGGTTTGGTTTCATCATCACCACCAATGATTTTTTTTTTTTAATTAGCAAAAACTTGTAAAACTTTTCATATGTAAGGCTCTTCCTTCTTAGCTTTTCCATGGCTTACCATCTCCTGGAAAATGCCAGACTTGGATACATGCTAGAGGTTTGAAAATACTCTGTGAGCAGTGAATGCATATGTGAGAAAAATTACCTCCTTTAAGTGAGGTAATTGCAGAGTCTCTAGAAATGCATGACCAATTTCACGAAGCAGAGAAGCAGGATCCTTCTGTTGGCAAGGGAGTCTAGGTGGAGCCTCCATGTTCAGATGTTCCGAGTCATCTGAGTCCACAGATGCCTTCAGTCCGATTCTCAGTCCCTACTCTTTCCCAATCAACACCTTAACATTCACCTAAGACACATGGAGAGGTTGTGAATTACATCAGTTTTACTGTTACGGAAACTGTAGGAACAGGATTTCATATTGGCTGTGCCATCTCTTTGGTTACGAGGTAATTGATACATTGAAGTTGCGTTTTCTTTCTTTAAACTGTCAAATGCATTTGGAAGCAGCCAGCCCTCTGCATAGGCCAGATATTCATGATGCAAACTTCTTTAATCTGTTTTAGTAGTGATTTGATCCTAGGTGAGCTCTGCCTTGCTAGTGTGTAAATGCAGACTACCAGGGTTTCATTGTCTAATGAAATCATTGCTGACTTCAGACCGCACAGGTTGATTATTGGTTAGATTCTAATTGCTTTGGGAGTCTATTACTTGGATATGCTCTCCGTATATCAAGTGCAAATTAGACTGAGTTCTGTTTTTGTAAGATGTCACATCTATTTTGATTATTCTTGAAATAGTCAATACTTGTGGTAATGGAAGTGATTATTTTGTATAAGTCAACGTTTAGGTCCTCTATGGGATACAGAGATGAACGTAACCATTCTCAAGGGAGATGCACGACAGAGAAGAGTTAGGAGGCTACTGAAAATGCCAAGGGTGACTTCCACAAATCCCTCATGGTCTACAGTATAGCAGAGATGTGTCCTGACTTTGCCTTGTTCCCAGGAGATGAATGCATGACTCTCTTCATGGGTTAAAACAACTAGACTTGAAAATTTATTAGTACAACCAGAGGGACACCAGATTTAAGAATCTGTACTCATAATACCCAATAGTGTCATATCCCTGTTAGTTCTCTCTTTAAATATAACTTTATTAAACTTCTAGAGCAACATTATTGAAGAGGACTATAGTATATTTCCAGATCTTCTTAAGGTTTCTGACATTCCATTTTTATTTCCTAAACTATTTCCCTTGAGTGTTCATAAAATAGAGAAAGTTTAATCAAACTTAATTAATATGACTTTGCTAGTGTCTGGCAGAGAAGCAGTGATGTTCCAGTCTATTATGCACAGCAGAACTGTGGCTGTCTGAAATATGTAGAAGATAGCTGACGTGATTTTAGCAATCCAAATACAGAGAATGGTGTATCCAGCTCAGCTGGGGATGAACTGAATAGGTTAGGATGAAGGAGAGGTTTTCCTACACATTTCTGGAATATCCTTATGGATAGGGTGTCACATGTGAAAATAAATGTGAGGCAGAACTCCAAGTCAGTAAATCATTTTTTCATAAAGCTTAATAGCTGTGAATGAAGGATGTCCAGACAGAAAATGCACTGGGCTACAACCTGGGTGACAGAGCTGCTGAGATCTGAGGCAAGTAGTTATTTTTCAATTTGTGCTTCGGTGCCAAATGAAAAATGAATAAATACTGCATATCCCTTTAAGCTCAAAAATAAAAATGTTTCCATATATACATTTCTAGCAAGTTATAGAAGATGTCAAACATTAATGATTTCAGTAGAATTATAAAACAAATTATTAAGTGAGAAAGTGAATATATTCTCTATTTGTTAAATAAAATGTTAGGTTATTTATTCTATTTTATACTAAATACATACATATATTACTAAATAATATGTATACAGTATTTTCATTTTATCTGAATAGCTCCATCAAAAAATATTGGTAATGAAAAATATAAGTAATTAAATTATGTAGTAAATAAATATTTTAAACTTTATTTTGTATCCTAAGAAAATCATTCATTGAGTTCTTACATCATAAAAAGTAATGGGTTGATGCCTTAGTCTTCTAAGTTTATTTGCATCTTTTAATGGAATTGAGATCATCTATTCCTGTCTTTAGCTGGTAGTATCTTCTAATAAATACATCACATAAAAAAGGAAAAATGTGTATTTTATATGATTGTTTTGAGAAAAATGCAATGATTTGCATAAATTGGACAAAGCAAAAAGTATTGATTTCATTGACCATCTCTCAATAATGTGACTTACTTTATGAAGATTTCCTAACTTCTACTAGATTTAAATAAGAGAACGAGTAAATAAAGCAGGATTCACAAATATGTATTAAGATATAATGCAAATAAAATAGTCAAGAGAAAATAAAATCAGCATGGATTCTAGAAAATGTTTGAGAATCGTATCAGTGATGATATTGATCATGATGAATTATATCCTCATCTCTTCCCTTCAATATATTTTCCACCTAAATATCTTTAAAGAAGGAAAAAGGAGAAAGAGAGAGAAATGAACCACACAGTGATCACAGAGTTTGTCCTCCTAGGCCTTTCTGATGATCCTGACCTTCAGATTGTGATTTTCCTCTTTTTGTTTATCACATATGTATTAAGTGTCACTGGAAACCTCACTATCATCACCCTGACTTTGCTGGACCTCCATCTACAGACACCAATGTATTTCTTCCTCCGAAACTTCTCTTTCCTAGAAGTCTCCTTTACCACTGTATGTATCCCTAGGTTTCTGGGGGCAATTATCACCAGAGATAAGACTATTTCTTTTAACAGTTGTGCAGCTCAGCTATTTTTCTTTATTTTTATGGGGGTGACAGAGTTTTATCTTCTAACTGCCATGTCCTACGACCGCTACGTTGCCATCTGCAAGCCCCTTCATTACACAGCCATCATGAGCAGGAAAGTCTGCAGCCTGCTTGCACTGTGTGCATGGCTGGGTGGCTTTCTGACCGTTTTCCCACCCGTTGTGCTTCTCCTCCAGCTGGATTTCTGTGCCTCCAATGTCATTGATCACTTTGCATGTGACTATTTTCCCCTTTTGCAATTATCTTGCTCAGATACGTGGTTCCTAGAAGTAATGGGATTTTATTTTGCTTTGGTTAGTTTGCTGTTCACCTTGGCATTAGTGATTTTGTCTTATATGTACATCATCAGGACTATTTTGAGAATCCCATCTGCCAGTCAGAGGAAAAAGGCTTTCTCCACGTGTTCCTCTCACATGATTGTCATTTCCATCTCTTATGGAAGCTGTATATTCATGTATGCTAATCCCTCGGCCAAAGAAAAGGCATCTGTCACTAAAGGGGTAGCTGTTCTCAACACGTCTGTTGCCCCCATGCTCAACCCCTTCATTTACACCCTGAGAAACCAGCAAGTAAAACAAGCCTTCAAAGACATGGTCTATAAAGTAATATTTTCTGCCAAGAAATGAATTTTTTGACAAAAATAAAGGACACTCTAAAGAGCTATTATGTTAAATCTTGGAATTCCTGAATGTCATACAACTATGCTTGCTGTTTATAGTCTCTTTAGTTGCTTTAAACCCACATTACAGTTAATGTATTTTCCTAATCTATTTCTTCCACTTCCGTGCCTAAGTTTCTCCAGTGCATTGTTCATTGACATTTAAAAATATAAGAAAGGTTATTTCTCCTACAGAATTTTCTGGAAATGAAATGTATTTCTTTAAAACATACTTTACAGTCTGAGGTAGAAAATAATTTTAATTCTTTTAAGTATCAGTCCCTAAAAGGATCCTATGGTTTCACATTGTAGTTCAAATGTAGAGTTCCAGAATTAATGTCTAATTTGTTGTGTATTTTGAAGATGAACATTGATAATATGTTGAGGAGTAAAGACTCAATATGTTCGTATTATTATATATTAATTTCAGTCCAAAGAAATAATATGTACTATAATATTGCACATTAAATGTAGAGTTTTATACTTTGTTAAATTTAGTGCTTATTTTCAAGATAAACACTGTTCATTATATTGTGTAATATTTATATAATTTCTGTATTTTCTGTTTTCTATCATTTTTATAAACTATTTATATTAAAAAATTCAAAAGAAATGCAATAAAACTTAAAACACTGCCACTTTACTGAAGTCAAGGATCATCTTTATGAGTTATTTTGATTTCTTTGTCAGGTGTTCATCCATCTCCATTCCTTTAGGGTCTGTTTTTAGAGATTTATTCATTTGTTTCATTGGGACATTTTCCCCTTTCACCTGTTTCTTCATGTTCCTTATAACGTGGTGTTGTTGCTTACAATTTGACAAAACAGCCACATCTCTCAGCTGTTTTAGACTGGATTTGTAAAGGCAAGACCTTCCCCATTCTGTCCACTAGAAATTCTGGGGACTGCTCAAATCTTTTGTGAGGATGTGTCTTCTCAGATTTGTGTTTGGAGATTTCTAATCGGAAGATTTTTGCCCATTTTATGCAGCAGTAACCTATAATCTCTTGCTCTGTTTCTGTCTGCTGTAACTCAGTTGCTTGAAGAAGTCACACAGCTCTTTTTGTTCTCAGCAGCCTCTGGGCATCTAGAGCATGTGAGGTACCATAAGGGCCCCAAGATGGGCTAGAGAGACAGCAGTCCTCCAGCAGGCCCTGAAGAGCCCAGATGTGGGGCACGTGCTCCACATTTCTTCCTTACGCTGAGGGAGAGGCCACTGAGTGTTGTTTGCCTCAGAGTACTAGAAATTGGTCTGCTGGTATGTACGATTTTCAAAAGGATCCTCTTATACTATTATAAAACATACTTTCTTTAAATTAAATCATTGTAAATTACTTGAGCTTCACTTCATAGCCTAGAATATGGCCAGAGTTTTGTAAACACTTCTTGTGAATTGGAAAATTATATGTAATGGTGAGTGCAGTGTTCTATTTGAGTCCGCTCGTCTATTTGAGTTCATTAATCACATGATTTAAATCTCTACTTCTACTGTTTGTGTTATTAATGAGTTCTTTAAATCTTCCAAAGCGTCTCTGTAGTTCTTTTGTTCTCTTTGTAGCAATGTTTTTATTTTTAAAAATATTAACTCTGTTTTTATGCAGATGCAAATTGGGATTGTTACTTTTTATTGGACATAACTTTTTATCATTAAGAAAAACCATTGATTCCTCTCCATGTGAAGTATACTTTTTTCTGTAACATTTACCTTGACTAATACTGCTATAGTTCTACTAGCACTTAAAAATCTATGTAGTTTACATGGCATATATTTTCTCTATCAGTCATTTACTTATGAGTGGATGCTAGCCTATTGTGCAGAACGTCTGTCACCAGGTGCATATCTTTGTACGTTGGTCAGCTAGTTATTAGGTACTCTCAATAGGGCCGTACGTATGGACAGAGGAAGAGGATGTAATGCAGGAGAAATTGGTTTTGAAGACGTCTGAGTCATCTGTTTCTAAGCTTTACTTCTGCCTTCTGGACCTGCTCAAGTCTGAGCTCCCAAGTACTATCTCCCTTTGATGATAGATCGCTGCTATAAATTACCAAGTTTATAAATTAGAAAGTCCAGTAACACTCTGTTGACTATGGGAACTCTAATGTAATGGTCAGTTGATGCTCTGTGGTTTGGCCTTTAGTCTCTACTAAGACCCAGTGGCAAGCTCAGGTTTGTTGTTTCAAAGGAGAATGTTTATCTGTAAAAGATTTTTCCATAATCAAAGTTTGTAGTTTGAATCTCCACCTGTGGGAAAGCGGAAGTGCCTTATAGCATCCTCTTTGTCACCGAGACTTCAAATAGCACTGGAATTGCTGGGTCATTTGCCAAGGTAGAAGAGCACTAATACTAAAACCAGCACTAAATTTCATGTGGGAAACAGGCATGCAGTAATGATCAAGAGATCTTGAGAAACAAGGCCAATATGAGAGGTTTAAGCATACAGATAAAATGTAGTATAAGGCTTGTATAGTGAAAACAGGTACTGAGGTAGGAAAAGAGAGAGAGATTATTAGAGTAAAATAAAGTAAGTGACACAATTCTCAGTATACCTATTTGCATAGTATTAACTTTTGAGATATTCTCATTGTTTCACATATTTCAAAGATGAAATTAAATGGTCAAAAATGGGGAAAAACCTTAACATTGAAAACACACAAGTGAATATAATTTTAAAATAAACATGAGCTTGTTGGGTGAAGAACAAAAAATTGATACAAGTAGGTTTTCAAGATAGCATTTTGAACAGACCATCAGTAGGACAAGGTTTGCAAAGAAGAATGAACTTTTTTAGTACGTTTGTTTTTATACTTGCAGTGTCACAATTCAGAAACTGTGTGTATTGTGGAATTGAGTGACTGATAGGATAATAGGTTTGTTGGAGCCAGGTTTCTCACTGCAGAGAAAGAGACACAATGTGGTATAAGAGAGGAAGTGAAAAATCCTGTGTTATTGGACTGGAATAAGAATGGTGTGAGTCAATTCCTTTTCAAATATATTTCCTTTCTCTATTTCCTGCAAGCTCCAGGGAATAATGATAACTCTATAGCAAGAACCACACAAACCGTCCAGATCTTGAACTCAGAGTACTATTTCTCGCTGAAAATAACTTCTGAGAACTGGAGAAATGGTTGACTCCAGGTGGATTCCAGGACTCAACATTGTAGCAACAGGAAGAGCTGGAGTCACACCAGTCAGAATGGCCATCATTCAAAAGTCCACAAATGACAAATGCTGGAGAGGCTGTGGATAAAGGGGAACCCTCCTGCTCTGCTGGTGGAAATGCAGTTTGGTGCAGCCACTGTGGAAAACAGTATGGAGATTCTTCAAAAGACTAGGAATAGACTTACTGTATGACCCAGGAATCCCGCTCCTGGGCATATATCCAGAAGGAACCCTACTTCAGGATGACACCAGAACCCCAATGTTCATAGCAGCACTATTTACAATAGCCAAGACATGGAGACAGCCTAAATGTCCATCAACGGATGACTGGATAAAGAAGAGGTAGTATATTTATACAATGGAATACTATTCAGCCATAAAAACCGACAACATAACGCCATTTGCAGCAACATGGATGTTCCTGGAGAATGTCATTCTAAGTGAAGTAAGCCAGAAAGAGAAAGAAAAATACCATATGAGATCACTCATCTGTGGAATCTAAAAAAAAAAAAACACAAAAATAAAAACGAAAAAATAAAGCATAAACACAAAACAGAAATACACTCATAGACATAGAAGACATTCTTGTGGTTGCCAAGGCGGGCAGAGGGTTGGAAGGGACAGACTGGGATTTCAAAGTTGTAGAACAGATAAACAAGATTATACTGTATAGCACAGGGAAATATACATAAGATCTTATGGTAGCTCACAGAGAAGAAATGTGACAATGAATATATATATGTTCATGTATAACTGAAAAATTGTGCTCTACACTTGAATTTGACACAGTATTGTAACATGATTATACATCAATAAAAAATGTTAAAAAAAAAAAATAAGATCTGGAGTATCTTATCATTCCAAAATATAAGTGCTCCGAAAATGTAGCCACATGTCAAAAGATAAAGATTCACTTAGAAGTTGTTCTCACTGACAATATCAAGACATTTGGAGCAATGAACTGAATGATGATAAAAATAGACAATAACACATTATGCAGAAAAACACTATAAAAAGTGCATAAATTGATACTAGGATTAGAGAATAAAATGCTTTTCTTTATGGTAAAATTCTAATAAATGTAGAAAGAGTAATGGATTTAGAAAAATCACATTTGTTTTAATGTTATATTATTATATATTGCCATCAATAAATAGGTTAGAGAACAAATAATAAGGAATGATTACAATAAAAGTTTCTTAGGCAATATAATATTCATACAGTCAAAATATCCCTGCACTACAGAGTAATTTTTAATTTCTCAGGAGGGAAAGTAGCTTTACATTGGAAAACTTTACAGTAGAGAACCACATTAATAAATAATAAATATTACCATTGCTGACAATCTAAAGCTGATGTGAAGTACCTCTCAATATGGTGTACTGAGATGCCTCAGTCCCACTGACTATTTGACTGTCCATGGACAGCTAAGGCACTGTCTCAGCTCTGTCTGGTAATGTAATTTGCCCTCCCCTTTTCTTCAAGATTGCCTTGGCAGTATTGTCTTTACTTTTTACTTAAGTTATGTGCCATCAAGTAAAATCCGAAGATAATAAATGTGTAACAATTTTAATTTTACATCAAAAAAATATAAACACATGGAACCAACAGAAAGAACAAAAATCGATTATTGTCTGATACCCAGAAGCCCTAATCATGCTCCTATACTCGGAATATTTTCTTTGAACTCCTTCTTACTTAGGACTGATACTGATTTTTAACTAAATAATTTTCTAGTGAGAAATGTTTTCAATTCTTTGACATTTTTGATGCTTGGATTATGAACCAGTTTATGATCCGGCATATGGTTAGTTTTGGTAGCTATTAAGTGTTCTTGAAAATAAAATAATGTAGGGAAGAGTGACATCAGCAAGGTGGCAGAATAGGGGGCTCCAACCCCCAGCCTTCATATTCCAACAGAAACACCAATTTAATAACGATCCATAGGAGAAAGTACCTTTAGCAGTGCTGCAGAATCCAAGAGACAAGATAAAGCACATTGGTGGAGCACAAAGAAGCATTAACAAAGCTGTGAGAAGAATAGTTTCACTGTTTTTGTGAGGACTTGTCTTTAACTCCCTTGAGTAAATACCAAGGAGCAAGGCTGATGGATTGAAGGGCGAGTGTGGTTACTTTTGGAAGAAACTGTCAAATTGCCTTCCAAAGTGGCTTTCCCATGTTGCATTCCTGTCAGTAGTGAATGAGACTGCCTGTTGTACCACGTCCCCATCAGCATTAGATGTCAGTTTTAGAATAGATTTGGCTGTTCTGATAGGTGGGCAGTGTAGTCTCCTTGTTTTAATTTGCATTTCCCTGATGACTCATGGACATCTTTTTTTTTCTTCCAGTTTTATTAGGTAGAATTATTACAGTTTAACTGCACATACACATTACATTGCATGTAAATACATATATACAGTATACTGCACATATTTTTTTAGTTTACATATATGTACTGATCATTGCTTCTAAGAACAGATTAGAGCTTTAGCTTTTTAAACTTAACTAATTATCAAAGGAACAAAGCCAACCACAAAGAAAGAATCAACAGAATGCAGTAATTTAATCATAAAGGACACTCAAATGTGTTTATACATATTCAAGAAATCAATCATCTAAATTATAAATCATTAGTTCATTTGTCATCATCTTCTTCTTCTCCTCCTATTCCTACATACAAATGATATCATATGGCATTTTTCTTTCTGTTTCCAACCCACTTCTGTTAAAATGACAGTCTCCAGTTCCATCCATGTTGCTGCAAGTGGCATTATTATATTCTTTTTTATGACTGCGTAGTGTTCCATTGTGTATATGTACCACTTCCTTCTCCAGTCATCTGTTGATGGACATGTGGGTTGTTTCCATGTCTTGCCTTATTGTAAACAGGATTCATGGACATCTTTTCATATGCTTATTTGCCATCTGTATATCTTCCTTGGTTAAGTGTCTGCTAAGATCTTTTGCTCCTTTGTTATTTAGGGTGTTTTGTTATTTTATTGATGAGTTTTAAGAATTCTTTGTGTATTTTGGATAATAGTCCTTTATCAGATGTTTCTTTTTACAATACTTCTGTGGCTCTTCTTACAATTCTCTTGTCATTCCCTTTCACAGCAGGAGTTTTAAATTTCAATGAAGTTCATTTTATCCACTGTTTATTTTGTGGATCACACCTATTGGTGTTGTTTCTAAGAGGTCATTGCTATCCCCAAGATCATAAAGGTTTTATCCTATGTTATCTGCTTTCCTGTTCTTTTCTAGTTTCCTGAGGTGGCAATTTAGATGATTAATTTTAGATTCTTTGTATGTTCTAATATGTTTATTCCATGTTATAAATTTATCTTTAAGCACTGTTTTTACTGTATCCCACAAATTTTGACAAGCTGTGTTTCCACTTTTACTTACTTCAAAATATTTTAAAATGTATTCTGACACTACTTATTTGTTCCACGTATTATTTAGAAGCATGTTGTTTAATTTCCATGTATTTGGGGATTTTTCTAGTTATGTTTTTGTTCTTGATTTATCGCTTAATTCCATTGCAGTTTGGGAGCAGACATTGTATTATTTCTATTTTAAAATTTTGTTTGGTGTATTTGATGGCCCAAAATGCAGTCTCTCTTGGTAAATATTCCATGTGTGCTTGAGAAAAATGTGAATTTTGCTGTTATTGGCTGAAGTACCCTATAGATATCAATTTTAACCCGTTGATTGATGACATTGCTGAGTTTATCAATGTCCTTAACTAATTTTCTACTTGCTGCTGGGTATGTTCATTTCTGATGGATGAATGTTGACTTCTGCAACTGTAGTAGTGTATTCATCTGTTTCTTTTTGTAATTCTATTATTTTATACCTCACATAGTTTGATTACCTGCTGTTAGGTGCATAGTCATTAGGAATTTTTAGGTCTTCTTCAAAAATTGACCCTTTATCAAAGAGCCGCTTTTATATAGACATTTTATTTTATGAGAAAACAAAATATAACATTTACACATGAGATTCACTCATCCAAGGATTTTAGTCAGCAAGGAAAAAAAATGATCTATTCTCAGAGAAATCTTGGTTTAGGAATTTTAGGAAACCTCTTCTAAAACATTTCCATGTTTAGCTATTTCTTCATAGATAGTATGCAAAATATTCCATATGCTTCTGGCCTATTTCTTACACCCTCTTGTCTCAATGGACATTGTCCCCCAAGTTTCTTGTTTCAATGTTGGTACAAATGTTGATATCATGTTTATAATCCTTAGTGTGTTTTCCTCTTGGCCCCTGTTGACAGACAGTTCACTGGAGTATTTCCCATGAGCCTGGGCATACATGGTGGATAAAATAACACGTGGCTCATGCAGGTTATAATCAATGCAGAAATTGTATCCAGAAAGGCTCAAAGTAACTGCATTTCTTCTTCTTCCCTATTTTTGCTCCCATGGCTATAATGGAAAACATATCAAAGAAAATTAGAGACAGAAATTAATTCCAATGTATTGATAGAGAGTGATTTTTAGAAATGCTAGATTTTTTAACTTAAAACTGAAATAGTTGATAGCATTTTTTAAAAGTAATTTCAACCAGCTGCTATGATGTCTCTGTACAAATAGAGGTAAGATTATAAAGTTAAAGCCAGTGAAAACTTTCCTTTCCTTAGCTCTGATTTATTAATTCTTAGCTTAATTTTTCATCAAATTGACTTGAATAATGTGAGGTTGTTATTCCTTTCTGCATTATGAAAATTGAGCATGTTTATTTACTGTTTGTCATAGTAATTGATTTCTTTATTAATTTTCAGAGAATTACTCTCGTAGTTTGGGCCTCCTAATTGAATGTCAGTTTGATAAACAGCATATGATTTAGTTTCAGGCAGGAAGAGTTTAGAATTCCAGTTTCACCATAACTAGCTGCATGATCTTGTTCATGTTATTTAACCTCTCAGTGTCAAAGTTTCTTCAAATATAACAGTGTTATCATAATGAGTAGATGAGATAAGTATGTAAAACCTCAGCATTGTCTCTCAGATGAGTTTCCTCAAAAATCCTTATTATCATTTTATAGTGGAACTATCTGCCTCTAATGTGATAATTGACTTTATTTTTAGGAATAAAGAAGATAATGGGGATTACTGTGTGGGAGTATATGCTATAAAATTGTTATATAATTTAATTTTAGTTTATATTTACATTAGCCCTCACAATAGTTCTGTGAATTATTATTCTCATTTCCATAGTGAGAAAAAAAAAAAAAAACAAACCTAAAACTCAGGGAGAGTTGTATTTTTAATCCATTTCTCTTGGAATGCAAAGTCTGTAGGCTGTCCCAATAATCACACACATTATAAATTAAAATTAAGTCCTGATGCCGTAATTCATATAAGAATTGCTTTTCCTTTTGAAGTTATACATTATCTTCAATTATAGATACTATTTACAAACTGAGACAATCAGGAGAGAAAGAAAACATCTCTATGAAAACCTACAGATTTTGAGAGTGATTTAGGTTACAACAGTTTTTCTTTCATTATTCTTATTCATACCGGTTGGTACTTTGATCTCACTGACTTGATCTGCCTCCCCCTTCCCATTAGGCAAAAAGCAAGGTCATTTTTTTCTTTCAAAACACTCAGAGAAACAGAATTATGAATTATAGGACTATTCGAAGATAATCTTAAAGTAATAATTTGAAAATACTCTAAATCGATTCTTCATCTCAAGTATTTTTTTCATGCTGTCATGATGAAGTTCATGATGAGTTCTTACTCAGCAAACAGAGTCAGAAGTAGAATAAATCATTCTAGAAAAAGAATTAGTGTTGTTACAAAGCCAAACTGTTACCCAAGATATCAAAATAATCCAATGCTCTGTTCTTGTCTCTGACAAGTTAACCTAGCATACAGACCTAACACCAAGAAAAAGATTGTCAGGGGAAAGACAGAGAATTGGAAAACTGTGTAGTAATGTTGAGGGTGAAGATTGTATTAAGGATATATGTGTTCACAATCTCACTTATGACTTCTTAGGAGTTTTAACATAAGAAGAGAAAATTCAGTACACAAAGAGAATGTGGGAAGATAATCTAAGTTTCCAGTTATATTGTGGAATTTAGGGAGCTTCTCACAATTTATACAAAATAAGAAAAGACAATCTCTTGATCTTTGATAGACATTGAAGTATAGTTGCTTTTTAAATTGGACAATTTGGAGAATGCTGTTTCTTATGATTTATAATTTATTCTGAAGCCATCATTATGATTTGTTATGAAGCCATCCTTATGATTTACTATGGAGTGGCAGAAGTGTCCTGAAAATCATTTCTAGTTGTTTTATTTAACACAAGGGCAAGCATTTGTTTGCTGAACAGGTTAATTTTCACTTGCAGTGAGCTACATGCTTGATTCAACAATGAGATTTCCAAGATATGAGAATTCATTAAAAAGGAAGGAATAGAAAGGAATATGAAGTTTGTTATCATAAATCATATTGGACTAGGGAAAAATGTGAATGAGTAGTTAGGAAGGAAAGTCTGAAAGGATGTCTTACTGACTTGGATATAGCCTTGATTACTTTCCCAGAAACATCCCAGAAATGGTTTACAGATCAAAGAGTCACACACAGCTATGAATCTCAGAAGATTGTTCATTGAGAACAACAAATTTTACATTTGTAAATATTTATCATTCTTCAATGGCCATAAATTTATTCACAGAATATGTAATTATAATGTCTGTTTTTCTTCTAAGTGCTAATAAGCCTTTTTCTCTAGTCTCTGAGGAATAGTGAAAGAATAAGTTCATTTTCTTGTGAACTTCACATGCTCTCGCAGTAGCCTTGGCCACCACCCATTTCAACTGGAATTTTCCTTAATTTGAAAGCAGCAATACTTTTTTGCTAGAAAGTGAAGTAAGTGAAAAGAAAGCTCACGTATGTAAGGGAAGAAAACAAAGTTGAGAAATTTCATAGTATTACGATGTATTACATACTAGAGATCAACAAACATGTATCTTGAAATTAAACATTCTATTGCAGAAAATTCTCTCCTGACATTGGAATGTAAACCTGACCATTTAATGTGAATTCACAGAATTACTGATATAAAAATGTACTGAGGAAATTTATTGAGGAAACTTAGCTTCTTTTTAAAATAAATGCATTATTATTATTACTACTGTTATTTAGGAAGACAAAATCAAAGGTTTTCATTGTTATTTCATGATTACTACAATATGCTGACAAAATAGAACTTCCTTTAAGTAAATAAAAGGCAAAATATAAAAATTTATGAGATAGAAATTAGAATATATATAGAGAGAGAATACTAATATCACTTAGATGTGAGAAATTTTGGAGAAAAAATTTTGATGGAGGATAACGTTTTATTTTAGACATTTGTACAGTTTGGTGTCCTTAGCCCATAACGCAGATCCAAAACTCAGTGTCTAGTCTGCCTCCTTTCTCCCCTGGACTCGCTAATATCCATTATCTGTGGCTTCAGAGGAGGAGCAGGAGGTTAGGAAAGTGACTGTGAGAGTGGAAACTCAGAAACCTGTCACATTGTTAAAGATTTAACTCCAATGACTTTCAGATTTGGGAGACATACCCATTTGAGTGACCTTTTTCCTGACACATCTGGCTTTTCTATATTACACTAGTAAATAATATTACAAGAATTTGGGTGACAAAAATTAGGAAATTAGATGCTTTTATTGGAGTGGAAGAAAAGACAAGGTGTTTCCCAATGGGAAGGGAATCATTTAGGGGAGGCTTTTAAGAAGTAAACAGGTAGCATTTCTATTCCAGTATTCCTAGGTTTTAGAAAAACCCAGGTTAAAATCCCTGCACTTCCCATTTACGTTCTGTGATTTGGATACGAGTTTTAAAAATTGTTTTAATCTGTTTGCAATCTGTCAAATAGGGATTTTATAAAGAAATATTCTATGTGAAACAGACTCTGGCATATATGGTAAAAATCTTACTTTAAAATATGTCATCTATTTTCATTAACTTCTTTTAAAAATCTCCTAAATTAAATTAGCATGACATAATAGTTGACTTCCAGAGGCAAATTCCAGTGCTATCTGTGGGTAATCCTCTTTTCTTTAAGTCTTCTCTTTGTGTTTCCTCTTGTAGTTGACACAAGAGAAGAGGAAAAAAAATGAGGAACTACACAGTAATAAGAGAGTTCATCCTCCTGGGACTGTCTGATGACCCACAGCTTCAGGCTGTCATCTTCATCTTTCTGCTCATCACCTACATGCTCAGCATCACTGGGAACCTGACCATTATCACCCTGACCCTGTTGGACTCCCACCTCCAGACCCCCATGTATTTCTTCCTCAGAAACTTCTCCTTACTAGAGGTGTCATTCACAACTGTCACTATACCCAGGTTCCTGAGCACCATTGTTACAGGAGATAAAACCATTTCCTTTAATGATTGCATTGCTCAGTTATTTTTTTTCATTCTCCTGGGAGCCACTGAATTTTACCTGCTGGCCGCCATGTCCTATGACCGCTACGTTGCCATCTGCAAACCTCTGCATTACACAACCATCATGAACCAGAGAGTCTGCATACTCTTTGTCTTCTCTTCTTGGCTCATTTCATTCTTAATCATATTCCCTGCACTCATGTTGCTCTTAAACCTTGATTACTGCAAGTCTAATATTATTGACCATTTCGCCTGTGATTATTTCCCCCTCCTACAACTTTCTTGTTCAGACACCAAATTCCTAGAAATAATGGGGTTTTCCTGTGCTGTGTTCACTCTAATGATCACTTTGGCACTGATATTCCTGTCCTACATATATATCATCAGCACAATTGTGCGGATTCCTTCTACCAGTCAGAGGACAAAGGCCTTTTCCACATGTTCATCCCATATGATTGTCATCTCCATCTCTTATGGCAGCTGCATCTTTATGTATATTAAACCCTCAGCAAATGAGAGAGTGTCTTTGAGCAAGGGTGTGGCTGTGCTCAACACCTCAGTAGCCCCCATGCTGAACCCCTTTATTTACAGCCTAAGGAATCAGCAAGTCAAGCGAGCCTTCACGGACATGGCAAAAAAGACTGTCTTTCAAAAGCAAATGAAATGATGTGGTGTAATGAATTAGAGACACATTGCTGGGAAATTTTAAAATTTCAATAGCATATTCAAATCACAATGGCCTCCTTGCCATCCTTGTTTATTCTGTCTTTTTTCTAGTAGTTTACAAAAATATTTGTTTAGTATCTTTCTCATTCAATTTGCATAACTTTTCTTAAGTCTTTCTGACTCTCATTCTTCTGAACACTTGTTAGTTGCAACTTCTTAAACTAAAAACTTTTAAAGTAAAATTGCATTCTGAGTTTTGTTTAGGAAAGAAATAATCACCAGGAATGGAGGACATTGTATAAAGATGGTTATGATATTTCACTTACTTAGTTACAGAAAACATAATCTTGTGAGTTTCATTTATGTTTGACAGAAGTTCCCTTTACCATCTTGCAGTTTCTCAGGAAACATTTTTTAAATGCCACGTAATTTACTGAAAAAATCTGAAAGTTTTTTTTTAAAGCTAAGAAACATTGGGGGGAAGGTATAGCTCAGTGGTAGAGTGCCTGCCTATCATGCATGAGATCCTGGGTTCAATCCCCATACCTCCATTAAAAAAATAAATAAACCTAATTACCTCCCCCCAACCAATATAAAAACAAAACAAAAAATATCTTAAAAAAAACAAAGAAACATTACTTGTTCCTTAATTTAATAGAGGATGTCTAAATAACTTATTCTTTGATTTTAAAAGTATAGATATAGGGGAAGGGTATAGGTCAAACAGTAGAGTGAATCTTAACATGCATAAGGTCCTGTGCTCCATCCCCAGTATCTCCAGCAAAAAACTAACTGAACAAATAAACATAATTACCTACCCACTGAAAAAAAATTTAAAAACTAAAATAAATAAATAAATAAATAAAAACTATAGATTTTTAACAATATGTACTTCTGTAGGGATAGTGCTACATAGAGCTCCATATTTCCAAATCCCATACTAGAAAATAGTGAAGAAGTAGCCACTTTAGATTTGTAGGATAAATTCACTTTCTGTAATTCCATGGAAGGTAACCTCCCCTTTTTGATTTGCTGAAATATATATATATTTATATATATATATAAAATATATATTTCTATATTATTTATTTATATATTATTCATATATATAAAACCTTCTCAAAATTTGGACTATTTTGAAACAGGGCATTTATCCAGATTATTTTATACCTAAATAAAATCATTCAAGTTTTGAAGAAAATAAAATCTTCGTATCAAAGCAAAATCTTCCATTTTATATAAAATTAGGATTTCATCTTTTAAAACACTCTAACATTTATTCTGCTTGAGGCATTAATAAGTGCCTACAGTATTTTGAAAAGGGGTGTGCGTGCGTGTGTGTGTGTGTTTGTGTGTGTGTGTGTGTATAAACTGAAATAACGATTATGGATAGTAAAAAGTATTCTAAATAACAAAAACCAATTTTTGGTAATAGAAAAATAAGCCTAATTAGTGGTGCAACATTCCTAATACTCATTATGAGATACATTTACTGCAGAGATAAAACACAGGATTTGTTGAGAAAGAAAAAAAAATTGAAGGGGATTCAAAATATTAGAGGAAAATTAAATTCATTTCATCCTATCTGAAGTATAATTTCTATATTAAATAAGACAAATAGTTGACAAACTTGAGGTTTCTATACCCTCTAAGCATATATTTCCCCATTGGTAAGTCAAGTTATAAGTCCAGATAAATCAGGTATAAACAACTTATTACAGGGAGGGAAATAAATCTATAAAGCATATAGCGTAATTAGCTATCAATAAATTGTAATAAATATTAATATTGTTCTATATATCTAACTGCTATACTTATGAAAATGTAGGGCTTATATTTTTAAGACAAGAACACTTAACATGAGATCTACCCACTTCAAATTCTGAGGGCGCAGTACAGTGTTGTTAACTACAGGCACAGTGTTGTGTAGCAGATCTCTAGAACTTACTCATCATGTATAACTGAAACTTTATGCACATTTTTATGTACAACTTTAAGTACAATTTTATTTTTATGTACAATTTTATTTCTATGTACAATTTTTATTATTTCTACGTGATTCTCTTACTGCAGATTTTAACTTAGACCTAACATAGCCTTTACCATTAGATAACATCTTTAAGCTGAAGGTTTTTAATTTAATGGTCAGGAAGCATATTTTTCATAGAGCAAAGCCTTCTACGACTTTTATTACATGCTTGGCACTTTTCTAAAGATTTCACACAGTGAAGTCATTGAAAGCTCAACTCTGTGAGATAGACAGGTATTCAAAGGAATTTACGGATGATGTAATTCAGGCAAGAGGAATTCAGGGATTTTTAAAATAGTAAATGACCAGGATTCACTCTTCCTTATGGAAATATCTATGATAGAAAAATTAAAACCTACTATTATTTAACACATATAAATACATAAACATATTAATGTCTGCTTTCTTGAAAAGCACCTAGCCATCTCTTTCACTGAAGGAAATTCTTCTGAAATAATAACGATACTTATTATTTTAAAGAGAAAGGGAAACAGATTGTATTAGAATAAAGCCCGTAATGATGACACATGGGTAGGCTAAATCGTCATGAAACATTGCCAGGAATTCACATGCAAGGAACCTCAGTTTTTAAGCCCTTCCAGTTACATTATTTTCTCCCTTTTCCCTAACATCTCAGGTTCCTCATGGCAGTGGCTTCAGTGTATCTCACCTCAGGTGAGGTAGTAGCAGGAGTTGGAAAAGATGAGTGTTACATGCCTAAGGAAAAACCAATCACTTTTATTAAAAATTAATTATATTTACCAATTTTGAAGAGTCTCAGTGCAACTAAACCCTTGGCCCCCAGCTTCGGCACCCTATCCCTGGGGTCTGGCACCAGGAGCACAAGCCCCCTTGGCTGGTCTGAGGACCAGTGGGGCTTACTGGAGGGCTGCAGAAACTGAGGCTCTGCTCTTGAGGAGTGGACAAACAGACCTGCTTGCTCCCTATCTCGGACACTGGAAAATGCCTGGTGCCCTGATCAGCCTGCCAGATCCCCTGAGCGTGTCCCCCAGCCCACGCCTGCTCATGCTCCAGCCCCTTGGGCCCAGCCCCAACCCCAACCCCAACCCAAACACAGACTGTCATTGTGCTAGAGAGAAGCCTAGCTCACTCTGGACTGCTGTTCCAGCCCCTCGGGGCCCCTGACCCCTCCACCCCGACTCCCGGCCAAGGTGGCTATGATCCTCAATCCTGGGAGAAGGCTTGGCTTGCACTGATCTATGGCTCTAGTCACTCTGCCTCCAGCCATACCTCCCAGGGAGACGGCTGTGAGCACACACCAAGAGAACACTCGGCCAGTGCTCACTTCAGATCCAGCTCTCCTATCAAAGCCACTGTGCACAGGCAGACTGCACAGAGATGCCCACATAAGGATATGGCTTCAAGACTGAGATAGGTAACTGTTTCTACCTCATGTCATAGGACAAACAAGGAAAATCAAATCAAATGCAAGGACAGTGGCACATGTTCCAAGGAAAGAAAAAAACCCAGAAAAAAAAAAAACTAATGACATAAATATAAGTAATTTACACAATAAAGAGTTCAAAGCAATAGTAACAGAAAACACTCCATGACTTGGGAAAATAACAGAAGAACATAGTGAGAACTTCAACAAAGAACTAGAAAAAATAAAAGTGAATCAATCAGAGCTAGAGAATACAATAACTGAAATAAAATGTACACTGAAGTGAATTAACAGATTATGTGATACGGACAAACTCATTAGCAACTCAAAAGACAGAATACTGGAAATCACCCAATCGGAAAAAGAAAAAGAAAAAAAAAATTTTTTTTGAAATGAAGATAGTTTAAGGGACCTCTTGGACAACATCAAGTGCACTAACATTTATATTATAAGGGTCCCAGAAGGTGAAGAGAGAGAGAAAGGAGCAGAAAATGTATTTGATTAAATTATGGCTGAAAACGTCTCTAACCTAAAGAAGGAAATGGATATCCAAGTTCAGGAAGCAAAGAGAGTCCCAAACAAGATGAATCCAAAGAGACTCAAACCAAAACATATCTTAATTAAAATGTTAAAAGTCCAAGATAAAGAGATAATTTTAAAAAGCAGTGAGAGAGAAAAAGGCACATAAAAAGCAATCTCCATAATCAGCTCATTTTTCAGCAGATACTCTGCAAGTCAGAAGGGACTAGCATGATATATTTGAGATGTAATGTACAACATGATAAAGATAATTAACACTGCTGTATGTTACATATGAAAGTTGTTAAAAGAGTCCATCCTGAGTTGCCATTAAAGGAAAATTTATTTCTATTTCTTTAATTTCATATCTATATGAGATAGCAAATGTTCAATAAACCTATTTCATGATGTTTGTAATCAAATCATTATGCTGTAAACCTTCCATTTATACATAGTGCTGCATGTCAACTACACCTCAATACAACTGGATGAAATATATAACACTTATATTCTACAAAGTAGTTATTATGTGATATGTATTATTATTTTATGTAATTATATAATGAATGTGTGACTTGTTATTAACTGATTATATATAATTTTAACTAAAAGATATTTGAGAAAAATAAGAACAACAATAAAGATAATTAACCAAACTTCAGTAACCAGAACTAAAATAAACAAAAGATTTGTATTTTGTGATACTTCTCACTAGTATGTTAATGACATGGTAAGTAAATGCAAAGACCAAGATGAACAATAAGATGAACAAAATTGACACTGTAATTAAATATTGCTACTGATAAAGAGAATTATTAGTTAACCTATGGAACAGCATTTTTTAAAAATTGTGAGCACAGTATGTGCATTATAATAGTTATTATTTATCTCAGAATTATGAAATACCTTTAATTCTTGAAGCCCCAACAATAACAAAACCTCAAGATAAACAAAAATTGTATATGTAGAAAAATTATACATGCCAAGATGAATAAATAGTATTAGATTGAGTTCTGCTTTTGTAAGAATTCACATTTATTTTTATAACTCTTGAAATATTAAATAATTGTGGTTAATGGAAGATTATTTTGTAGATGTCAACGTTTAGGTCCTCTATGGGATACAAAGATGAACATAACCATTCTCAAGAGGGAGATTCACGATAGAGAAGAGTTAGGAGGCTACTGAAAATGCCAAGGGTGGCTTCCAGAAATCCCTCATGGTCTACAATATAGTAGAAATGCGCCCTGACTTTGCCTTGTTCCCAGGAGATGAATGCATGACTCTCTTCATAGCTCAAAACAACTAGACTTGAAAATTTGAGCTACTAATGCCAACGGACAGACATCAGATCTGAGAATCTATACTTATAAGACCTGATATTGTCATATCCCTCTCAGTTCTCTCTTTAAATATGACTTTCTTAAACTTCTGGATCAACATTATTGAAGAGGACTATAGTATGTTTCCAGATCTTCTTAAGGTTTCTGACAGTCCAGTTTTACTTCCTGAACTATTTTCCTTTAGTCATCATAAAATAAGGATAAAATTAAATCAAATTGGATTAGTGTGACTTTTACTAGTGTCTGACAGAGAAGCAATGATTTTATATTCTATTATTCACAGCAGAACTGTGGCTGTCTGAAATATGGAGAAATTAGTTGTCCTGATTTTAGCAAACCAGATACACAGAATGGTGTATCCAGTGCAGCTGGGGATGAACTGAATAGGTTAGGATGAAGGAGAGGTTTTCCTACACATCTCTGGATAACCTTATGGATCAGTCATCTCATTTGAAAGATAAATGTGAGGCAGAACTACAAAGTAGTAAAACATTTTTCTATAAAGCTTAGTAGCTGTGAAAGAAGGATGTCCAAATGGAAAATGCACTGGGCTACAATTTGCGTGACACAGCTGCTAACATCTGAGGCAAGTAGTTATTTTTCAATTTGTGCTTCAGTGTAAAGTAAAAAATGAATAAATATTGCATATCACTTTAAGCTCAGAAATAAAAATGTTTCTCGCTATATATACTCATAACACGTTATAGAAGACATCAAAAATTAGTGATTTCAATTGAATAATTTTTTAAAAAATCATTAAGTGAATATGTTCTCCATTAGAGTACTATACAATATGTACAGAATGTTCTCATATTATCTTGATAATTATATACATAAATATTAATATTAAAATGAAATTAGTAATTAATTAAATTAATATTTAAAGATTTTAAAGTTTATTTCATTCCCTAAGAAAATTATAGTAATTTCTCATATCATAAAATATAATGCTTTATTATTTCAGTTTCAATGTTTCTTTTTTTATCTTTCGATGAAATTAAGGTGATTCATTTGTGTTTCTAGTTGGTAGTATCTTCTAAGAAATACATGACAGAAAAAAAGGAAAAATGCATACTTATGTGATTATTTCAACAAAAATGCAATGACTTGCATAATGTAGACAAAGAAAAAAGCACTGATTTCATTTAACATATCTCAATAGTGTGACTTATTGTATGAAGATTTTCTAACTTCACCTGCTAGATTTAAAATAAAGCAGGACTCACAAATATATACTAAGATATAATGCAAATAAGAGAGTCTGATGAAAATAACATCAGCATGGATTCTAGAAAATGTTTGAGAATTGTATCAGCGATCATATTGATCATGATGAATTACTTTTCATCTCTTCCCTTTAATACACTTTCCACCTAAATATCTTTAAAGAAGGAAAAAGGAGAAAGAGTGAGAAATGAACCACACAGGGATCACAGAGTTTGTCCTCCTAGGCCTTTCTGATGATCCTGACCTTCAGATTGTGATTTTCCTCTTTTTGTTTATCACATATGTATTAAGTGTCACTGGAAACCTCACTATCATCACCCTGACTTTGCTGGACTCCCATCTACAGACGCCAATGTATTTCTTCCTCCGAAACTTCTCTTTCCTAGAAGTCTCCTTTACCACTGTATGTATCCCTAGGTTTCTGGGGGCAATTATCACCAGAGATAAGACTATTTCTTTTAACAGTTGTGCAGCTCAGCTATTTTTCTTTATTTTCATGGGGGTGACAGAGTTTTATCTTCTAACTGCCATGTCCTACGACCGCTACGTTGCCATCTGCAAGCCCCTTCATTACACAGCCATCATGAGCAGGAAAGTCTGCAGCCTGCTTGCACTGTGTGCATGGCTGGGTGGCTTTCTGACCATTTTCCCACCCCTTATGCTTCTCCTCCAGCTGGATTTCTGTGCCTCCAATGTCATTGATCACTTTGCATGTGACTATTTTCCCCTTTTGCAATTATCTTGCTCAGATACGTGGTTCCTAGAAGTAATGGGATTTTATTTTGCTTTGGTTAGTTTGCTGTTCACCTTGGCATTAGTGATTTTGTCTTATATGTACATCATCAGGACTGTTTTGAGAATCCCATCTGCCAGTCAGAGGAAAAAGGCTTTCTCCACATGTTCCTCTCACATGATTGTCATTTCCATCTCTTATGGAAGCTGTATATTCATGTATGCTAATCCCTCGGCCAAAGAAAAGGCATCTGTCACTAAAGGGGTAGCTGTTCTCAACACGTCTGTTGCCCCCATGCTCAACCCCTTCATTTACACCCTGAGAAACCAGCAAGTAAAACAAGCCTTCAAAGACATGGTCTATAAAGTAATATTTTCTGCCAAGAAATGAATTTTTTGACAAAAATAAAGGACACTCTAAAGAGCTATTATGTTAAATCTTGGAATTCCTGAATGTCATACAACTATGCTTGCTGTTTATAGTCTCTTTAGTTGCTTTATGCCCACGGTACAGTTAATGTATTTTCCCAATCCATTTCTTCCACTTCCGTGCCTAAGTTTCTCCAGTGCATTGCTTATTGACATTTAAAAATATAGGAAAGGTTATTTCTCCTACAGAATTTTCTGGAAATGAAATGTATTTCTTTTAGACATACTTTACAGTATTAGGTAGAAAATAATTGTAATTCTTTTAAGTATCAGTCCCTAAAAGGATCCTATGATTTCACATCATAGTTCAAATGTAGAGTTTAACAATTAGTGTGTAATTTCTTGTGTATTTTCAAGATTCACTATAATAATTTCTTAAGGTGTAAAGAATCTACATGTTCTGTATTATTATGTATTAAGTTCAATGCAGAGAAATAATATGTACTAGAATATTGCACGTTAAATGTAGACATTTATACTTTGTGAAATTTAGTGCTTATTTTCAAGATGAACATTGTTCATATTATGTAACATTTACAGAATTTCCATGCTTTCTGTTTTCTATCACTTTTAGAAAATATTTATATTAAAAATTTCAAAAGAAATGCAATAAAACTTAAACACTGGCACTTTCCTAAATTCAAGGATCATCTTTATGAGTTATTTTGATTTCTTTCTCAGGTGTTCATACATCTCCATTTCTTTAGGGTCTGTTTTTAGAAATTTATTCATTTGTTTCTTTGGGCCATTTTCCCCTTTTGTTTGTTTCTTCATGTTCCTTATAACGTGGTGTTGTTGCTTACACATTTGACAAAACAGCCACCTCTCTGTTTTTTTAAACCGGATTTTTAAAGGCAAGACCATCCCCATTACATCCACTAGAAATTCTGGGGACAGCTCAGATCTTTTCTGAGGATGTATCTTCTCAGATTTGTGTTTGGAGATTTCTAATTGGAAGATTTTTGTCCATTTTATGTAGCAGTAACCTATAATCTCTTGCTCTGTTTCTGTCTGCTGTAACTCGGTTGCTTGAAGAAGTCACACAGCTCTTTTTGTTCTCAGCAGCCTCTGGGCATCTAGAGCATGTGAGGTACCATAAGGGCCCCAAGATGGGCTAGAGAGACAGCAGTCCTCCAGCAGGCCCTGAAGAGCCCAGATGTGGGACATGTGCTCCACACTGCTCCCTTCCCCTGAGGGAGAGGCCACTCAGTGTGTTAGCCTCAGACTATTAGAAATCGGTCCACTGGTACACAGATTTTCAAAAGCATCCTCTATAATATTATAAAACACACTTTCTTTAAATTAAATCCTTCTAAATTAGTTGAGTTTCACTTCATAGCCCAGAACATGGCCAGAATTTTGTAAACATTTCTTGTACATTAGAAAATTGTATGTAACGGTATTTGAGTGCAGTGTTCTATTTGAGTCCACTCATCTATTTGAGTTCATTAATCACATGATTTAAATATCTACTTCTACTGTTTGTATTATTCCCGAGTTATCTGAATTTTATAAAACAATGATGGAGTTGTTTCTCTTTGTAGTTATGTCATGTTTTTATTTTTGAAAATATTGACACTGTGTTTTTATGCAGACACAAATTTGCGATTGTTACTTTTTTTGGTCATAACTTTCTATCATGAAAAACCACCAATTCCTCTCCATATGAAGTACACTTTTGTCCGTAATATCTACATTGACCAATACTGATATAGTTATGCCAGCATTTGAAAAGTATATATTGTTTACAGGGCTTGTATTTTATCTATCTGTCATTTACCTTTGAGTGGATGCTAATGGATTGTGCAGGACATGTATCCTCAGGTACATATTTTTATATCTTGGTCAGCTAGTGATCAGGTACACTCAATAGGGCCATACATATGGATAGATGAAGAGGATCCAAGCACCAAAAATCTGGTTTGAAAAACTCTGAGAAACCTCTTTTTAAGTTTTAATTTTGCCTTCTGAACCTGCTCAGGTCTGATCTTCCAAGTACTATCTCCCTTTGATGACAGATCACTGCTATAAATGACCAGGTTTATAAATCAGAAGGTCCAATAACAGTTCACTCTGGGAAGCTAAATCTAATGGTCAATTGATGCCTTTAGTCTCTTCTAGGACCCAGTAGCAAGCCAGGGTTTGTTTTCCAAAGGAGAATGTTTATCTGCAAAAGGTTGTTCCACAATCACAGTTTGTATTTTGAACCTCTACTTGTGGCAAAGAAGATGTGCCTTATTGCATTCCCTTTGTCACTGAAACTTCAAATAGCACTGGAATTGCTGGGTCATTTGGCCCCAGTGGAAGAGTACTAATACTAAAACAAATACTAAATTTCATGTGGAAAAGCAAGCATGCAATAGTAATCAAGAAATATTGAGAAACAAGAGCAATATAAGAGGACTAACCATACAGATATAAAAATATAACATAAGGCTTGTGTAACTAAAACATGTACTCAGGCAGGAAAAGAGAGATTATTTGCATAGTTTTAACTTTTCAAATATTCTTATTGTTTCACATATTTCAAAGATAAAATTTAATGAGCAAAAACGGGGGAACCCTTACAAGTGAATACACTCAGGTGAATATAATTTTAAAATCAATTGATTACCACATAGGGAGAAGAACAAAGAACTGATACAAGTAGTTTTTCAAGTAGCATTTTTACAACTGATCATCAGTAGGACAGGGACTGAAAAAAAATGAAATTTATTTAGTAGGTTTGTTTTTATAAAAGCAGTGTTACAATTCAAAAACTATTTGTGTGTGTTATAGAATTGCGTAACTGATAGCTTAACGGGTTTGCTGGAACCAGATTTCTCACTGCAGAGAAAGAGATACAACGTGGTATAAGAGAAGTTGAAAAATCCTGTGTTACTAGATTGGAATAAGAAATGTCAGTGTGAGACTATTACTTTTTCAAATGTATTTCTTTTCTCCATTTTATGAAAGTTCCAAGGAATAGCAATAACTAAATAGCACAGGCCACACAAGGCATCATGGGTTCTAATACCATTTCTTGGGAAAATTAACCTCTGAGAACTGTAGAAATGTTTGATTCCAGGACTAAACATTAAAAGAACAAGATGAGCTAAAGTATCTCATTGTTCCAAAAAATAAGTCCTCAGAAAGTGTAGCAACATGTCAAATGATAGAGTTTTCTTAGAAGGAGCTCTCACTGACAATATCAGGGCACTGAAATATAATGATAAAAGTAGATAATAACACACTAAGTAGGAAAACACTATGAAATAAATTGATAATAGGAATAGAGAAGATAATGCTGTTCTTTATGATAAAATTCCAACAAATAAATGTAAAAGGAGAAACAGATTTAGGAAAATAACCATTGTGTTAATATTAATGTTATACTATTATATATTTCTATTAATTAGATTAGAAAACAAATAAGAATGATTATAAACAGATAAAAGTCTGTTAGGGAACATAATATTTATACAGTCTCAAAATATCCCTGCACTGTACATAATTTTTACTGTATGTAATTTTTAATTAGTCAGGGGGGAAAGTGCCTTTACAGTGGAGAACTTTTCTATAGAGAACCATATTCACAAGTAATAAATGTTATCATCATTGATAATATAAAGCTGACATGAAATATCTCATAACTTGATGTCCTGAGATGTTTCAGTCCCACTGACTATTTGCCCATGGACAACACACAATCTCAGTTATGGCAGCTTTATCTGGTGTTATAATTACTCAGATTTCCTGCCCTCCCACTTCTTCAGGATTGCCTTGGCAGTATTGTCTTTGGATTTTTATTTAAGTTATGTGCCATCAAGTGAAGTATATAGATAATAAATGCATAACAAATTTAATTATCCACAGAAAATGTAAACATATGTAACCAACAGGAAGAACAAAACCAGATTATTATCGGCTACCCAGAAGCCCTATCATGCTGCCTGTACTCACATGGACTATTTTCTTTGAACTCCTTTTTACTTAGGGCTGCTACTGGTTTTTAACTAAATCCTTCTCTGTTCAGAATTTTTTTCTTCTTCTAAATTTTTGATGCTTGGTCTGTTATGAACCAGCGACGGGGAGCAGCTACAGAGCTACAGTCCTATGATGAGATCTCAGTCTTTTAGTCAGCCCACGCCTCTGGACTGTGAACTTCACAAGTGGTTCTCATTTTTTTTTTTTTCTCTCCCTGCTTAGCTGGAAAAGAATAGTTAGGGTGCGCTTCATTTGGGTATTTCCCTCTCTCACTTGGAAGGCTAAGAGCCACTAGAGTTGGGTATTTCCTTTCCCCCAGTTCAGTTAGGCTCTGACGATGTATCAGCTGGTTAACTAGTTTCCTTGAGGGCAGGACTTTTTAAGGAACAGAATGTTCCGACGTTTTTCAGAATGTTTCCTTTCTCCCTCCCCATGCAGGAGGCATAAGGTGATATTTCTCTGCTATTTACTGTCTCATCCTGGTCAAGCTCTGGAGGCAAATCTCACAATACTATGGAGGTCTCACTTTATCTTGGTCTCCTTAGAGCTTTTAACTCTCCAAGTTTTCCATACTGGCCCTACTGCCACTCGTCAGTGATGGTTCAGGTTTTCCCACTTCGCACCGGTGCCTACGGCAGTGTCTACCCATGAGCCTCTGCGCCAGCAGACCCTGACGCGCTGTATTCACCTGACTCTCCGCACGGGAGGAAGTCATCTACTCTGCATCCTTCCTGCTCTATGGCTCCAAAATGAGTTGCTGCTTTTTCCATCTGTCCAGCTGTTTTCTTGTTGTTAGAACGGAGTGGTGGCTTCCAAGTTCTTACATCCATAACTGGGAAACTGGAAGTATCAGATATCTTTGATCACATTATTTTTGTGTTTAATCTCACATTTCTATACGTTCTTTGCACGAGTACTGATCTGTCTCACGCTGCTCCACGTCATAGAAACAGAAGACTTACGTATTATATTTCAGTTAATTGTTCCCAAAATTTGAAGATGGATTTTCTATTTTAGAAGTGAAGAAAGTAAAGCTTTTCGTAAGTTTTCCAGTGTTACAACACGAATAATAGCAAAGCTTGAACCTATTTCTCTTAGATCTAAGACTCCACTTTTTACAATCATGATATGCTCTCTTCCACTAATATTCTTGTAATAACATAAGCACTTACATATCACACTAAAAAGTTTTTGAAACTTTTGACCCCTGAAAGTAACAAAAGTTACCTATAGCTGAAAACTTACAAGATATCTATAAAAATGGCTCTTTTAATAGATATGCTAGTAATACTGATTAGTAGTGATATAAAAAATTAGATCATCAACTTCAAATTAGTTTAATCTCCAAACATAATTTTATTAAATACTGTATATGACTCAGAATAATTTAGAATATTTGACAAGTATTTTAACACATTATTTTTTGGACAATTTTTGGTGAACATGTAATTCAGCAGACAAGTTAGAAAATGGTGAAAATATTATTTTAGTATAAATTCATAGTAAAGAAATAACCAAAAAATAATTGGATCAATAGAGTATATTACTTAGTACAATAGCGTAAGTTTGCTGATAATACATGTTTTGACATAGTGGTAAAAGTCCTGAATTGAGAGACGGGTTGCTTTACTTACATCCATTCAGAACTCTGTCCTTTATTAGGTGACACTGCTCAGGCCATTTTCTCTCATTGATTTGCCCTTGTCTTTTGGTAAGCTGAGAGAAGGTGGGATTCATTTCTATTTTGATTATGTTGTATCCCTAGTGTTTATAAAGTATCAAAATATAGAAGGTCCTTAAGAAGTATTTGTTGAATGAATAGTGATTGAGTCAAAAGACTTCTCTTTTGTCATTTCTAAAATGAAATTAAAAGGAATCTAAATTGTAAATTCTTGCAATAGATTGTATATTCCATTAATTACTGGGGTAAACCCAGTACAGTAATCAAATGAAAGGGATCTCTGGATAGTAGATCCCTCTCAACAATTAGCCACCATTACTATTATGGAAAAATGACCTGAAAAGATTCTTAGAAGAGATTGCAGAGTTTAATGGGTATTTAATCCAAATTTTCTCATGCCTTTTGATGAGAACTTACTGAGCACCACATTGTATCTCATTCTTGACTTTATTGTTCTGTATTCATTGTTTTGAATATTTACTTGATACTTAATAGGTTGGAGAGTCACTTTATGGAGACATTTTACGATAAAAGAAAAGAAAATGTAATGTTTCCACGTAAGATCAAGTCATCCCAGTAGTTCACTCAATAAGATTAAAAAAATCTATTCTTCAATGAAATCCTGATTTAGGAATTTCAGGAAACCTATTCTAAAACCTTTGCACATTTAGGTATTTTCTCACTTAGATAGTACGCAAAATATTCCATATACTTCTAGCCTACTTCTCATGCTTTTCTATCTCTTTGGACATTGTCTGCCAAGTTTCTCGTTTCAATATTGGTACAAATGTTGATAACATGTTTATAATCCTTATTGTATTTTCCTCTTGGCCCCTGTTGACACATTGAATTCACTGGAGTATTTCCCATGAGCCTTGGGCATACATGGTGGATAAAATAACACATGACTTATGTAGGTTAAAATCCATGTAGAAATCATATCCAGAAAGGCCTAAAGTAGCTCCATAGTTTGCTTCTCATCACTATTTTTGTTCACATGGCTACAATGGAAAATGTATCAAAGAATAATAGCTACAGAAATGAAACAATTTCAAATGTATTGAGGTGGAATATTTTTAGAAATGCTGGATTTCTTAACCTAAAATTGAAATAGTTGCCAATGTATTTCTTTTTTTAAAAATTTGAACCACTGATGTGATGGGTTTGTACAGATAGAGGTAAGATTGTACAGTTAAAGCCAATGAAACTTTTTCTTAGCACTGATTCATTAATTTTTAGTTCTACTTTTCATCAGGTTGAGTGGAATAATCTGGGGTTGCTATTCTTTTCTGTATACATCAAGGATTATAAAAAATGAGCATGTTTACACTTCCTGTGTATAGTAATAATTTATTTCTTTATTAACTTTCAGAGAATTACTCTCTGAGTTTGGGCCTCCTAATTGAATATAGGTTTGATAGGTAGCATATGATTCGGTTTCAGGCAGAAAGAGTTTAAAATTACAGTTTTATTGTTAACTAGCTGTATGATCTTGTTTATGTTATTTAACTTCTGTGTTATTTTTTTTCAAAGTTAACATAGTGCTATTGTAATGAGTAAATCAGTTAAGTACATAAAACCTTAGCATTGTATCTCAAATGAGTTTCCTCAAAAATGGTTATTATTATTTCATAGTGGGACTATCTTCCTTAAATGTGATAACTGATTGTATTTTAAGAAATAATACAGATAACAGTGTTCACTATGTGGGACTACATGCTATAAAACTTTAATTTGATTTTAATTTTTATATAAATTAGCCCTCTCAATAATTCAATGAAATATTATTCTCATTTTCAGAATGGAAAAATGTTTTAAACCTAAAACTTAGAGACAATTGCCTTTTTAATGCACTTCTCTTAGGCTACAAAGCCTGTATGTTGTCCCAATAATCTAACACATTATAAAAAAAAATGAAGTCCTGATGCCATAATTTTTATAAGAATTTCTTTTCCTTTTTGAGTTAAAAAATTATCTTCAAATATAGATAGTAGTTAATAAATGGAAACAATCAGGAGAGAAATAGAACATCTCTGTGAAAACCTACAGATTTTGAGAGTGACTTAGGTGATTAATGTTTTTCCTTGATTATTCCAGTTCATACTGGTTTGTGCTTTAATCTGACTGACTTGATCTGACTCTACCTTTCTGTTGGAAGAAAAAGCAAGGTCATTTTTTTTCCCCCAGAGACAGAAAGAAATAAAACTCTGAACTAATTGTAAGAATATCCTAAAGCAGTCTTAGATAATAATCTGAAAATAATCTAAATTGTTACTTCTAATGAATTTATTTTTCATGTAGTCATGATGAAGTTCTTACACAGTATTAGATGTCAGCAAACAGAGTCAGGAGTGGAATGAATCATTCCAGAAAAAACAAAAATTAGGGTTGTTATAAAACCAAAATTTACTGAAGGTATTGAAATTGAACCAATATTCTGCTCTCTTATCTCACAAATTACCCTAGCCTATAGACCTAACAAGACAATCAAGAAAAAGATTGTCAAGTAAGTGGGAAAGATAATTAGAAAACTGTGTCGTAATGTTGAGGGTGCAAATTGCCTTGAAGATATATGTGTTTACAACCTTGTGACTTTTTAAGAGTTTTAATTTAAGAAGAGAGAACTAGTACACATAGAGAATGGGAGATGATAAATTATGCTCCCAATTATATTGTGGAATTTAGGGAGCTTCCTACCTACTTCTCAACACTTATTAAAAAGTATAAGGAGAAAAATATCTTAATCTTTAATAGGCATTTAAGTATGTTGTTTATTTAAATTGGACAATTTAGGGGGTACTATTTTTCTTTTCTCAAAGAGGCCATCCTTAAAATTTAGTATAGAATGGAGGAAGTGTCCTGAAAATCATTTCCATTTGTTTTATTTAACACAATGGCAAGCATTTGTTTACTGAATAGGCTAATTTTTACTTTCAATGAGCTACAAGCCTGATTCAGCAATGAGATATTAAAAAGAAAGGAATAGAAAGGAATATGAAGCTTGTTATGATCATAAGTCACATGGAACTAGGGAAAAATGTGGATGAGCAGTTAGGAAGGAAAGTCTGAACTGATGTCTTAGAGGCTTGGATATAGGCTTCATTACTTTACCAAAAACATTCCAGAAATACTTTAGAGATCACATCACACAAATGGTTTACAGATCAAAGAGTCATACACAGTTGTTAATCTCAGAAGATTATTGTTCACTGAGAACAACAAATTTTATTTACATTTATAAATATCTATCATTCTTACATTGCCATAAATTGTTTACAGAATATATAATTCTGATATCTGCTTTTCTTGTAAGTGCTCTTAAGCCTTTTTTTTCTCTAGCCCCTGAGGAATAGTGAAAGAAAATGTTCATTTTTTTGTGAACTTCATATGTTCTCCCAGTAGCCTTGGCCACCATCCATCTCAGCTGGAATTTTCCTAAAATTGACAGCAGCAATACTTTTTGCTATACAGAAGACATGAATGAAAAGAGGGCTCACACTTGTAAGAAAAAAAAAAACCTGAGAAATTTCACAACATTATGATGCATGACATAATACAAATAAACAAACATATACCTTGAAATTAAATATTCTATTACAAAAGCTTCTCTCCTGACATTGCAATGTAAACTTTACCATTTAATGTGAAGTCACAGAATGAGTGATATGAAAATGAATAAACTGGTTCAATTTACTGAGGGAAATCTTAGCTTCCTTTTAAAATAAATGCATTGTTATTATTCCTGTTATTCAGGAAGGCAAACGGCTTTCATTGCTATTTTATGGATTATTCCAATAAGCTGACAAAATGTAGCTTCCATTAAGTGAATCCTTGTGTAAATAAGAGGTAAAATATAAAAATATAATGTGGGATAGAGAGAGGGAGAGAATAATAAAATAATTTAGCTGGGAGAAATGTTGAAGAAAAGTTGTTTCATGGAAGATAACGTTTTATTTTAGACATTTGTACAATTTGGTGTCCTTAGCCTATGATGTAGATCCAACCTACCCAATGTCCACTCAGCCTCCTTTCTACCCTGGACTCGCTAATATCTGAGGAAGTCATGGCAATAAATCCATTATCTGTGGCTTCAGAGGAGGAGCAGGAGGTTGGGAAAGTGAACATGAGAGTGGAAACTCAGAAACCTGTCACGTTGTTAAAGATTTAACTCCAATGACTTTCAGATTTGGGAGACATACTCATTTAAGTGACTTTTCTCCTGACACATCTGGCTTTTCTAAATTACACTAGAGAAAAATAATACAAGAATTTGGGTGATAAAAATTAGGAAATGAGATACTTATATTGGGATTGAGGAAGAAAAGACAAGGTGTTTCCCAATGGGAAGGGAAATTTGGGTGGCATTTCTATTCCAGTATGTCTTAGGTTTCAGAAAAAAACTAGATTAAAATCCCTGCTCTTCCCATTTAGGTTCTGCGATTTGGATACGAGTTTTAAAAATCGTTTTAGCCTGTTTACAATCTGTCAAATAGGGATTTTATAAAGAAATATTCTATGTGAAACAGACTCTGGCATATGGTAAAAATCTTACTTTAAAACATGTCATCTAGTTTCATTAACTTGTTTAAAAATCTCCTAAATTAAATTAGCATGACATAATAGTTGACTTCCAGAGGCAAATTCCAATTCTATCTGTGGGTAATCCTCTTTTCTTTAAGTCTTCTCTTTGTGTTTCCTCTTGTAGTTGACACAAGAGAAGAGAAAACAAATGAGGAACTACACAGTAATAAGAGAGTTCATCCTCCTGGGACTGTCCGATGACCCACAGCTTCAGGCTGTCATCTTCATCTTTCTGTTCATCACCTACATGCTCAGCATCACTGGGAACCTGACCATTATCACCCTGACCCTGCTGGACTCCCACCTCCAGACCCCCATGTATTTCTTCCTCAGAAACTTCTCCTTACTAGAGGTGTCATTCACAACTGTCACTATACCCAGGTTCCTGAGCACCATTGTTACAGGAGATAAAACCATTTCCTTTGATGACTGTATGGCTCAGTTATTTTTTTTCATTCTCCTGGGAGTCACTGAATTTTACCTATTGGCCGCCATGTCCTATGACCGCTATGTTGCCATCTGCAAACCTCTGCATTACTTGACCATCATGAACCAGAGAGTCTGCATACTGCTTGTCTTTGCTTCTTGGCTGGCTTCATTCTTAATTATATTCCCATCACTCATGCTATTTATACAGCTTGATTACTGTAAGACCAATGTCATTGACCATTTTACTTGTGATTATTTTCCTTTATTACACCTTTCCTGTTCAGACACCAAATTCCTAGAGACAATGGGTTTTTCCTGTGCTGTGTTCACTCTAATGATCACTTTGGCACTGATATTCCTGTCCTACATATATATCATCAGCACAATTGTGCGGATTCCTTCTACCAGTCAGAGGACAAAGGCCTTTTCCACGTGTTCCTCCCACATGATTGTCATCTCCATCTCCTATGGCAGCTGCATCTTCATGTACATTAATCCATCAGCAAAGGATAGAGTGTCTTTGAGCAAGGGTGTGGCTGTGCTCAACACCTCAGTAGCCCCCATGCTGAACCCCTTTATTTACAGCCTAAGGAATCAGCAAGTGAAACGAGCCTTCATGCACATGGCAAGGAAGATTGTATTTTTCTCAAGCAAATGAAAAAACAAATGTGCTGTTTCATAAATCAGAGGCATAATGAGAGCAATTAAATGAAAATCACGGCCTTTCAAAATCTATTAATTTCCACATAGCCTCCCATGAGTTATTTTTCATTGCTTATAATTTTATTGCCAGTGTGTTATCAAGAATATTTGTATATGTATATATTTTTCTTTTTTTCCTTTCAAATTCTTCATCTATATATATATTTATTCATTTTCCTTTTAAATTCTCTTCCTTCTCTCATGCACTTCCCTTCCTTTGGGCTGGTCTTTCCACTCAGTAACTATGAGACTAAACTCAGTGCATTTTTGAAATCTTTTTTAATTCCAATTTTTCAGAATAATTTTTAGAAAATGAAAGAAAGACAGAAAGAGTTGGGGCAAGAGCACACAAGAGAGAACTGCGTCTTATGGTTCACCAGGACACACCCTTTCTAGAAATTGAGGAAATATTAAATCACGTTTAACATTATTTTTAATTTAGTACCCAATGACCATGAACAAAGTCTGACAGTCTTCCTAGAATGTAACACATACTATCCCCGCCACATTGTGGACCGCTTAGTAACTATGTGAAAAATAGGACAACTGAAAGAATAACGTAATTATATTTTTTTGAGAAATCAAAAAACATTGCTCACTACTAAGTTTAAATTTTCTGTGCCGTATAATTTATCAATTCGAAAAACAATTATGACTTTATAATTGCTTAAGGAAAACTATGAAATAGCCCCTCCATTTTGGAACTCCATAATTCATTTATATACCATAAAAATTCTTAATAAAATCCTGAAGAAATAAATATTAATGGATACCAAGTATGACTATGTTTGCTGTGGCTCTGTGGTATATTTAAATAAATGATTAATGTTAAACTGGTTTTTTAATAATCAATAGCTAAGAGTTTTATAACTTTCTCATGTTTGTGGCTCTTTTGCTATAATGGCTTACACATACAATTTATTTAATTGCCTGCTTAAATGACACACCTAATTAATAGAAAGGAAGGCGCAGACAATGGCAAAGTTGTACTGTATTTAAAACTGAGTTTTTTTGTTAAAAAGCTTATGTTCTGTCTATTTGAAGCATCGCATTGGACAATTTACTGATTAGAAATTATATGACAATCATTACAAAATCATGCAGTTCTGGACCTGAACTTTTTTTTTTCTGTTTTCCATGAAGTCAGAAGCTGAAATAATAATGATGGTTACTTAAAATCATCCTAAATTTTTTTAACCATTTTTCTTCAAAACAAAGGCTGTAATTGTAACTCATTGAGCCAAATTCTTATTGATATTAATATACTATACACAATTCAGAGACCTACATCTATGATTTGCAAAAAAATAAAACAAAACAACTTATAGAAAAAGTACTGTGGAGACTTCCAGTTTGTAGGCAGGTCATGGAATTACTATTTCCTTCCTTCATACTGAAACTATAGTTCCTAAACTAACTGGAAACATTCAAAAATAATGAAGTTTAGACTTGATTGAAGATTGTAGGTTCTTAAGTACTCAATAAAAATATACCATAAAATGCAGACGAGTATAGATCTGAGAATTAAAAGAACTGTAAAACTATTACAAAAGATACGAAGGAGTTTATGCTGGTATTTTCAGATGATACAGCCCTCTGTATAACTCTATACAAACTCATTAGTGGTTATTACACGTTTTGAATCTGTATCAGGATTTTGATTGTCAATACTAGAGGTCAACAAACTTTTTCTGTAAAGGGCAATATATTCATAATTTAGATTTTGCAGGTCATAGTGTCTCCCATGCAGCTCTCCCCCTCTGTAGTATCTCTGTAGCTATAAAAAAATTGTAAATGAATGAGATTAAGTATTTTCTGATAAACTGTTGAACAAAAATAGGTGGTGGGACAAATTTGGCCCATGGACCATAGTTTGTCCACCCTTGTCTTAGACTTTTCTGTGAACACTGGTCCACATATTATCTCATTTAATATAATTTGACTAAAATGCGAAAATTCAATAATAGATGTAAGATGTTAACATTTTTAACTCCAATTTTTATTTTTTACTTTGAACTTGAATGAAAGCAATCTTACAAAACATGTCCAGAGGAAAAAAAGAGGTAAATGTTTCTAAATCATTTTTGGATGTTTGTATAATTCTTAATGTCAAATGATAATATGAGAAATGAAAAAATCACCAGCAATTTGATTCATAAATTCGAAGATAAAATAGTAAAAGAAATTAGCAAAACTCCTATGTCATGTTGAGAACAATTTTATCCCAAAGGTAATTTATCTCTAAAAAGTCTATTTGTGGTATTTACCACATTAAAAGAGTAAAGATGGGGAAAAAAAGGTTAAAGAGAGAAAATCACACATTCTGTTAAAATCAAATGCTCATTTATCATTTTAAAAAAATCTCTTAGTAAAATAGAACAAAACATTGTTTGAGTAGCATAAAGACCTGACTAGATCATCACAATCAGGTATGCTATATGCTCCTTAATTGGCTCTAATTTGAACAAGTCAACTATAAAATGGTATTTTGGGAAAATTGGGGACATAAGAGTTTGAGCAAAGTGATAAATAATACCAAAGATTTTTTGTTAATTTTGCTAGCTTGAAAATTGCATTGTGGTTAAGCAAGAATACAAACATGTATTTTAGGAATTCATTCTGAAAATACACAGGAGTGAAAAGGTATGATGTTTAGGTGTTGCTTTGAAATACACCAACAAAAGAAAAATAAACTTTTAAAAAGACAGCTAAAATAATTTTTTAAACTTCATATTGTTTGAATCTGCTTGATCTGTATGAGAAATTCATTTCTCCACTTTCCTATCTTAGTGTATATTTGAAAATATTCATAATAAAAATTACAGCAAGGATCATGCTTAATTTTTTAATCAGTAGCAACAGCCTTGGTAAAATCAGCTACAAATGAGAATGACCACTGTCTCTGCTTTTATTCAGTGCTCTGCTGTAGGTTCTATCCAGGGCACTAGCACAAGAAAACAATATATTCAAAAGTATTGGAAAGGGGGAAACAACAACAAAAAAAGCCTTCTCTGCAAGTAACATGATTTTTCTCCCAGGGCCTTAGTATATTTACATTAAATGTTTCTTTTACCAGCAAATCTCCTCTCCCAGATATCTGCATGGTTAACACCCTCCCCTTCGTCAGGTCTCTGTCTAAACGTCACTTCCATAATGCCCACCCACTATTGAAAATCATACCAGCTCTCCACTTCCAAGGCTCTTCAGTTTCTTCTCCTTCACAAAATACTTATTAATGTATAAAATACCATATAATTCACTAGTCAATGATGTTCATGCCTATTGTCTATAACCTCTCACAGCCCTTACCCCATGGAAGCAGGAATCTTTGTCTCCTGCACAAAGTGATGCACTCCCAGCAGTGGTGTGCTGGAGCCCACCCAGAACACTTCCCAGTAGTCAGTTGTGCATGTCTCTCCTCAATTCTGAGGTCAGTAAGGGCACACTGGGAGCTGGAAGCCTGCCATGGTGGGGAAGACTTTAATCATAGAAATTGACAAACTCAGCCCCTCTACTCCACCCTCCTGAGAGGCAGTTAGTTGTTCAACATTTACCAGAAGCCACTAATTCTCCTCATGTAGAACATGCATCTGCCACGTAGTGGGTACTCAATAAATATTTTTGAATAAACAAATATTTTGAAATAATTTAGAATGTTTCCAATGTCACATCAATCAGAAGCATTAACTAAATATTTTATCCAGAATAAACACATAAAATTTATAGGACAATGTAGATAACATTGATTTAACTTTTTAAATAATGTTCAAATACAACGTTTCATCATAGCTGGATAATTTTGTATAACAAAGAAGTGATTATTTACATCTTTTCTATGGTATTTGGGGTTCATTTTTCTTCTTTTGTTTTACATTAGGCCATTTGACAATTTTTTTATTTATACTCATTTTTTGAAGTCAGTAATAATTCTTATTATGGTTTGCATTTTGAGCTAAGCTTTCTAATGGCAGGAATTTCTAAAGGATCTGAATGAACATTTATTTGTTTCCTAAAGAATTATTTTAACTATCTGGGTTATGCCCAGAGTCGTATGTGATCCAACATCATCTATGAGTTAAATACACTTCTGAAATTACAGATTCAGTTGATAGAATAATAACACAATTAAG
This sequence comes from Camelus bactrianus, assembly GCF_048773025.1. Classification (NCBI taxonomy): domain Eukaryota; kingdom Metazoa; phylum Chordata; class Mammalia; order Artiodactyla; family Camelidae; genus Camelus; species Camelus bactrianus. The sequence goes on along the minus strand of NC_133550.1, from coordinate 12,588,310 downwards.
TGATAGTATTCAGTAAGTGGCAAGCCAATCAGACATCATGCTGAGGGGCTTACCTATGAAGGATAATATCACTGGAATTAATTAGAAACATACATTGGGATTATTCAGTAATATTCTGCCAATTCAGGTTTAAAGTTTTAAAATATTCTTATCTTTAACACTTTGATGTACTAAATGTTATTTTGGGATTCTAAACATGTTAAAGCAAAATATACTTGTAATTGAATTCTTCCTCCACTCTCTAAGGAGAGTAAAAGCTGGTAGCTGAACTATGTATGTTTCGTTAGCCTAAAACATAATCACTCATCAACCTCAGAATACTCGAAATAATTGGACACATTATTAAAAAGCAGCTGTCCTATTAGCTTGTGGATAGGAGTGTAATAGAGATAAATCAGTCTAAATTAAAAGTCAATTAATATGAGGCCTAGAGAAAAGCTAGAGAGCTATTAGGATCCAGGAATAGGAAGGAAGGAAGGGATGGGAGGGAAGAAAGGAAGAAAGAAAGAAAAAGAAAGGAAGAAGGAAGGAAGGATAGAAGGAAGGAAGGGAGGGAGGGAGGGAAAAGAAAGAAAAGAGACAATTCAGCACCTGGGAGGCTAAGAAAAAATATAATGGAGAAGAAACTAAGGATTTTTCAAATGAAATGCAGAGCTTTGTAAGATAGAAATCAACTCCCTTTTTCTCTAAAATCAATAAAAACCACATTGCTCACAAATACACATGTGCTGGAGATTAAATACTTAACTTCTTTCTGCTTCAAAGTCTTTATCTGAATAGTAATAATACTCACCTCATACAGGTTTTTTGGTTGCTGTTTGTTTAGAAAAATGAGATAAATGATATATAGTCAGTATCTGGTAATCAATAAAATCTCAAACACTGATGGCTACATGTATTATTGTTACAGAGTTTAAGAAACAAAATATGAAAAGAATCACTATTTGAATATAAAAATAAAGGCAAAGGATAAGAATTTTCATCAGTAGGAAATCAGTTTCAGTGAAATGTGTTGAATAAATATTTTCAATCTGTATTTTAACATGTATCAATTTGTAAAACAAATTCAGCCCACCTCAATGTCTATCTATGTATTGCCCTGTGTGTTAACTAGTTTTTTATTCATCCTTTCCTACTGTTTTTTTCTGTCCTACTTTCAAATACTTTCATCTTTCAATCCTATAAATAATCTGCACTCCTAGCAATGAAGGCATACGTGCTTTACATTCATATTTATAACTGTGAAGAAAATAAATTGTAAAATGTTAAATTTATATTACATATATGTGTTTATATAGTATATGTGATGTGTATTGTATTCTTTTAGTAATAAAATTTCCATCTCTCATAGAAGCAAATGTGGAAATCAAGTTAAAAATATCCAATATCCAATGCCAGACTTCCAAATATTTATATTCTTGGTTCATAAATATTCCCATAAAGAGATGTCATACGTACAAATAGAAACTGAGGATGAGTCCAGCATTTATGGGAGAAAAATAGGGACTTGTTATACAATCATAGAAAAGTCAGATTCTAAATCGAACTTTCACACACTCAGCATCACAGGTTGTTTATGAATTTGCCTCATTTACCTCAATCATTTTGCTTTTTTTATATTTTCTTAACCATATTTATAAAATGATTTATCTGTGTCTTTTAATGATGCCTCATTGGCACTCTGTTTACTTAATGAATTCCCCTGAGCGAGCAAGAAAAACACAGATAAAAGAAGGCCAGTTCCATATGTATGATATACACAGAGAACATTCCTATTTTCTATTTTTTGAAGAAGCATTTAGGGAAAAATATAATAGTTTTTGAAGCCTAAGGAAAATATTACTTATATTTTATACCTGTATAACCACAGAATTGCAAAAGCTCACTTAAAATATTTATATTAATACAAAGAAACATGTCTTAATAAATAGTGTTTTGTGTTATATGAAAAGGGTCAAATGTAAGAGTACTATACTAGTTCACTCAGGTATTAATGAATTTGTACATGGAGCTTCAGTAGGAGACAAAAAGCAAGTATGAATTCTATTATAAGAAAATATGCCCCAAAATTTGCAATAACAGGAATGAAGGATATTGTGGGTCAATTATCAGTCTAATAATGAGAACTATAATCCTAGAGAGCTATGACAAAGTTAACCACCACACTTGCTTTGAGAGTATGACAGAAATCAAAAACATCGCTAACTCAATTTACCAGCCCTGAAATTATATAAATATGGAAACAAATCAGATAATAAAATTTGAGACTGAATCATCAAGAAGAACCAGGACGTAAGTAAACTTGTTATTATTATTGTTATTATTATTCAGTATAATATACATTATTCTATCTCATTTAAATGTTTAAAGTATTATTCACATATGTGTTTGTGAACTTTCAACTCTTTTCATATTAAAAATTAAATGCTTGTTTCCTCCCAAGAAGACTATTAATGGAGTCCTAAAGAGGCAGCACAGCAATAAGTCTTGGGTTGGTCATTAATTTTTTTTCTAAGTTAAATGGCATGCTCTTACAGAAATAGGATTATAAAAAAGACATTCTCCATTGGAAAAATATGTGCTTCCCAGTAAATGTTATTTGGACCATTTACTTGTTCATTTGCTAAAGTAATGTTGTTTTTTAAAAAAAAAAAACTGCATTATGCATTGTATGAATTAAGTTGTTTCTAGGCAACTATTTATTTTAGTATTAGAAGCTGCCCTTTCTTGTCTTTTGGCCTTTTTATCAGAAAAGGAAAAAAATTTTGATGTCAATCAAAGCCTTAAGAAAGAAATTTAGGAAAGAATGCCAGCAAAACATTCCCATGGATAAGTACATAAGTTCTAAAGTGAGATGATTACTATGTTGACTTGTTTAAACTTGTGAAAGTATCCTAAACTATGTGGGCCTCAGTTTCTCAAAATGTAAAGTGTGGAGGGAGGACTGCACAACTTCCTGTAAACTTTCGAATTCTATATTTAGGTTATCTGCAATCCATATTGGTTTTCATAATACTGAGGAAAGAAAAAGAATCAATGAGAATATTTTTGTATTTTTTTACAAAAGAAGCTAAATATTTTAAAGAATAATTTCAAGCTTAATTTTAAAGAAACGTTAGAAGAAATAGTTTCTGCTTAAATGTTATCATAAGTTTTTATTTTATCCACAGCCTGTGATAATGTATTTACAAAGGTGAGAGATCAATAGTTAACTTCATTACTCAAATGAAAGGTCGAATGGAAATTGGAAAGAGTTATTGAAGGGGACCCACATTTTTAAATTGCATAGATTATTCATTATCATTGATACTTTAAAAATTTTATATTCTATCCTCAGACTTATTTTAACTTTTTTATGTTCTATAGGGGGAAGGTAAATTTTCTGTTCTAAAGTAGGGGAGAAGGATCAGCAATGAAAAATCACACAGTACCCACAGAATTCATTCTTCTAGGACTAGCCAATGACCCAGAGCTTCAGATTGTGATTTTTCTCTTTTTAATCATCACATATATATTAAGCGTCACTGGAAATTTGACCATCATCGCTCTCACCTTGGTGGACTCCCATCTACAGACCCCTATGTATTTCTTTCTCAGGAACTTCTCTGTATTAGAAATTTCATTTACCACTGTCTGTATCCCTAGATTTCTGGGCACAATTATCACCAGGGACAAAACTATTTCATACAACAATTGTACCACTCAGTTGTTTTTCTTTATCTTCATGGGTATAACTGAATTTTATCTTCTAACTGCCATGTCCTATGATCGTTACGTGGCTATCTGCAAACCCCTGCATTACACAACCATCATGAATAAAAGAGTCTGCATATTGCTTGTCTTTTTTGCTTGGCTGGCAGGATTCCTAAATATTTTCCCTCCAGTTATTCTTTTTCTCCAGTTAGATTACTGTGGCTCCAATATTATTGATCACTTTGCTTGTGACTATTTCCCCCTCTTGCAATTGTCCTGCTCAGACACGTGGCTCCTAGAAGTGATTGGTTTTTACTCTGCAATCGTGATTCTGCTTTTCACTTTGGCCTTAATAATTCTATCCTACATGTTCATCATTAAGACAATTCTGAAACTGCCTTCTGCTAGTCAGAGAAAAAAGGCATTTTCTACATGCTCCTCTCACATGATCGTCATTTCCATCTCTTATGGAAGCTGCATCTTCATGTATGCCAACCCTTCAGCAAAAGAAAAGGCATCCTTGACAAAAGGAGTAGCTATTTTGAATACTTCTGTTGCTCCTATGATGAATCCATTTATATATACCCTGAGGAACCAGCAAGTGAAGCAAGCATTTAAGGATACCATCCAAAAGGTCATGTTTTATTCTAGTAAATGAAAGTATTTGTAGCATTAAAAGAATAAAATTTTGTCAATGCATTCTATTATTCACACTCTCTCCAAACTCTCTTTCCTTCACTATTTACATTATATATATTTGGTTATGTATTTTTTCCCTCTTGTTTATTCCCATATAAAATCTCCCCCATTATGAACCCAATAAATTTGACAAAGCTAAATATTGCCTCAGAACTTTTCTGTAAATTGTATTATTTAAATGCATTTGGATGAAGTGAAAAGCACAGGTTAATGTTACAGTTTTGAGTAGAAGTGGTTTGCTTTTGAGGAGACATAGGCCATTTAGTTTGATGGAAAGAGTGTTAGAATAGAATAGAAGTGGATCTTTGAACTTTTCATTCATACTAGGTAATACAAAGGAAAGTTACTAGGAATTTTTTATTCTATTTGGCAATTCCATGAAATCAAATAACCACGATCACCAGAGGGTTTGAAATAAAATATAAGTAGCTACTCAAACATTTTTAAAAGATCAGAAACTCATATATATTCAAGTTCTTTATGCTATTAATAGTATCTATGATAATAATGAGAAGGAGGAGAAGGAAGAGGTAGAGGGGTAGAAGATAACATTTTTTCAGCAATTACCATATTCCAGATCTATTCTAACTGTTTTCTGCATGTTGGCTCATTGAATTCTGCCAACAACTTTATGAGGTACCTATAATTGTTATTCTCTTTCAGTGAGAGGTGTTTTTCTTTAGGTAGATCTAACATCTCAAAAAATTAAAAACAGAGAACAGATAATGTAAAATAATGTCAAGTAAAATGGATGAAAAATGGTGAGAGTTCAGCTTTCTGGAGAAACAAGTTTTAATCTGAGAGTCTAGAAATGCCTTTAGGGTTTTGGGAAGCAGAGAAAAACAGCATCTGTTGATACTATTCTGAACAGTATTAGATACGTCATATGCAATATTCATTTTGCAAAACCTCTTAGAGAGTGAGTGTTACAGTTCCTACTACACAGGTGTATAGAATGAAACTGAGGTTGAGAGTTCAATGTCACAGAGATATACCTTTCTGAACTGAAATTTAAATCTACTTTTTTTTTTTAACATCAAAATCAAGACTAGTAGGGGTACTGTCACTTGAACAATGACTTTCATTTGTAACAATTTATGAATAGAAATTTATGTTAAATATTAGAACTGTTAAAGGGTTTTCTCATTCTGGCTTTACTATGATCAAATAAAATATGCCTCAAAAAACAGGGAGGGGAGGGTATAGCTCAGTGGTAGATTGTGTGCTTAGCATGCACAAGGTACTAGGTCCTATCCCTACCTTCATTAATAAATAAACAAACAAACAAATAAATAAAAACAGTTGTTAAGTGGCATAATATAAAATAAAAAAGAAAAATGAACACTAAAAAAAAAATACCTTAAATATATCCAATTCATTATTTCTTTGTCATACTAAGTTGTCTAGCCATGATGAAAATACACATTTATTTGAACACTATTTTAAAAGCTAAATCAATGTTGTGTATGTTATTATATAAATTATATGTGTTTATTTTGGGTAAAATGTTTTTTTTAAATGTTTTTTTTAAAGCTGCTGATTACCGTGACATTGGAACCATTCTAAATTATTTTAAAGTATTTATTTATTTAAAAAAAATTTATTGAGTATCTACTACATGGTAGATGCATGTTCTGCACAAGGAGGATTAGTGACTTCTGGTAAATGTTTAACAACTGCCTGTTGGCAGATGGAGAAGAGGAGCTGATTTGTAGAGTTTGTCAGTTTCTATGATGGTCTCTCACCATAGCAGATTTCAAGCTACAAATGTGCCCTTGACTGACCACAAAATTGAGTAGACTTGCACAATTGGCTTCTGGTGTTAACCATGCAGATACCTGGGAGAGGAGACTTGCCAGTGTAAGAACATTTAGTGTAAATACACTAAGGTTTTAGGAGGAAAATCATGTCATTTGCAAAGAAAGATTTTTTTTGTTTCCCTCTTTCCAATAATTTTAAATATATTTGTTTTCTTATGCTAGTGCCCTGAATAGAACCTCCAGCAGAGCACTGAATAAAAGCAGTGACAGTGGTCATTCTCTTCTTGTAGCTGATTTTACCAAGGCTGTTACTATTGTTTAAATAAATTAGGCATATTTGCTGTAATTTTTAAATCATATGCTAGGATAGAGAACTGGAAAAGTAAATCTCATGTACAGATCAAGCAGATTCAAAAACTATGAAGATTTTTAAAAATACTTGCTTTAACTGTCTTTTTAAAATTTCTTAAAAATTTGTTGACATATTATAAACCAGAACTTAAACATATCTTTCACTCCTGTATACTTTCAGTATGAAATTCCTAAAATACAAGCTTGTTTTCTTGCTTAACTACAGTGCAATTTCCAAGCTAGGAAAATTGACATGCACACACACACAAAATTTTGTTGTCATTTATCACCTTGCCCTTACTGACATATCCCCAGTCGTTCCAAAATATCATTTTATACTTGACTTGTTCAAATTAGAGCCAAACAAGGAACATACAGCCTACCTGGCTGTGATGATTGAGTCATGTCTTTAATGCTACTGAAACAATGTTCTGTTCTATTTTACTAAGAGATTTTTAAAAATCATGAATGGCATTACATTTTATCAAAGGAGGTGTGATTTTCTTTTTTTCACTTTTTTTAATCTTTAATTTTTTAATGTTTAAATTCCTCAAGAACGCTTTCTAAATATCAATTACTTTTGGGATAAAATCATATGGAACATGAAATAGTAGTTTGCTAATTTCCTTCAGTATTTTATCTCCTAATTTAACAGTCAAGTTGCTGGTGATTTTTCATTTCTCAGATTATCTTTGGATACCAAGAATGACATAAAAGAACAAAAATGAGTTAGAAATGTTTACCTCTTCTTTTCTTCTGGAACTGTTTTATAAGATTGCTCTCGTTCATGCTCATTATAAAAAAATTAAAGTTGGTGTTAAATTTAAAAATCTTACATCTATTACTGAATTTTCACATTTTAGTCAAACTACATTACATTAAATGAGAACATGTGGGTCAATGTTTATAGAAAAATCTAAGACAGGGGTTGAAAAACTATGGTCCACGGGCCGAATTTGGCCCACCATATATTTGTGTTCAATAGTTTATCAGAACACACCTAAGCCCGTTCATTTACACGTTGTTTATAGCTGTATTCACACTACAAAGAGGGAGAGTTGAGTAGTTGCATAAGAGACACTATGACCTGCAAAATCTAAATTATTAATGTATTGTCCTTTACAGAGAAAGTTTATTAACCTCTCATATCGATAATCAAAATGCTCAGATTCCAAACATTTACAATAACCACTAAGGAGGCCGTATAGAGTGTTACAGAGGGATGCATCGTCTCCTAAGACCAGCATAAACTCCTTCATATCTTTTGTAATAGTTTTACAGTTCTTTTAATTCTCAGATCTATACTTGTCTGAATTTTATGGTATATTTTTATTGAGTACTTAAGAACCTACAATCATCAATCAAGTCTAAACTTCATTATTTTTGAATGTTTCCAGTTTAGTTTAGGAACTGTAGTTTCAGTATGAAGGAAGGAAATAATAACTCCATTACCTCTCTGCAAAATGCAAATGTCACTTTTTTAAAATACGTTGTTTTGTTTGTTTTTCAGCACATCATAGACCTGAGTCTGTCAACTGCATATACTACATGACTATCAAGGAGAATCTGGTTCAATGAATTAACAATTACAGCCTTTGTTTTGCAGAAAAAATGGTTAAAAAAATTTAGGATGATTTTGAGCAACATTATTATTATTTCAGGTTTTGAATTCATGGAAAATGGGAAAAGAAAAGTTTGGGCCAGAATTGCATGATCCTATATGATCATCACAGAAATCCTAATTAGCATGTTTTCCAATATGATGCCATATTCTGATGCTTAAAAAAGAACATAAATTTTTTTTAATTTTAATTTTATATACAGTGAAACTTTGCCATTGTTAGCTATTTTCTACCAATTTAACTAGGCTTGTCTTTTAAGTAAGCAATTATGTAAATAGTATGTGTAATCTATTATATTAAAATAGCCACAAATATGAGAAAGTTACAAAACTCTTAGCTACTGATTATCCAAAGACCAGCTTAACATCAGGCATTTGTTTAAATGCACTACTGAGCCACAGCAAATGTAGTCATATTTGGCATCTAGTAATATTTATCTCTCCAGGCTTCTATTAAGAATTGTTATATATGTAAGTTAATTTTGAAGTTCCAAAAAAAAAATGGGGCGTTTCATACTTTTTCCCTGAGCAACTGTGTATTCAAAACAGTGTTTTGAATTGATAAATTATATGGCACAGAAAATTTTAAACTTAGTAGTGAGAAATGTTTTTCATTTCTCAAAAAATATAATTACATTATTCTTTCAGTTGTCCTGTTTTTCACATAGTTACTAAGTGGTCCACAATGTGGCGGGGATAGTATGTGTAACATTCTAGGAAGACTGTCAGATTTTGCTTATGGTCATTGGGTACTAAATTAAAAATAATGTTAAACATGATTTAATATTTCCTCAATTTCTAGAAAGGGTGTGTCCTGGTGAACCATAAGACGCAGTTCTCTCTTGTGTGCTCTTGCCCCAACTCTTTCTGTCTTTCTTTCATTTTCTAAAAATTATTCTGAAAAATTGGAATTAGAAAAGATTTCAAAAATGCACTGAGCTTAGTCTCATAGTTACTGAGTGGAAAGACCAGCCCAAAGGAAGGGAAGTGCATGAGAGAAGGAAGAGAATTTAAAAGGAAAATGAATAAATATATATACAGATGAAGAATTTGAAAGGAAAAAAAGAAAAATATATACATATACAAATATTCTTGATAACACACTGGCAATAAAATTATAAGCAATGAAAAATAACTCTTGGGAGACTATGAGGAAATTAATAGATGTTGAGAACCCTGATTTTCATTTAATTTCTCTACTTTATGCCTCTAATTTATGGAAGAGCACATTTGTTTTTTCATTTGCTTGAGAAAAATACAATCTTCCTTGCCATGTGCATGAAGGCTCGTTTCACTTGCTGATTCCTTAGGCTGTAAATAAAGGGGTTCAGCATGGGGGCTACTGAGGTGTTGAGCACAGCCACACCCTTGCTCAAAGACAGTCTGTCTTTTGCTGATGGTTTAATGTACATGAAGATACAGCTACCATAAGAAATGGAGATGACAATCATGTGGGAAAAACACGTGGAAAAGGCCTTTGTCCTCTGACTGGTAGAAGGAATCCGCACAATTGTGCTGATGATATATATGTAGGACAGGAATATCAGTGCCAAAGTGAACATTAGAGTGAACACCGCGCAGGAAAAAAGCATTGTCTCCAGGAATTTGGTGTCTGAACAAGAAAGGTGTAATAAGGGGGAAAAATCGCAAGTAAAATGGTCGATGACATTGGACTTACAGTAATAAAGCTGTATGGATATCATAAGTAATGGGAATGTGATTAAGAATGAAGCCAGCCAAGAAGCAAAGACAAGCAGTATGCAGACTCTCTGGTTCATGATGGTCAAGTAATGCAGAGGTTTGCAGATGGCAACATAGCGGTCATAGGACATGGCGGCCAGCAGGTAAAATTCAGTGGCTCCCAGGAGAATGAAAAAAAATAACTGAGCCATACAGTCATCAAAGGAAATGGTTTTATCTCCTGTAACAATGGTGCTCAGGAACCTGGGTATAGTGACAGTTGTGAATGACACCTCTAGTAAGGAGAAGTTTCTGAGGAAGAAATACATGGGGGTCTGGAGGTGGGAGTCCAGCAGGGTCAGGGTGATAATGGTCAGGTTCCCTGTGATGCTGAGCATGTAGGTGATGAGCAGAAAGATGAAGATGACAGCCTGAAGCTGTGGGTCATCGGACAGTCCCAGGAGGATGAACTCTCTTATTACTGTGTAGTTCCTCATTTTTTTTTTTCTCTTCTCTTGTGTCAACTACAAGAGGAAACACAAAGAGAAGACTTAAAGAAAAGAGGATTACCCACAGATAGCATTGGAATTTGCCTCTGGAAGTCAACTATTATGCCATGCTAATTTAATTTAGGAGATTTTTAAAACAAGTTCATGAACATAGATGACATGTTTTAAAGTAAGATTTTTATAAAAGAGCCTATATGATCAAATAATCAAACTTAACCTGTAAACAAAATTAATCTTGATTTGGCTATATTTAATAAAAATGAAGGTAACATTAAAGAGAAAAAGATTTTATTTTAGTGGATATTAAATTCCAGTTTTGTTAATTGAGGTCTGTATTTACTAAGACTCACTTCCCAAATCATTGCTTGCTGTTGTTACATTGCGGCAAAGGTTAATTAAATTATTAAAGACACTCTAGGTTTATTTCTGAAGCTCAGTAATCTATCCTTGGTGGAAGATCTGATGCCCCATCACCTTCAACCAGGGGATTATACATACTGGAACAGGCATGACTTAAAGAACTGTCTCCAACCTGGATGGAAGGACCCTTTATCAGGTACTCTTAACCAGACCATGCACAGTGAAACCTAAAGGAAATTGACTTTTGGATTAATTTCCAGTCAGAAAGAGCCCTTGCACTGGCCTACAGAGTAGTGCTCACCTTAAAACAATGCTCAAATGGAGAAGAAGCTACCAGGCCACGATGAGAAGACGACAACATCTGAGGTAGACAGTTGACCGAAGACACCAGACCAGGCCTGTTTACCAATTACTTTGATAATTGTTCATACCTTTGATTATGAACTAATCCAATTGTTAGGTTTATGGTAAATTACCTATATCTAGTACTTCTGTGTTACCTTGGCGGGTTTCCCTACTCCAAGGCTCTCACAAGATAGCCCTCAGAAAATTTATTCTAAAAAGAAATTATAGTTCTGTTTAGGCCACTGTTGACATTACAAGGTGGGAGGCCTCACCTGGCCAATTAATAATACCTGCTCTGAGCCTGACCATGAATATGAATTTTCTTATAAGATCACTCAAGCTCAATCAGAAACACAAGGAAAATTTTAACCCAAAAAGGTAACTTCTCGACTATTAAATTCTTACTCGTGACTTTATTAACATTACTAGCTGTATTATTGATACCCTGTCTATTTTATAAGATTGTTCTCTCTTACATTTTCCAGTGTGTAACTAGGCCTCCAACAAGATTGATGATGGCTAAACATCTTGAGGAAAACGATAAAATTTACAAATTTATAACTGCATAGAATAATTTTAATAGTGTGATTCTAGGTATGGGAATGAGCAACAAGGGGTAAACATTTCCTGGATCATAATACACTAGTAAGACAGGTGATCCAGAGAATTTTTAGTATCAACAGGCCTGATCCAAAAACTAGCACTTTGAGTGGCATGTCAACAGATACTTCACCAGATATAGGAATGAGCCTTCCTAGCACCATGAGACAAAATTGGTCATGAAATGTCTCCCAAAATATTGGTCGAATTTAGGACCAAGGGGGAGCACTGTCAACTAAAATACTGCAATCATATCAGTAAACAAAGAATGCTGAAACCAAGTCATCAGCGGCTGCCACCACCCCCCAGTGAGAACAGGCCTACAGCCCAGCCTCTGTAGCCACTCACAATGGTGCAACTCTGAGGGGACTCAGAATAAGAAAGGACAGGATACTGGCCCTAGATAGCCAGATGCTTGTCAAAGGAATGAGTTAAATGAGCCCACATGTTTCCTTCCTCCCATACATAGAAAAGCACTAAATTCTTTAACTTGAGATGTCTGGTTTTCTTTAGATACCAAGCACTCTTTTATTGTTCAAAATACCTGGTCTTTGTTGTAAAGCTCCTATATATCCAACCTCCTCCCCCACCTCTTCAGAGCAGTCCCTCAGAGCAATCTGAGGGGCTGTCATCCCGGCTCGAGTCCTCTTGCCAAATAAAACATAACTCTCAAAAAATAAATGAATGAATGAATGAATGAATGAATAAATAAATTAATTAATTAATTAATTAATTAAAAAATAAACAGATTTTTACCATATGTCAGTGTCTGTTTCAAATATAATGTTTCTTTATAAAATCCCTATTTGACTGAGTGGAAACAGGTTAAAATGATTTTTAAAAATCCTATCCAAATCACAGAACCTAAATGGGAAGAGCAGGGATTTTAACCTGGGTTTTTCTAAAACCTAGGAATACTGGAATACAAATGCTACCTGTTTACTTCTTAAAAGCCTCCCCCTAAATGACTCCCTTCCCAATGGGAAACACCTTGTCTTTTCTTCCACTCCAATAAAAGCATCTGATTTCCTAATTTTTGTCACCCAAATTCCTGTAATATTATTTCCTAGTGTAATATAGAAAAGCCAGATGTGTCAGGAAAAAGGTCACTCAAATGGGTATGTCTCCCAAATCTGAAAGTCATTGGAGTTAAATCTTTAACAACGTGACAGCTTTCTGAGTTTCCACTCTCACGGTCACTTTCCCAACCTCCTGCTCCTCCTCTGAAGCCACAGATAATGGATTTATTGCCATGACTTCCTCAGACTTAGCGAGTCCAAGGGAGAAAGGATGTAGACTAGACACTGAGTTTTGGATCTGCATTATGGGTCAAGGACACCAAACTGTACAAATGTCTAAAATAAAATGTTACCCTCCATCAAACATTTTTTCTCCAAAATTTCTCACATCTAAGTGATATTAGTATTCTCTCACTCTATATATATTCTACTATCTCATATATTTTTATATTTTGCCTTTTATCTACATCAGGATTCACTTAATAGAAGTTCTATTTTGTCAGCACATTAGAGTAATCATGAAATAGCAATGAAAACCATTGATTTTGTCTTCCTAAATAACAGTAGTAATAATAATGCATTTATTTTAAAAAGAAACTAAGTTTCCTCAATAAATTTCCTCAGTACATTTTCATATCAGTAATTCTGTGAATTCGCATTACATGGTCAAGTTTACATTCCAATGTCAGGAGAGAATTTTCTACAATAGAATGTTTAATTTCAAGATACACGTTTGTTGATTTCTGGTATGTGATACATCGTAATACTATGAAATTTCTCAACTTTGTTTTCTTCCCTTACATACGTGAGCTTTCTTTTCACTTACTTCACTTTCTAGCAAAAAACTATTGCTGCTTTCAAATTAAGGAAAATTCCAGTTGAAGTGGATGGTGGCCAAGGCTACTGCGAGAGCATGTGAAGTTCACAAGAAAATGAACTTATTCTTTCACTATTCCTCAGAGACTAGAGAAAAAGTCTTAACAGCACTTAGAAGAAAAACAGACATTATAAATACATATTCTGTGAATAAATTTATGGCCATTCAAGAATGATAGATACTTACAAATGTAAAATTCATTGTTCTCAATGAACAATCTTCTGGGATTAATAGCTGTGTGTGATTCTTTGATCTGTAAACCATTTCTGGGATGTTTCTGGTAAAGTAATCAATGCTATATCTGTCAGTAAGACATCCTTTCAGACTTTCCTTCCTAACTATTCAATTCACATTTTTTCCTAGTCCTATGTGATTTATGATAACAAGCTTCATATTCCTTTCTATTCCTTCCTTTTTAATGAATTCTCATATCTTGGAAATCTCATCATTGAATCAAGCTTGTAGCTCACTGCAAGTGAAAATTAACCTATTCAGCAAGCAAATGCTTGCCCTTGTGTTAAATAAAACAACTAGAAATGATTTTCAGGAAACTTCTGCCATTCCACAGTAAATCATAACTATGGCTTCATAATAAATCATAATGATGGCTTCACAATAAATCATAAGGAGAAAAGAAACAGCATTCTACAAATTGTTCAATTTAAAAAGCAACTATATTTCAATGTCTATCAAAGATCAAGAGATTGTCTTTTCTTATTTTGTATAAATTGTGAGAAGCTCCCTAAATTCCACAATATAACTGGAAACTTAGATTATCTTCCCACATTCTCTATGTGTACTGAATTTTCTCTTCTTATGTTAAAACTCCTAAGAAGCCATAAGTGAGCTTGTGAACACATATATCCTCAATACAATCTTCACCCTCAACATTACTATACAGTTTTCCAATTCTCTGTCTTTCCCCTGACGATCTTTTTCTTGGTGTTAGGTCTGTATGCTAGGTTAATTTGTCAGTGACTAGAACAGAGCGTTGGATTATTTTGATATTTTGGGTTTGGTTTTATAACAACCCTAATTTTTTTTTTCTAGAATGATTTATTCTACTTCTGACTCTGTTTGCTGAGTAAGAACTCATCATGTAAGAACTTCATTATGACAGCATGAAAAAAAATTTCAGAAGAATCAATTTAGATTATTTTCAAATTATTACTTTAAGATTATCTTCAAATAGTCCTATAATTTAGAATTCTGTTTCTCTGAGTGTTTTGAAAGAAAAAAGTGACCTTGCTTTTTGCCTAATGGGAAGGGGGAGGCAGATCAAGTCAGTGAGATCAAAGTACCAACCAGTATGAATAAGAATAATGAAAGAAAAAGTGTTGTAACCTAAATCACTCTCAAAATCCATAGGTTTTCAAAGAGATGTTCTCTTTCTCTCCTGATTGTCTCAGTTTGTAAATAGTATCTACAATTGAAGATAATGTATAACTTCAAAAGGAAAAGCAATTCTCATATGAATTACGGCATCAGGACTTAATTTTAATTTATAATGTGTGTGATTATTGGGACAGCCTGCAGGCTTTGCATTCCAAGAGAAATGGATTAAAAATACAACTCTCCCTGAGTTTTCGGTTTGTTTTTTGGTTTTGGGGGGATTTTTTTTTTCCATCGTGAAAATGAGAATATTTCACAGAACTATTGTGAGAGCTAATTTAAATATAAAGTAAAATTAAATTATATAAAAATTTTATAGCACATACTCCCACACAGTAAACCCATTATCTTCTTTATTCCTAAAAATAAAGTCAATTATCACATTAGAGGCAGATAGTTCCACTATAAAATGATAATAAGGATTTTTGAGGAAACTCATCTGAGAGACAATGCTAATGTTTTACATACTTATCTCATCTACTCATTATGATAACACTGTTACATATGGAGAAACTTTGACACTGAGAGGTTAAATAACATAAACAAGATCATGCAGCTAGTTATGGTGAAACTGGAATTCTAAACTCTTCCTGCCTGAAACTGAATCATATGCTGCTTATCAAACCTACATGCAATTAGGAGGCTGAAACTCACAGATTAATTCTCTGAAAATTAATAAAGAAATCAATTACTATGACAAACAGGAAATAAACATGCTCAATTTTCATAATGCAGAAAGGAATAACAACCTCACATTATTCGAGTCAATTTGATGAAAAATTAAGCTAAGAATTAATAAATCAGAGCTAAGGAAAGGAAAGTTTTCACTGGCTTTAACTTCATAATCTTACCTCTATTTGTACAGAGACATCATAGCAGCTGGTTGAAATTACTTTTAAAAAATACTGTCAAGTATTTCAGTTTTAGGTTAAGAAATCTAGCATTTCTAAAAATCACAGTTTATCAATACATTTGGAATTATTTTATTTCTGTGGCTAATTTTCTTTGATACGTTTTCCATTATAGCCATGGGAGCAAAAATAGGGAAGAAGAAGGAAGTTATGCAGTTACTTTGAGCCTTTCTGGACATGATTTCTGCAAGGATTATAACCTGCATAAGCCACGTGTTATTTTATCCACCCTGTATGCCCAGGCTCATGGGAAATACTCCAGTGAACTCAGTCTGTCTACAGGGGCCAAGAGGAAAACACACTAAGGATTATAAACATGATATCAACATTTGTACCAACATTGAAACAAGAAACTTGGGGGACAATGTCCATTGAGACAAGAGGGTGTGAGAAATAGGCCAGAAGCATATGGAATATTTGCATACTATCTATGAGGAAATAGCTAAACATGGAAATGTTTTAGAAGAGGTTTCCTGAAATTCCTAAACCAAGATTTCTCTGAGAATAGATCTTTTTTTTTTCCTTGCTGACTAAAATCCTAGGATGAGTGAATCTCATGTATAAATATTATATTTTGTTTTCTCATATAAAAAATGTCTCTATAAAAGCGGCTCTTTGATAAAGGGTCAATTTTTGAAGAAGACCTAAAAATTCCTAATGACTATGCACCTAACAGCAGATAATCAAACTATGTGAGGTATAAAATAATAGAATTACAAAAAGAAATAGATGAATACACTACTACAGTTGCAGAAGTCAACATTCATCCATCAGAAATGAACATACCCAGCAGCAAGTAGAAAATTAGTTAAGGACATTGATAAACTCAGCAATGTCATCAATCAACTAACTAGTTAAAATTGACATCTATAAGGTACTTCACCCAATAACAGCAAAATTCACATTTTTCTCAAGCACACATGGAATATTTACCAAGAGAGACTGCATTTTGGGCCATCAAACACACCAAACAAAATTTTAAAATAGAAATAATACAATGTCTGCTCCCAACTGCAATGGAATTAAGCGATAAATCAAGAACAAAAACATAACTAGAAAATCCCCAAATACATGGAAATTAAACATGCTTCTAAATAATACGTGGAACAAATAAGTAGTGTCAGAATAAATTTTAAAATATTTTGAAGTAAGTAAAAGTGGAAACACAGCTTGTCAAAATTTGTGGGATACAGTAAAAACAGTGCTTAAAGATAAATTTATAACATGGAATAAACATATTAGAACATACGAAGAATCTAAAATTAATCATCTAAATTGCCACCTCAGGAAACTAGAAAAAGAACAGGAAACTAGAAAAAGGTAAGCAGATAACATAGGATAAAACCTTTATGATCTTGGGGATAGCAATGACTTCTTAGAAACAACACCAAAGGGTGTCATCCACAAAATAAACAGTGGATAAAATGAACTTCATTGAAATTTAAAACTCCTGCTGTGAAAGGGAATGACAAGAGAATTGTAAGAAGAGCCACAGAAGTATTGTAAAAAGAAACATCTCATAAAGAACTATTATCGAAAATATGCAAAGAATTCTTAAAACTCATCAATAAAATAACAAAACACCCCAAATAACAAAGGAGCAAAAGATCTTAGCAGACACTTACCCAAGGAAGATATACAGATGGCAAATAAGCATATGAAAAGATGTCCATGAATCCTATCTACAATAAGGAAAGACATGGAAACAACCCAAATGTCCATCAACAGATAACTGGAAAAACAAGAAGTGGCACATATACACAATGGAACACTACGCAGTCATAAAAAAGAATGTAATAATGCCACTTGCAGCAACATGGATGGCCCTGGAGACTGTCATTTTAACAGAAGTGGGTTGGAAACAGAAAGAAAAATGCCATATGATATCACTTATATGTAGAAAAGAAGGAGGAGGAGAAGAAAAAGATGATGACAAATGAACTAATGATTTACAATTTAGATGATTGATTTCTTGAATATGTGTAAGCACATTTGAGTGTCCTCTGTGACTGAATTACTGCATTGTGTTGATTCTTACTTTGTGGTTGGCTTTATTCCTTTGATAACTAGTTAAGTTTAAAAAGCTAAAGCTCTAATCTGTTCTTAGAAGCAATGATCAGTACATATATGTAAACTAAAAAAATATGTGCAGTATACTGTATATATGTATTTACATGCAATGTAATGTATATGTGCAGTCAAACTGTAATAATTCTACCTAATAAAACTGGAAGAAAAAAAAAAAGATGTCCATGAGTCATCAGGGAAATGCAAATTAAAACAAGGAGACTACACTGCCCACCTATCAGAACAGCCAAATCTATTCTAAAACTGACATCTAATGCTGATGGGGACGTGGTACAACAGGCAGTCTCATTCACTACTGACAGGAATGCAACATGGGAAAGCCACTTTGGAAGGCAATTTGACAGTTTCTTCCAAAAGTAACCACACTCGCCCTTCAATCCATCAGCCTTGCTCCTTGGTATTTACTCAAGGGAGTTAAAGACAAGTCCTCACAAAAACAGTGAAACTATTCTTCTCACAGCTTTGTCAATGCTTCTTTGTGCTCCACCAATGTGCTTTATCTTGTCTCTTGGATTCTGCAGCACTCCTAAAGGTATTTTCTCCTATGGACCGTTATTAAATTGGTGTTTCTGTTGGAATATGAAGGCTGGGGGTTGGAGCCCCCTATTCTGCCACCTTGCTGATGTCACTCTTCCCTACATTATTTTATTTTCAAGAACACTTAATAGCTACCAAAACTAACCATATGCCGGATCATAAACTGGTTCATAATCCAAGCATCAAAAATGTCAAAGAATTGAAAACATTTCTCACTAGAAAATTATTTAGTTAAAAATCAGTATCAGTCCTAAGTAAGAAGGAGTTCAAAGAAAATATTCCGAGTATAGGAGCATGATTAGGGCTTCTGGGTATCAGACAATAATCGATTTTTGTTCTTTCTGTTGGTTCCATGTGTTTATATTTTTTTGATGTAAAATTAAAATTGTTACACATTTATTATCTTCGGATTTTACTTGATGGCACATAACTTAAGTAAAAAGTAAAGACAATACTGCCAAGGCAATCTTGAAGAAAAGGGGAGGGCAAATTACATTACCAGACAGAGCTGAGACAGTGCCTTAGCTGTCCATGGACAGTCAAATAGTCAGTGGGACTGAGGCATCTCAGTACACCATATTAAGAGGTACTTCACATCAGCTTTAGATTGTCAGCAATGGTAATATTTATTATTTATTAATGTGGTTCTCTACTGTAAAGTTTTCCAATGTAAAGCTACTTTCCCCCCTGAGAAATTAAAAATTACTCTGTAGTGCAGGGATATTTTGACTGTATGAATATTATATTGCCTAAGAAACTTTTATTGTAATCATTCCTTATTATTTGTTCTCTAACCTATTTATTGATGGCAATATATAATAATATAACATTAAAACAAATGTGATTTTTCTAAATCCATTACTCTTTCTACATTTATTAGAATTTTACCATAAAGAAAAGCATTTTATTCTCTAATCCTAGTATCAATTTATGCACTTTTTATAGTGTTTTTCTACATAATGTGTTATTGTCTATTTTTATCATTATTCAGTTCATTGCTCCAAATGTCTTGATATTGTCAGTGAGAACAACTTCTAAGTGAATCCTTATCTTTTGATATGTGGCTACATTTTCAGAGCACTTATATTTTGGAACGATAAGATACTTCAGCTCTTCTTGTCGCTTCAATGCTAAGTCCTGGAATCCACCTGGAGTCAACCATTTCTCCAGTTCTCAGAAGTTATTTTCAGCGAGAAATAGTACTCTGAGTTCAAGATCTGGATGCTTTGTGTGGTTCTTCCTATTGAGTTATCATTATTCCTTGGAGCTTGCAGGAAATAGAGAAAGGAAAAATATTCGGAAAAGGAATGGACTCACAACATTCTTATTCCAGTCCAATAACACAGGATTTTTCACTTCCTCTCTTATACCACATTGTGTCTCTTTCTCTGCAGTGAGAAACCTGGCTCCAACAAACCCATTCTCCTGTCAGTTACTCAATTCTACAACACATACAGTTTCAGAATTCTGACACTGCAAGTATAAAAACAAACGTACTAAAAAAGTTCATTCTTCTTTGCAAACCTTGTCCTACTGATGGTCTGTTCAAAATGCTATCTTGAAAACCTACTTGTATCAATTTTTTGTTCTTCACCCAACAAGCTTGTTTATTTTAAAATTATATTCACTTGTGTGTATTCAATGTTAAGGTTTTTCCCCATTTTTGACCATTTAATTTCATCTTTGAAATATGTGAAACAATGAGAATATCTCAAAAGTTAATACTATGCAAATAGGTATACTGAGAATTGTGTCACTTACTTTATTTTACTCTAATAATCTCTCTCTCTTTTCCTACCTCAGTACCTGTTTTCACTATACAAGCCTTATACTGTATTTTATCTGTATGCTTAAACCTCTCATATTGGCCTTGTTTCTCAAGATCTCTTGATCATTATTGCATGCCTGTTTCCCACATGAAATTTAGTGCTGGTTTTAGTATTAGTGCTCTTCTACCTTGGCAAATGACCCAGCAATTCCAGTGCTATTTGAAGTCTCGGTGACAAAGAGGATGCTATAAGGCACTTCCGCTTTCCCACAGGTGGAGATTCAAACTACAAACTTTGATTATGGAAAAATCTTTTACAGATAAACATTCTCCTTTGAAACAACAAACCTGAGCTTGCCACTGGGTCTTAGTAGAGACTAAAGGCCAAACCACAGAGCATCAACTGACCATTACATTAGAGTTCCCATAGTCAACAGAGTGTTACTGGACTTTCTAATTTATAACTTGGTAATTTATAGCAGCGATCTATCATCAAAGGGAGATAGTACTTGGGAGCTCAGACTTGAGCAGGTCCAGAAGGCAGAAGTAAAGCTTAGAAACAGATGACTCAGACGTCTTCAAAACCAATTTCTCCTGCATTACATCCTCTTCCTCTGTCCATACGTACGGCACTATTGAGAGTACCTAATAACTAGCGGACCAACGTACAAAGATATGCACCTGGTGACAGACGTTCTGCTCAATAGGCTAGCATCCACTCATAAGTAAATGACTGATAGAGAAAATACATGCCATGTAAACAACATAGATTTTTAAGTGCTGGTAGAGCTATAGAAGTATTAGTCAAGGTAAATGTTACAGAAAAAAGTACACTTCACATGGAGAGGAATCAATGGTTTTTCTTAATGATAAAAAGTTATGTCCAATAAAAAGTAACAACTCCAACTTGCGTCTGCATAAAAACAGAGTTAATATTTTTAAAAATAAAAACATTGCTACAATGGGAAAAAATAACTACAAAGAGAACAAAAGAACTACAGAGACGCTTTGGAAGATTTAAAGAACTCATTAATAACACAAACAGTAGAAGTAGATATTTAAATCACGTGATTAATGGACTCAAATAGGCGAGCGGACTCAAATAGAACACTGCACTCACCATTACATATAATTTTCCAATTCACAAGAAGTGTTTACAAAACTCTGGCCATATTCTAGGCTATGAAGTGAAGCTCAAGTAATTTACAATGATTTAATTTAAAGAAAGTATGTTTTATAATAGTATAAGAGGATCCTTTTGAAAATCGTACATACCAGCAGACCAATTTCTAGTACTCTGAGGCAAACAACACTCAGTGGCCTCTCCCTCAGCGTAAGGAAGAAATGTGGAGCACGTGCCCCACATCTGGGCTCTTCAGGGCCTGCTGGAGGACTGCTGTCTCTCTAGCCCATCTTGGGGCCCTTATGGTACCTCACATGCTCTAGATGCCCAGAGGCTGCTGAGAACAAAAAGAGCTGTGTGACTTCTTCAAGCAACTGAGTTACAGCAGACAGAAACAGAGCAAGAGATTATAGGTTACTGCTGCATAAAATGGGCAAAAATCTTCCGATTAGAAATCTCCAAACACAAATCTGAGAAGACACATCCTCACAAAAGATTTGAGCAGTCCCCAGAATTTCTAGTGGACAGAATGGGGAAGGTCTTGCCTTTACAAATCCAGTCTAAAACAGCTGAGAGATGTGGCTGTTTTCTCAAATTGCAAGCAACAACAACACGTTATAAGAAACATGAAGAAACAGGTGAAAGGGGAAAATGTCCCAATGAAACAAATGAATAAATCTCTAAAAACAGACCCTAAAGGAATGGAGATGGATGAACACCTGACAAAGAAATCAAAATAACTTATAAAGATGGTCCTTGAGTTCAGGAAAGTGCCAGTGTTTAAGTTTTATTGCATTTCTTTTGAACTTTTTAATATAACTATTTTCTAAAAATGATAGAAAACAGAAAATATAGAAATTATATAAATATAACATAATATCATGAACAACATTTATCATGAAAATATGCACCAAATTTCACAAAGTATAAATGTCTCCATTTAATGTGTAATACAATAGTACATATTATTTCTTTGGACTGAAGTTAATATATAATAATATGAACATCTAGATTCTTTACACCTCAAGAAATTATCACTGTTCATCTTCAAAATACACAACAAATTAGACATTAATTCTGGAACTCTATATTTGAAGTACAATGTGTAATCATAGGATCCTTTTAGGGACTGATATTTAAGAGAATTAAAATTATTTTCTACCTCCTGCTGTAAAGTATGACTTAAAGAAATACATTTCATCCCCAGAAAATTCTGTAGGAGAAATATATTTTTAAATGTCAATAAACAATGCACTGGAGAAACTTAAGGCACGGAAGTGGAAGAAATGGATTGGGAAAAGATATTAACTGTACCGTGGGCATAAAGCAACTAAAGAGACTATAAACAGCAAGGATAGTTGTATGACATTCAGGAATTCCAAGATTTAACCTAATAGCTCTTCAGAGTGTCCTTTATTTATGTCAAAAAATTCATTTCTTGGCAGAAAATATTACTTTATAGACCATGTCTTTGAAGGCTTGTTTTACTTGCTGGTTTCTCAGGGTGTAAATGAAGGGGTTGAGCATGGGGGCAACAGACGTGTTGAGAACAGCTACTCCTTTAGTGACAGATGCCTCTTCTTTGGCCGAGGGATTAGCATACATGAATATACAGCTTCCATAAGAGATGGAAATGACAATCATGTGAGAGGAACACGTGGAGAAAGCCTTTTTCCTCTGACTGGCAGATGGGATTCTCAAAATAGTCCTGATGATGTACATATAAGACAAAATCACTAATGCCAAGGTGAACAGCAAACTAACCAAAGCAAAATAAAATCCCATTACTTCTAGGAACCACGTATCTGAGCAAGATAATTGCAAAAGGGGAAAATAGTCACATGCAAAGTGATCAATGACATTGGAGGCACAGAAATCCAGCTGGAGGAGAAGCACAACGGGTGGGAAAATGGTCAGAAAGCCACCCAGCCATGCACACAGCACAAGCAGGCTGCAGACCTTCCTGCTCATGATGGCTGTGTAATGAAGGGGCTTGCAGATGGCAACGTAGCGGTCGTAGGACATGGCAGTTAGAAGATAAAACTCTGTCACCCCCATGAAAATAAAGAAAAATAGCTGAGCTGCACAACTGTTATAAGAAATAGTCTTATCTCTGGTGATAATTGTCCCCAGAAACCTAGGGATACATACAGTGGTAAAGGAGACTTCTAGGAAAGAGAAGTTTCGGAGGAAGAAATACATTGGCGTCTGTAGATGGGAGTCCAGCAAAGTCAGGGTGATGATAGTGAGGTTTCCAGTGACACTTAATACATATGTGATAAACAAAAAGAGGAAAATCACAATCTGAAGGTCAGGATCATCAGAAAGGCCTAGGAGGACAAACTCTGTGATCCCTGTGTGGTTCATTTCCCTCTCTCTTTCTCATTTTTCCTTCTTTAAGACATTTAGGTGGAAAGTGTATTAAAGGGAAGAGATGAGGATATAATTCATCATGATCAATATCATCATCATTGATACAATTCTAAAACATTTTCTAGAATCCATGCTGATGTTATTTTCTCTTGACTATTTTATTTGCATTATATCTTAATACATATTTGTGAGTCCTGCTTTATTTACTCGTTCTCTTATTTAAATCTAGTAGAAGTTAGGAAATCTTCATAAAGTAAGTCACATTATTGAGAGGTGGCAAATTCAATCAATACTTTTTGCTTTGTCCAATTTATGCAAATCATTGCATTTTTCTCAAAACAATCATATAAAATACACATTTTTCCCTTTTTATGTAATGTATTTATTAGAAGATACTACCAGTTAAAGACAGGAATAGATGATCTCAATTCCATTAAAAGATACAAATAAAACGTAGATTACTAAGGCATCAACCCATTACTTTTTATGATGTAAGAACTCAATGAATGATTTTCTTAGGATATAAAATAAACTTAAAATGTTTATTTACTACATAACTTAATTACTCATTTTATTTCAATACTAATATTTCTTGATGTAGCTTTTCAGATAAAATGAAAACACTGCATACATATTATAGAGTAATATATGTATGTATTTAGTAAAAAATAGAATAAATAATCTAACATTTATTTAACAGAGAATATATTACCTTATCACTTGATGATTTTTTTATAATTCCATAGAAATCATTAATGTTTGACATCTTCTATAACTTGCTAGAAATGTATATATGGAAACATTTTTATTTTTGAGCTTAAAGGGATATGCAGTATTTATTCATTTTTCATTTGGCACCGAAGTACAAATTGAAAAATAACTACTTGCCTCAGATCTCAGCAGCTCTGTCACCCAGGTTGTAGCCCAGTGCATTTTCTGTCTGGACATCCTTCATTCACAGCTATTAAGCTTTATGAAAAAATGATTTACTGACTTGGAGTTCTGCCTCACATTTATTTTCACATGTGACACCCTATCCATAAGGATATTCCAGAAATGTGTAGGAAAACCTCTCCTTCATCCTAACCTATTCAGTTCATCCCCAGCTGAGCTGGATACACCATTCTCTGTATTTGGATTGCTAAAATCACGTCAGCTATCTTCTACATATTTCAGACAGCCACAGTTCTGCTGTGCATAATAGACTGGAACATCACTGCTTCTCTGCCAGACACTAGCAAAGTCATATTAATTAAGTTTGATTAAACTTTCTCTATTTTATGAACACTCAAGGGAAATAGTTTAGGAAATAAAAATGGAATGTCAGAAACCTTAAGAAGATCTGGAAATATATTATAGTCCTCTTCAATAATGTTGCTCTAGAAGTTTAATAAAGTTATATTTAAAGAGAGAACTGACAGGGATATGACACTATTGGGTATTATGAGTACAGATTGTTAAATCTGGTGTCCCTCTGGTTGTACTAATACATTTTCAAGTCTGGTTGTTTTGAGCTATGAAGAGAGTCATGCATTCATCTCCTGGGAACAAGGCAAAGTCAGAGCACATCTCTGCCATAATGTAGACCATGAGGGATTTGTGGAAGTCACCCTTGGCATTTTCAGTAGCCTCCTAACTCTTCTCTGTCGTGCATCTCCCTTGAGAATGGTTACGTTCATCTTTGTATCCCATAGAGGACCTAAACGTTGACTTATACAAAATAATCACTTCCATTAACCACAAGTATTGACTATTTCAAGAATAATCAAAATAGATGTGACATCTTACAAAAACAGAACTCAGTCTAATTTGCACTTGATATACGGAGAGCATATCCAAGTAACAGACTCCCAAAGCAATTAGAATCTAACCAATAATCAACCTGTGCGGTCTGAAGTCAGCAATGATTTCATTAGACAATGAAACCCTGGTAGTCTGCATTTACACACTAGCAAGGCAGAGCTCACCTAGGATCAAATCACTACTAAAACAGATTAAAGAAGGCTGCATCATGAATGCCTGGCTTATGCAGAGGGCTGGCTGCTTCCAAATGCATTTGACAGTTTAAAGAAAGAAAACGCAACTTCAATGTATCAATTACCTCGTAACCAAAGAGATGGCACAGCCAATATGAAATCCTGTTCCTACAGTTTCCGTAACAGTAAAACTGATGTAATTCACAACCTCTCCACGTGTCTTAGGTGAATGTTAAGGTGTTGATTGGGAAAGAGTAGGGACTGAGAATCGGATTGAAGGCATCTGTGGACTCAGATGACTCGGAACATCTGAACATGGAGGCTCCACCTAGACTCCCTTGCCAACAGAAGGATCCTGCTTCTCTGCTTCGTGAAATTGGTCATGCATTTCTAGAGACTCTGCAATTACCTCACTTAAAGGAGGTAATTTTTCTCACATATGCATTCACTGCTCACAGAGTATTTTCAAACCTCTAGCATGTATCCAAGTCTGGCATTTTCCAGGAGATGGTAAGCCATGGAAAAGCTAAGAAGGAAGAGCCTTACATATGAAAAGTTTTACAAGTTTTTGCTAATTAAAAAAAAAAAATCATTGGTGGTGATGATGAAACCAAACCAAACCAAAAGCAGCAACAACAAAGAAACATCAAAATTACCTTTGGCCTCTGAAATGCGGGGAGTCAAAATCCCTCCCACCAGAAACAAGCTTAGCACCAGAGCCCCTTACTGATTCACAGACAACATGAGTGAAACGTAAGTCCATTTTACTAAGTGAAAGAATCATTCAAAGGCTGAGCATTATAGGATTCTATGTGTGTGACAATCTGGATCAGCAAATCGATCAGGATAGAAAACAAATCAGTTGTTGCCAGGGTTGAGAGAGGGATGAAGGGTTGACTGCAATGGGGCAACATAAGGGACTTTGTGAGATGTTACAGCTCTCCTGTGTGGTTCTGTGGGGGTGGAAACATGACTCCATGCATTTTCAAACACACACAGAGCAGTGAACAGCCCACAGGAAGTGACTTTCGCTAAGTGAAAATTTTTTTAAAATATCTCCCAGGATGTTGCTGAAACTGAAGAGGAACCCATACTGTGACAAGTAAATCTTGAAAGCAGCTTTTTTGCCCCTTTCCTATTTCTGTCCCCCTTATGACCTTAAAAGAGCCTAATTACAGCAATGTGACCGCTAAGCAATTGAAACTAACTCCTGACTTACACTCTTCTCAATGCACACCACACCTTGTCTAACCTGTTGATTCTTTTCCTAGATAAAAAGAAGTAAGGATAAAGAATTAAGCAGTTAAAGAATGATTAGCCCTCTATTCCCAGCAGCCCCCTTAGGCAGATCACGGGGCAAGATAGCATCTGAATAGTCAGCCAGTCTGCATGTGATGGACACTGAGGCAGAACCAACCTCCTGCCTCAGTGAGTCACTCAGATTCCTCCCCTCACTCAGATTCCTCCCCTCCATATTTCCTTTTAGAAACTGTCATGGCTGAGCAGAATCTTCCAAGCTGATCTCCAGACATGAGTCTACCATTTCCCCAGATTGCCAGCTTTTCTGATTAAAACCTTTCCTTTCTACTGACACTTGCCTCTCGAATTTATTGGCTTTTGAGCAGTGAGCTGCCAAACCTGAGTTTGTTAACAATCTCACTGTTTCACAAATTAATGACATGACCAATACTAAAGGGGGCACGTAAGAAATGTATTGGCCTAAGTAATTTTGGAAAACTGCTTTGACTTGATAATCTGAGGCTGATTTAAAGAAAATCACAAACACTGTAATTCTAGTGACAAATTTGCTTCTCATAGGCATATGGGTTAAAGCAATTCTAAAATTACTCTATATGTTCATTAGATTTGAATAAATAAATGTATATATTTTCATAACATGAGCAAGGCTTCTCCCTATCAGGTAAGAAGTTATACAAATGCAAATGAACAGTATCACAATAAACTCTGGACTAAAGGACTGAAGTTAGAAGTAGCATATGAACTTCTGTGTATTTTACATAAAGTTGATCCATTAATGGACCTGATATTTGCAAATGTGTCTTCTAAAATGTATTAATAAGCCCCAAATCATACAGGGGGCACTTTCCCAGAGAGAACATACACAGAGAAGAAAAAAAACTGTTATCCTTCATACACTGTCTCAGCTGAGGTTAGACGAGGTGATGCTCTGTTTTCTTTTTTCAATTCTCATACCTTAAACAAATGCCCTTTTCATGGCCTATTTAATGTCACATTTTTTACATTTTTGTGTTTTTTATTGGTGTTTTTACTGCTTAAGATGGTCTTCAAAGAACTTTCTTAAAAACATGTATGTTCTTATAATCCATTATTGAATATACTTACATAAAAGCAGATTCTACTAAAAACATTGAAAGCACATGAATTGCTATGCTCAAGAGAGATATGTTATTGTTTAAGATTGTTATTAGAAGGATTCGTTTTCAGCACTGCCCTGGTTTGCATAGTGCTCTTCAAAAAATTCATGTCCACCTGGAATCTCCAGACATGATCTTATTTGGAAATAGAGTCTTTGCAAATGTAATCAAGTTAAGACGATTTGCTCAGTTTAGTTAATTTTTGATGATTATTTTAATTAAAGTAATTTTCCATGCAGCTTTATTTAATAAAATGTTGTCCAAGATGCATAATTTTAAATAACATTTTGGCCTACAGATAAACATCAGATAAATACAATAGCGATGTTTGCAATTAAACGTGAGCATGTTTATGTCACATTAGTCAAGTTCTTTTTAATAGTCTCTTTCTTCAATATGTCCTGCATTTTGCTTAATCATATACCATGAATAACTTCATCTGTCTCCCAAAGAAACAGTAAGAATAACTTAAAAATCTTTGTTCAGAAAGTTTCTTTTATTTTAAGATCATTAAACAGTCCCAATTTCCATTTAATTTAAACTATATGTATGTTTTATGGAACTCCTGGATTAAATAGCAACAAAATATGTCTTGAATAATTAATGTAAGTGGAATATTATATATGTCTTTTCAGATCAAAGTAGTGAGTAGTAAAATAATGCTGGGAGAGAATATTGCTTGTACTGAACAAGAGAAAGGGAATCTAAGATTTCAAAAATAATGTCGAATTCTCACAATTTTTCTAAGAAGTCAAAATTATGCAAAGAGCTGTCTTTGTCATCTTTGTATTCTCAGAAAGTAAGCTGGAGCCCAACACATACTAAATTAATTATGGAATGAGTAACTGATAGTGATTCTAGTCACGATCAGGTTTTCTATGTCATCATTCAGGGGCAAGATATAAAGCCTTTAGGGCAAGACTGGTATCTCTTACGGTGTAGAATAATGGAGACCTCAGCCCCAGTCTAAAACATCACAATGAAGTCTTCATATTTTCCTTATGATTGGAGAAAAACCCACTTTTTCACAACTTAGTCTGCCACCACTTAGAAACTGTTAATCTCGAATACCACTTGGTTACTGTTTCTACTCCTTGGGAAGTTATGAATTATTATAAAAAATGTAAATCTTTCTATATATTTTTCTGCTCTGATATCAGGCCACTATCACCTAAATATTTTGTTCTAAATTGTGTACTAATTCCGACCATTGTTTAATGCTTAGTGTCTTGAGAACACCAATCTCCACCGTGCCTTTTTTGTTTATTCATCAGCTAATCCCCCCGAGTCCATTGTAATGGAGATAAAATTATGGCTAGACTGAGTAACTTTACTTCTGCCCAAAAGATCATATCATCTTGCCCACGAAGCTTGGAAAGACATTACATCAGCTGTCCTTTCAATTATAACTTATTTCAAGTACCAAGGTGATACTTCTCCAAGTGACAATAGGTAGGATACCACCTACCCACCTACAGGCAGGATAAGTGGGAACGCAAACCCTTAGAGAAATTTGGGTTGATGTTCAGAAATGGGTTGATAAATGCTCTTTTTGTAAAAGCTGTAGAGGAGCTCTGAGAATTAGTCTTTATTATCGATATTTTGGATATTTGGTTATAAATATAAGATGACAGGGGAGAAACAGATTGCGAAGGCTTTTAAAAATCCCAAAGCACTTAGTTTTCAGAAATTAAAGAAGACATTAGAAATGATATTGACTAAACCAGTCATATTTGCTATAAGAGTAAGTATTTTTTCGACAGTTTCTTTTAGGAACTTATTTTTTGCTTTAATACTGTGTATTTATGCTTTACACAAGTAATCTCAATTATGAACACTATAAATAAATAAACTACACAATTTATATGAAATATATAAATGAAGAAACTTTTAAAGCGACTACAATTTAATAATTTTTGCAACATTTTTGTTTATTATAATATAAATATTTTGTGATTAATAGGACATCTATGATTTTTGTGTTCTTGCCTATACATTGCATAATCACTTTTAATATAATTAGTATTAGGACACCTTGTAATCATTTTTGTACAATATTTAAAATAATTTTCTTGATGTATTTTATTCCTGAGGAGATACTTACATTTTACTTTTTCAGAATATGAATTTCATACATAGTGAAGGTTAGCATTCATCATATAAAGGTAAAAGACAAAAAGAAGATGCATAGCTTATGACCACAAAGAGAACAGATGATTGTAAGTGGGAAAATATCCCTCTCAGTAATTATGTAGGCAAACATTGTGAGTAAGTTCATTATCCTATTAATTGGCTGATGCTGACAAAATAGTATCACTAAACCTCTGAAGAGTATAAGAAAACAAATGAGGCCTTACACACTTAGGCAGACTTTCTGGACATGTAAGTGTTGAAAAATAGTATCTTAGATGACAGCATATCTAAAGCTTCAATGGAAAAGAATAACTTAAAACGGGAGCAAACAATTAAATAAATCCTGTACACTACCAAGAATTACATTAGATACCAAATATGGGAAAAAAGAAAAGAAAGACTCTTTGCCTCTCCAAAACTTACCTTGAATGTCAACTATTCCCTTTTATTATCCCTGAAGGAAAAAATAAGCAATACTGTGGAGAAGTGCAAAACGATTTTGGAAATAAGTAAAAACACTGGCAGTTTATAAAAGTAAAATTAGGACTTAAGTAAAAGTACTACTTTGTATGTTTTCACATACATTTACATATAAATATATTCAGATATTGCACATTGTAGACTCATGATAGATAAGCAGTTAAGAAAAATATGTTCAAGAAGAGTTTATTTACAGTCTTACAAGACACCGTTATAATAGATTAGTAATTAAAACTAGAATGTCTTGCAGTGTAGACATTGAGATAATTGGGAAAACCCTCTCATCCATTAAATACCTCTATATACTATTCTCTGGGATGCATTACTCTATCAGATGGACAACAGAGTTGTCTCCGAGGATTATGAAAGTTCATATGGGTAAGGAGAGAGAAGTGCTTATTCAAAAAGTAGAAATATTTACAATGTGTATGAAGAAGAAAGCAACAAAAGAGTATCTTCAAGAATATTGTGGTAGTTGGAAGGAAGCTCTAAATAAGAATTTTACTTGGGGCTTTAATCTCTATTTTTTTGTTGTTGTTTTCAGGAATATACTCAAACATTCAGAAGACAGACATTTATACTGAAACGTGTGAGAATACAATGAAGGAACTATAGAATAGTGAATTAATATATATCATAATGAATTACAGAGTTTTTTAAGTATTTTGTTTCTACGTGCTACAAAATAATTTTTCTCTAAAAGCACAAGGCAGCAATATTTTCAAGTGTGCGTGCATGCATGTGTGTGTGTTTCTTGGCTGGTGCCATAGCTTTCTTTTATCTTCATCTATTTTACAGCTAGAACAAAGAATGTCATTAGAAAGAAGGAAAATACCGAGAAATTACACAGAAGTAACAGAATTTATTTTTCTTGGATTGACAAATGACCCACAGTGGCAGGTTGCACTTTTCATATTTCTTCTTGTTACCTACATGCTGAGTGTGACTGAGAACCTGATCATTATCACCCTCACCCTTTCAGATCCCCATCTGCAGGCTCCAATGTATTTCTTCCTTCGAAACTTCTCATTCCTAGAAATATCATTCACGTCGGTCTGCATTCCCAGATTCCTTGTCACTGTCGTGACGGGGGACAGAACCATTTCTTTTAATGGTTGTGTGCCGCAGTTGTTTTTCTTCATCTTCTTGGGGGTGACGGAATTTTACCTTCTGGCCGCCATGTCCTATGACCGCTACGTGGCCATCTGCAAACCCCTGCACTACACGACCATCATGAACAGCAGAGTCTGCATACTTCTAGTCTTTAGCTCATGGCTCGCAGGATTCCTGATCATCTTTCCACCAATAATCCTGCTGCTGCAGTTGGATTTCTGTGCCTCCAATATAATTGATCACTTTATCTGTGATTCTTCTCCAATTCTGCAGCTTTCTTGCACAAGCACTCGCTTTCTAGAACTCATGGCATTTTTTTTAGCTGTGGTAACACTCATGGTCACCCTCACACTAGTTATTCCCTCCTACACTTGTATCATCCGGACAATTCTGACGTTTCCCTCCACAGGTCAAAGGAAAAAAGCCTTTTCCATGTGTTCCTCCCACATGGTAGTTGTCTCCCTCTCTTACGGCAGCTGCATCTTCATGTACATTAAGCCTTCTGCCCAGGAAAGAGTGACTTTAAGCAAAGGAGTAGCTGTGCTCAACACCTCAGTGGCTCCCCTCTTGAATCCATTTATATACACACTACGAAATCAGCAAGTGAAGCAAACCTTCAAGAACATGGTCCAGAGAATGGCCTTCTCTTTAAATAAATGACTGTGATTGTGTAAAAGAAGCACCTCTGAAAACTTAGCTAAATGAAAAACTCTGAGTTTCGCTACATAAATTCTTGAAGCGCCTCAATTCATTCTTTCAGTTAGACGTATGTATATATCTTCAATGCCCCTTTCTCTTATTAGCCTAAAAACAAGGTCTTATTTTAAGTTATATGGGAAAAATCAACTTGCATCCATGTAACAAATATTTAGATATCAGTAATCTATATTGTTTCTCATATCAAAGCAAGGTTGACTATGGATTCAAACAAGAATAGAGATTGCTATAAGAAGCTTACTAAAATCCACATACAAAAATAAATTTTATGTGAAATAAAAATATGTATCTTAATATCTCTAAAATTTCTTCTATGTCAGCACGAAAATATGGTATACAGTCTAAAAGCATGATTAAAATATCTCCTTCAACTTATCAATAAAATATAATTAAAATGTGTTGCAAAATTAAATAGACATTTCAGGTAAAATACGTTTTAAGAATTATTAAACTTGCTATATGAAATGAGGCTGCATTAACTTTTGTATTAGTTTTCCCGGAAAATAATTGCACTTTCTGTGCAACAGAAGAGATTGAATTTTCCTTATTTTTCCTTTGAAAATATTTCCTAAAAATAGATGATTTAACTGAAGGTTATGCTGTTTTTACCAATTATACTGGAAAAGGAAAGCCATGGTCTATGAAGGTAAATTAA
Organism: Camelus bactrianus; assembly: GCF_048773025.1. Lineage (NCBI taxonomy): Eukaryota > Metazoa > Chordata > Mammalia > Artiodactyla > Camelidae > Camelus > Camelus bactrianus. The sequence continues at coordinate 12,555,134 of NC_133550.1, read as the reverse complement.
GCTACCCTGATAAAATTCATATTTATATTCAGGTTCTTTCAATTCATACAAATATGGTCTTTCTTACACTCATGAAGAAAATGACAAACTCAGAATCTAAAATGGTGTGAGACAGTGACATTCTAGAGAGTATCTTGGAAAAGATGACATAAGCATAATTTACGTCTTAGCTTTCCTTTATCTGCACATCTACAATACTGTCTTGATCTTTCCATTGTCTCTTTCACAGAAGGTCCTACATCATTCACTCATATCCAAGAAAATGACCCCGGGAGGAAAAATTTGACAACTGTAAAAAATGTGTCCAAGCCCAGTTCCTATAGCTAATGAGCCCCTCGCCTGCAGTGTATCATTAAGAAAATTTGTTGTCTTGGGACAGTATTATGTCTAACTACGTACAGGCTAAGTGGATTTGACTTTGGCTTCTTGATTTCCAGGTTGGTCTGATATGTAAGTTAATGTAAAGAGCCCTATGTATTTTGAGTCCACAATAGAAACCCTTTTTCTTATTGCTTATAGACGGGTGTGAGTGTCTGTAGGCACTCACCTATTCTTACCATTGTACTTTCATAGAATGGGTTACATTTTTTTTTCAAATAGATTTAACATGATACTATCACAAAATAAAAATTAAATGATAACTTTATTTGTTTATGAATTCGTTACTGGGGAAGTTTGTAAAGAAATAAAACAATTGCCTTTATAACTTGTAACAAGCAGGCAGAAATACAAAAGGGAAAATTAGGAGTATGGAAAACAACATCCAAATGTTAACTAAATGAGTAAACACTACATATATGACATATATGACAGCGATGTAGGTAGACAGGAGAGGCAGAGAGACAGGGTAAGGGAAACTTGATCCTCTCCATTGACAAAAACTTATCTGAAGAATTAAATTTTTCCATTTGCAACAACATGGATGAACCTGGAGGGTATTATGCTCAGTGAAATAAGACAGAGAAAGACAAATGCTGTATGTTAACACTTATTTGTGAATTCTAAAAAATAAAACAAGCAAGTGAATATAACAAAACAAAGAAAACAGACTTACAGATATAGAGAATAAACCAGTGGTGATCAGTGAAGAGAGGAAAGGGGGAAGGGGCAAGATAGGGGTGAGAGATTAAGAGATGCAAACCAGTATGTTAAAATAAATCAGCCACAAAGATACGCAATACAACACAGGAAATATAGCTAATATTTTATAACCATAAATGGAATATAACTTTTTAAAATTGTGACTCACTATGTTGTTAACCTGAAATATATATTTTCCATCAACTATACCGCACTAAAAAATAAACAAATACATTTTAAATGTGAAAAGAGATAATTACTTCTAAATGAATATAAAATTTCAAAAACAAAAATAAAGTTAAAAAGGACAATTCTATCTTAAATCCCTCCTTAAACTGAAATCATTACAGTTCCGTTTATGAGAAGAGAGGTACAAGTGGATGAAAAGGCAGAGGAGGGAACGCCTAACAGCACAGAGAAAGTATCGGTCTTCGCTGTGAATACGGGATTTGGTTGGCTACTCAAATGAAATTTATCACCATTTGAAATAACACTCAGAGAATATTAGACAAAGCATGGTCTGTTTTCCCCATTCATGGAGTCAAACATACTATTAAAGTTCTATATGAAAATAATTATTAGAAACTATGAACTAGGAACTGTGGAAATAGATTTTATAGCACATCGATGGCTCAAATTTTCTACCTGTTCACTAAAAAGATTGTAAAAGTGCTCGAAGTCACTAATCATCAAAGAAATGCAAATCAAAACCACAATTAGATATCTTCTCATACCTGTTAGAATGAATATTATCAAAAGGCAAATGTTAAGTGTTTGTGAGGATGTGGAGAAAAGGGAAACCTTGTACTCTGTCCTTGGGATGTAAACTGGTAGTCACTATAGAAAACAGTATGAAGATACCTTTAAAAATTGAAAATAGAACTACTATATGACCCAGCAGTTCCACCTCTGAATATATATCTGAAAGAAACAAAATCAGTATCTGAAGAGACAGTCTGTACTGCCATTTTCATTTCAGCATTATTATTCACAATACACAAGATATGGAAACAACCTAATTATCCATCAACAGATAGATGGATAAAGAAAGAATACATATATTTGTAATGGAATATTATTCAGCCTGCCATTGCAACAACATAGATGAACATAGAGGACATTATGCTAAGGAAAATAAGCTAGAGAAAGACAAATATTGTATGGCATCACTTATATCCGGAATCTAAAAAGTAAATAAATAACTCAAACTCATAGTAAGAGAGAACAGAATGGTGGTTGCCCAGGGATGGAGAGGTCGGGGAAATAGGAAAATGTTATAACTTTCAGTAAAAAGAATAAGTTCTGAGGAGTTAATATACAGTACAGTGACTATAGTTAATAATACTGTATTCTTGGAATTTGCTAAGAGAATGGATCTTAAGCCTTCTCAAATTACATACACACTAATTAATTGGAAGTGATGGATATGTTAATTAACTTGACTATGATAATCATTTTACAATGTATATGTGCATCAAATCTTCACACTGTACATTTTAAATAGTTACAGTTTTATTTATCAGTTATAAAACTGGGGGAAACAAAAGATGAAGTGAACTCATTTAAAAAAAAAAAATGGGCAAAATCCCAAAGAACGACTACACTAAATGCTGGTTAGAATGTGGAGCAACAGTAATTCTTATTCATTGCTGGCAGGAATGCAAAATGGGACAGCCACTTTGGAAGAAAGTTTGGCAATTTCTTACATATGGTCCAGTAATCGCACTCCTCAGTATTTACCCAAAGTTGCTGAAAATTATGTCCTCACAAAAAACTGCATACAAATATTTATAACAGCTTTATTAATTAATTGCCAAAATTTGGAAAGCCACCAAGATGTTCTTCAGTAGGTGAATGGATGAATAAACTGTGGTACATCAGACAATGGAATATTACTTAGTACTAAAAGAAAATGAGCTATCAAATCATGAAAACACATAAAGGATCATTAAATGCACATTACTAAGTAAAAGATCCAATCCGAAAAGGCCACACACTATGATTACCACTATCTGACATTCTAGAAAAAGTAGAACTATGGTGATGGTAAAAACATCAGTGTTTGAGGGTTGGGGATAGGGATGACTAGGAGGGACACAGAGGATTTTTAGGGCATTGAAAATATTCCGTGTGATACTATAATGATAGATACAAGTCATTTTACTTTTGTCTAAAGTGTAGAATCTATAACACCAAGAGTAAACACTAAGGACTTTAGGTGACTTATGTGTTACTATAGGTTCATCAGCTGTGACAATTGTACTGCTCTGGTGGGGCATGTGGAAAATTTCTGTATCTTCTCAATTTTGCTATGAACATAAAGGCACTCTTAAAAATAGACTTTAAAAAGGGAAAAGGAAAAATGACTCTAGGCTCAAAAATTTGAAACCTTTAAATGAAAAAGATCAATTCCTTGAAAGAAAACTATGGAACTCACACAAGGAAAAGGAGATAACCTGAATAGGTCTATATTCATTAAAAAAAAGTACACTGATAATTAACAACTTTCCAAAAAGCCAGCCCCAGATTCAGACAGTTTCAATGGTGAATTCTACCAAACATAAGAAAGAAGCTATGTTAATTCTCTAAAAATCTTTTTCAGAAAACAAAAGCAGAGGGGACACTTCCTAACTTATTCCACAAGGCCAGCATTACTCTAATACCAAAACCAGATAAAGTCATGACAATAAAAAACTACTGATAAATATCTCCCACAAACATGGAGGAAAGCTTTCTCAACAAAATATTAACAAATCACATTTAACAATGTACAAAATGAATTAAACATCATAAACACATGGGATTTACCCCAGATATCCAGGTCTGGCTCAACATTTGAAAAATCAATGCAAGTAACCCATCATATCAACAGGCTAAAGAAAACAAGTTATGTTATATCACATGACCTAGAAAGAGCACTTCAACAACAAAACTAATTCATCGTAAAAAGTTTCAGCAAACTGAGAATGAGAAGAAAGTCCTCAACTTAAAAAGAACATCTAGAAAAAAAAACATACAGCTAACATCCTACTTAATATTGATGAACTTGATGCTTTACCCCTAAGTTCAGGAACATGGCAATTATTTCCTCTCTTATCGCTCCTATTCAACATACTACTGGAAGCCTGATTAGTCAAATAAGGCAAGAAAAAAAAATACATACAGATTTGAAAGAGAGAAAACTATGTGCAAAATCCTGAAGAACTGACTGGAAAAAAAACCTTCCTGGGATTAATATGTGATTATAGAAATGCTGGGGGACATAGGTTAATACACAAGAATCGGTAAAAGTCACTTTTCTACCTACATATCAGCAACTAACAAAATTTAGAATCTGAAACAAAAAAAAAAAATTAGAATTTGAAACAAAGTAAACTATTTACAGTAATGCCAAAAAGAGAAATACTTAGGTATAAATCAAATGAAATATGTATAAAACCTATATGCAGAAAACCACAAAACACTGATGAAAGAAATTGAAAATATAAATAAATATTGGTAAGATATCAATTCTCCTCAATTTATTCTGTATATTCTTCACAATACCAGTCAATAGCTCAGCAAGCTACTTTGTAGGCATCAGCAAACTGATTCTGAAGTTTAGGTGGAAATGCAAACACCTAGAATAGCCTAGAATAGTCAACACAATACTTAAGAAGAAAAGAAACAAAGGTCAAAAACTCATAATATCCAATTTCAATATTCACAACAAAGATTAACTAATGAATACAGAGTGATATTGGCAAAAGTATAGACACATGGATCAATGGAACAATAGAGATTCTAGAAATAGAACAACATGCATATAGTCAGTAAATCTTTGACAAAGGAGAAAAGGCAATTTAATTGAGAAAAGTTAATCTTTTTCACAAATAGTACTGGTAGAAATGGATATTCATATAAAAAACTACCCTAGACACAGACCTTCCACAAATGTTAACTCAAAATGGATCATAGACCTAATTATAAAATACAACACCAAATGATATTTATATACAACAATAAATACATAATCTATGAAACAAGTAATTGTTAAGCTTGTCTCATTAAAATGTAAAACTTCTGGTCTGCAATGGCACTATCAATATGTTGAGGACAAGCCACAGACTGGGAGAAGATATTGGAAAAGACATACTTGATAAAGGACTGTTTATCCAAAATTTACCAAAAAAAAAAAAATGTTTAACCCTTAAAATTCAACAATAAGAAAATGAACAACCCAATTAAAAATGAGCAAAAGATCCCACAGACATCCCCCCAAAGGTGATACATAGAAGGAAAATAATAAGCATATGAAAAGATGTTCAGCATCATTGTCATTAGATAATTGCAAATTAAAACAGCAATGAGCTACCACTATGCACACACTGTAATGACTAAATTGTAAAACAATGACAACACCAACTGTCAGAGATAAAGCAGAGCAACAGGAACTCTGATACTCTCATTTATGAGCTATCAAGCCAGGAAAAGACATGGGTGAAGCTTAAATCCATATTTCTAATCTAATGAAGTCAATCTGAAAAGGCAACATACTATATGATTCTGGTTTATGATATCCTAGAAAAAGCAAAACTATATATAATATAAAAAGATCCATGGTTGCCTGAGATTACTGTAAGAAAGCGAAGCTTACAAGGGTGAACTGAATGGGGAATTTAAGGCAAAGAAACTATTCTGTGTACTACTGTAATGGTGAATTCACGGTACTATGCATTTGCCAAAATTTATAGAACATTACACTACAAAGAGTAAACCTTAATTTATACAAATGTTTAAAAAATTATTTAAGAGGTCAGGGGATCACAGAGTGGAATACAGACTATGATCTCCCAAAATAACTGTATTTTAAATGTATGCAGTTATCTTACTGAAGGGAGTAGAATTGAAAGTTGCTGACCTAAATTACTTCAGAAATGATTGAAATATGTAAGACTAAAAACAAATAAAATGTACATAAGTATTGCACTCTAGCTAATAAAGTGGTTTCCCATCATTGTATAGGTCAATGATTTTGATAACACTATATATGTATATAAAAATTTAACAATTAAGTAAATGGATCGTGGAGCCAAGATTCTCACTTTTGCAGTGGGAGATGACAGAGAAGCAAGAGAGGGAAACTACAATCCATGTGGTAACGGAGATAACAGTATGGGTTCATTTTTAGCTTAATAATGATCCAAAAGGTAATAGAGAGGAATATTTATGCATATGTATTTATATAGAGGTTAGTTGGCTCACATATATTTCCTGGTTCTGTCCTCTTAGAGGACCCAGAAGCAATGGCACCACGGCAACTATGAACACATCCAGAGGTGAGATTTTGGTTTCTAATACCATTCTCCAATAAAAGGAACCAGGTATCACTGGAGAAGTGTCTGATTAGAAGTCTGTGGCAAGGAAGATACAAGATGATCCTGAAGCATCTTAGAGTTCCAGAAAATAAAGAAATAATTTTTTAAAAAGCACAGTGATGGCTGTATATCAAAGGAAACAGTAGCCAACTGAAAGGGGTCCCAATGGCCAAAGATGGAAAAATTTAGCAACAAAGTAAGTTAGCACTGACTGGATATAATCAAAGTATAAAATAAATATCCATGAATCCATACCGATATAAATAAATAACTGAATAAATTAATAAATGAGGAAGAGTACACAAATTACCCATCTTATAAAGGAATCCCAAATAATTTACATAGATACTTCCCCTTCAAGGAGGCAGAGCCATATTCCCACTTTTTCAGTGTGGGCTGCACATGGTGACTTCCTTCCAAAGAATACAGTGTGGGAAGTGGAGGCTGGGGAGACAGCAACTTTATTTTGGAGAACTCTAACAAAAAGTACCACAGCTCACATCAACAGTGATAAATCATGTTGGTAGTAGGAATAATTAACAATTATAGTATAAAAGACAACCTATGGACTGGGAGAAAATATTCACAAATGATGCGACTGACAAGGGCTTAATTTCCAGAACATACAAACAGCTCATACAACTCAATAACAAGAAAACAACCCAATCAAAAAAATAGGCAGAAGATCTAGACAGACATTTCTCCAAATAAGACATACATATGGCCAACAGGCACATGAAAAGATACTCATTACAGCTAATTATCAAAGAAATGCAAATCAAAACTACTATGAGGTATCACCTTACATTGGTCAGAATGGCTGCTATTTAAAAGTCCACAAAATAAATGCTAGAGAGGGTGTGGAGAAAAGGGAACTCTCCTACACTGTTCATGGTAATGTAATTTGGTACAGATACTATGGAAAACAATATGGGGATTCCTTTAAAAACCCCTAAAAATAGACTTACCCTATTACCCAGCAATCCCACTCCTGGGCATATATCCAGAGGGAACTCGAATTGGAAAAGATACACATACACACAATGTTCACAGCAGCACTATATACAATAGCCAAGACGTGGAAGCAATCTAAATGTCCATTGACAGATGACTGGATAAAGAAGTGATTCATATAGATACACACACACACACACACACAATGAAATACTACTAAGCCATAAAAGAATGAAATAATGCCATTTGCAGCAACATGGATGGACCTAGAGATTATCATACTATGTGAAGTAGGTCAGAGACAACTATCATATGACGTCACTTATATGTGGAATCTTAAAAAACGATACAAATGAACTTATTTACAAAAGAAAAAGAGGCTCACAGATATAGAAAACAAATTTATAGTTATCAAAGAGAAGGGAGGGAAGGAGAAGTAAATAAGGAGTTAGGAATTAATGGATACAAACGGCTATATATAAAACAGATAAACAACAAGGTTCTACTGTATAGCACAGGGAACTACATTCAGTATCTTACAATAACCTATAATATAAAGAATTTATACGTATTATGTATAACTGAATCACTACATTGTATACTAGAAACTAACACAACACTGCAAATCAACTATACCTCAATAAAAGAAATAAAAATGAAACAGTACACAAATTTTGCCTGCTTCATTTTCTAATGTGAAGGAAGCACTATTTAATGAAATTTTTCAGACAACCAACTTCATGGGTTTTATGTGTGTATTATTAGTCTCTCAGTTTTTGTTGCATCTTGTTGTATGTGCCTATCCACTAGCTATAGCTTACCTAAAATAGGCGCTCAATATATTTACTAGCAAATTTATAACAAATAAAACCTTTGAATAGCACATTTTATATTCTTGTGGCCCTTCTCTTGCTATTTTTGGCTTCTTCACAAGTTTACATTTTTAATTAAAATATATTGCCTTGGCAGAAATTAATTTCAAGTAAAAATAAAACAACATTGACAATATGAAATCCAAAATTTCAAAGACCGCTATTTCCTCATTGTTGTTCTTTGCATTATACACCTCTCTGACATTTAAGGTTTTTAAAAAATATTTTCCCAAAGATACTTAATTAAAATTATTCAACTAAATTTGGGATGAACTAATCAGCACCATCTCTCTCCAGAGGCATTTTAATTGTTTCACTGCGAGAATCCCCTGTGACTGTTTTGAGGGAAAAATGGATAAAACCAGTCTGTTTGTTTCGGAAACAATAGTTAGAAACCCTAGTCTTCCCACTGGAAAGTAAAGAAAGTAAAACAAAAATTAGAAGCCATCTTTCTTTCAAAAGTTACTCAGAACCAAGGAAGATACTGTATCACTAGGTCTTTCTTTCATCTAAGGTTAGGACGTTGCCACTGAATGGAAATCTGGGGAAAGGAGAGGGAAATGGCCTTGGGCTGTGCAACTTGGAATTGTTCTTTACATTCCAAGGATTTTCCTTCTCTCAAATTTCTACTCAAATGCCATGCAGCTCGCCTCTTTTCCACAGCTATTACTTCTTGACTCTCACTCAAGAAGGTCTGAGCTGTCTCCCTGTGAACTAAGAGCTTCACTTAATTAACCAGCAAAATATATAACTTTAGCACCTCTATTTGCCAGTTTCACTGAAGTAACTACTGCCCTGATGCTACTTTTTTTTTTTCTTTTTTTAATCTATTTAGTTTTTTGAGAGTTTTACCCACATTCCAGGAAAGTGTGCTCTCTGGTTCTGCTGTGTAACCAGTTAAAACCTTAGGACAGTGGTCCATTTTGCTGCAATTCTCTCCCACTTCCAGGGCTTCTAGCTTTACTCCTAAACAACGAGTTAGTACCAGAGACATTGTTACTCAATAAAAAAAACTTTGCAATACTACCTGAGTCTCAGACGTTCAGACTTTACATGAATGGACTACTTGGGACAACCCACAGAGCTTCTGCTACCATGTCACCAACCCTTTCCTGCAGCACAATCTTCAGAACCTCTTGAATACTCGGCCTGCCATCTGAATGTAACACCTTCTACCAGCTAGTGGGACTATGTCACCTTTCTGTCTGGGCCTTCTCAACTTCAGGAATAAGCTTTCTCCTGGATTATTCTTTAGTATGTTCCACCTCACTCTATGCAACCAAGATCATTCGGCCAAATTCCACCTACACACTGTGTAAGTATGTTATTGCATAAGAAAATCAAAGGCAGGAACAAGTTGTGAAGTCTATGCATACTCCAAAGTTAAAGCACCACACACTGACACACAGTTGAAGTAAAGTAACAGAATATTTGGGTTTGAAAAGTCAAATTGCTACCACATGGGCTTATGTAATGGTAAGCATATTTTTCATGTCTCACCTCATTCATTTTTCCATTTTCTAATCAATTTATAACTTAGATCAACTAACTTTGGTTGTAAGAATCTCTTCTTAAAAAGCAATAGATTACTATTTAATTCAGAAAAGAAAAACTTTAAGTTCTGAGTTTGTTTAGGAGAATATAAATATCAATTTTGATGGCCCTGAGTCTTTCAGAAAGTTATTAATTATCCATGTAGCCAGGAATAACATTAAAAATTTTGAAAAAACTACAGAAAATAACAAATTTAAAAGGTTTCATATTCAGAAAAATCATTAGAACATGTGGTCACTGAACATTATAACATTTTATAGAGCTCTGCTTAATTTCTTCACACATACAACTTTTAAAAGAAAGTAAAACACATTTGATAAGTATATTTTTCTTATTCTTATAGATTATTAGACCTATCAAGTGACTTACTCAATACTATATGGCTAGTGATCTACAGATGTAAGAGTTTTTTTTATCCTGGTTTACATATATTTTCAAAATTCAGTACAACTTGGTGGTTAATTTATTGGTTCATTATAGTATATATTTCTTAAACCAGCAGAGATGATAAAAAAAGTAACCCTGCACTCACTAAATCTTTGTTTCTTGTTTGCATTTACAGACCAGGAAGAAGTCAGCAATAAGAAATGAAAAATCACACGTCTGTGAAAGAGTTCATTCTTCTCGGATTAACAGATGACCCAGAGCTAAATATTCTCATTTTTCTATTTCTATTTTTCACATATACACTGAGTATAACTGGAAACTTGACAATCATCACCCTCACTCTGATAGATTCCCACCTCAAAACTCCCATGTATTTATTCCTTAGGAATTTCTCTTTCCTAGAAATCTCATTCACAACAGTTTGTATTCCTAGATTTCTGGTCAGCATTGTAACAGGGGATATGACCATTTCCTATAATTCCTGCATGGCCCAGGTGTTTTTTTTCATACTCCTTGGTTCAACGGAATTTTTCCTTTTGACTGCGATGTCCTATGATCGGTATGTGGCTATCTGCAAGCCACTGCATTACACAACCATAATGAACAGCAGAATCTGCAACCAGCTTGTCATTGGTTCTTGGCTGGCTGGATTTCTCATCATCTTTCCACCTGTGATCATGGGACTTCAGCTGGATTTCTGTGACTCCAACATTGACCACTTCACCTGTGATTCTTCTCCTATGCTACTGATCTCCTGCACGGACACAGCACTCCTAGAGCTCATGGGATTTTTCCTGGCAGTATTCACGCTCATGGTAACCTTAACATTAGTGATCCTTTCCTATGTATTCATCCTTAAAACAATTCTGAGGATTCCCTCTGCTGAGCAAAGGAAAAAGGCCTTTTCTACATGTTCTTCACACATGATCGTTGTCTCCATTTCTTATGGAAGTTGCATTTTCATGTATGTCAAAACTTCAGCAAAAGAAGGAGTGGCTTTGAACAAGGGTATAGCAGTGCTCAATACCTCTGTTGCCCCAGTGCTAAATCCTTTTATTTATTCCCTGAGGAACCAGCAGGTCAAGCAGTCCTTTAAGAACTTGGCCAAAAAAATGCTTCTCAAATAAATTTTAATCATAAAGAAATTCATGACCTGAACTTTAAATGAACCTTATGTCTAACACAATTATTAACATCATTATATTTTTCCATCCACTACTATATTCAACTTCCTTTCCCCTCAGGTTTTATTTTCCATGTATCCCATTTTCACCTCATTTGATTCAACTATTTTTCTATATTGAAATGCCCTGAAAAATTTTTAAGCATGAGTGATTTGATGTCACAAAGTGAGAATGACATTTAATAAAAATTCCAGAACTGAGTTCTAATAATCACCGAAGAACTTTCCCTTTGGGCATCAATCAAGAGCTAAATAAAAGTTACTGTCACACAATTTGAAAAAAATTATTTCTCCCAGTACATAAGATTGAAATAAACCTTTCTGTGAGGTAAAGCCTCCTACGTCTAGTGTGCTTCTATTTATCCTTGTATCTTACATTATAAATGTTGATCTATGCTATTTGGGGCATAGGGATTATACTCATTGCAAAGTCCATGCTTCAATATTATAACATACTTAGTGTTTTTTTGGACAAAATTCCAAAGTTACTACAAGTGTAGTGTTGACATTTCAGTAAAACCCCGATATCCTCACCATGAAGCACCTCTAATGAACTACAGGGATGATTGCTCCATGGCCCATTATTTTCTTTTAATTTGCCAGTGATGAGTCTGGGGCTCATCTCAGGCTCCTATGGAAAGAACCTGGCATGCCTTTTCCTTCTTAAGATTCAGTTTCCTCTGATTTTTTTTGGCAATTAAAACCATATGCTTTTTCTCTCCCAGGCAATTTTCAAAATTTCTGATACACTGATGATATCCTAAAGTGTTTTCCAGCATTTGTATGATTTCATTCTTTTAAAATATATATATATATATATACACACACACGTATATTTCAGAATTTTTACGGACATTGGACGATGTAGATTTAAGAATGTTTGCATTGCCCAACTTTGACATAAATCTTTTCTATAAGAAGTTCTTAATTCTAGCTGTATGCTTATAAGAATAAATCTTTGTTTAGTATTTATCCATTTGCTTCTTTATTACATTGTTCTACAAGGGATGCATGAACACATGAAATAATTTAATTTCAATTAGAACACTTTCCCTTAATGGATTCTCAATGCTTAGGTCTTTTGCCTTACCATTAAGAAACAAAATGAGTTCTTCTAACAAGTGTTAAGAGAAACAGGATTACACACATAATCAAAAACAGGTGAAAATTAACAAATTCTGGGTATGAATGTCTAAATCATTCATATATTTACATTTTCATATCTCAGCAAAAACATTTACTACATCTTCTTGTAAAAAGTGTTTTGCTCAATTTGATAATAACTTCAGTTAGAACTGGATGTATACTGGACTCTTTTCTTAGGCATCATAGGTGTGAATTTTCTAGCTATTCCAGTATTATGTTTTTGTTTATCTCTTTGCTTTACAAGACTTTTTATTTTTCAGTTGTTGCTTTGGAGATTCTACATAAATATAAATACTTCCTTTGCACTTGTTGATGTAGATATGACTCAGGTAATGTGATGCTCAATAATGTCCAGATCCTTCAGTGCATATGAGTAGAGAAACAGTGTGCTGGTGACTGTTTAACAACCAGTTCTCATAAAAAAATACACAGACATATTATAAATTTTACTAATATAATTTACAAATAGTAAAACATACAACAAACTTCATTGCAAATTCTGTGTGCCCAAAGGATTTTCACAGAATGATTTCATTGATTTTTACCTCACTCATGTCCATAATCAACCTATGGTTGCCAATCAATCACAATTTGACAAATAGATTTGAATTTGACACCACCATTCAAATGCACAATTATAGTCATAAGTTTCAATACACTCAATAACTGGTAGAAAAAGTTTTTTAAAAATTGTAAATATATGGAAGACTTGAACAACCTTATCAAATGGACCTAATTTATATTTTTAGAATATTCCACTCAATATTAAAAGAATACTCAATCTTTCCAATATCACACAAAACATTATCTAATAGACCATACTCTGGGATACAAAAGGTCTCAAGAAATTTACAAGATTCAAGCCATACATTGAATGTTTACTGAATACTGTGCAATTAGAAGTCAATATGGAAAACTATGTGGAAAATTCACTAATATTTGAAAACAAAATAATATGTTACTATGTAATCTATGGGCTAAAGGAAATCAAAGAAAAATTAAAATACAGTTTAAACAAACTGAACGTGAAATAACATATCAAAATTTTTAGAATGCAGCTAAAGCATTATTTACTTTTTAAGATTCTTAATTTGAATTTAAGATTCTAAAATTATATTGGAAAAGAAGGAAAGTCTCAATCAACGGCCTCACCTCCCACCTCTATGAACTAGAAAAATAAGAGAGTAAATCAAACAGAGTAACCTGATGAAAGGGAATAATACGGATCAGTGTGGAAATCAATGAAACAGGAAACAGAAAAGTAAATAAGAAAATATCAATAAAAACAAAATCTAGTTCTTTGAGAATATCATTAAAATTGATAAATTTCTAGATGAGGAAAAATACAAAGATACAAATTACCAGTATCAATGAAGAGTAACTTTGTATCACTGATATTTTATACTTATTGAGGATAACATGGAGATTTTGAACAATTTTAGGCGTATTAATTAAAAAATGTAAATGAAATGGGAAAATTCCTTGAAAGACATAATAAAAGCTCACTCAAGAAAAACAATAGGTATAATTGGCCTATACGTATTGCAGAAATTGAACTTACAATTAAGAAACATTCTACAAAGAAAACTCCACATTCACTGGTAAATGCTACAAAATATTTAAGGAAGTAATACTAGTAATTGTTCACAAATTCTCCCAGAATATATTAGAATAAGGAATGGTTTCCCACTTATCCTTTGAGGACAGAATTATCCTGAGAGCAAAACCAGAAAACAGACATTATTAGGAAAAAATAGTGGCTAATCTTACTCATGAATATAGTTGAAATACTTAAAAGTAAATGGCAAATAAGTCTAATAATGTGTAAGAGTTTAATTCATTTTAGTCAACTAGAGTTCATCTCAACAGTTGCAGGAAAACAACTGAAAATGTTTAACATGCCTATCTGACAAAACTCTCAGCAAGTAGATCTAATAAATGGGAAATAGCAAAGGACATATAAAATATAGTAAAAGAGAAAAAGAAACTATAGCTAACATCTTACTTCACTGTGAAAACCTCAAGCATCTCAACCTAAGAAAAAAAATAAGTCACGATGTTCACTCTTACTACTTCTACTTAACATTGTACTGTAGATTCTAATTTATGTAATAAATTAAAAAATAAATAAAATATAAAAGCATTCATATTGGAAAGGAAAACATAAAACTGATTTTATTTGCCAACAATGTAAGCACCTTCACAGAAAACTCTATTGACTTCCTGTTTCAGCTCCAACATGTAAAGAGCTTGGAAAGTGTAACCTCTGCTTTACGAAAAGAAAAAGGTGAAAAACTCAATAATAATAACTTCATTTGGATCCATCAGAGAAGTAAAGTTGCTGGGTAAATCGCACCCTGAAATCTGGAGAAACAGGAAATCCAGAGTCACAGTTGAGATCTACTTGCTCAGAACATGTTACTAAAATCGTAAGTGGGTAGGAACACTACAATAGTAATTGTGACAAATTACTGGAACTGAGCACTTACTGCATGAAAGTAAGAATTACCTAAGGATTATCATAGAAAGGGGTTCCCCACCAGGTTCTTAAGGTGAAGATCTGAGAAAAGTCTCATCCTGGTTCAGGCAAGAAAGGGAAAGAGTAACCATTCTGAAACAACCTCAGAATATTCTTCACACAGAGGTCTATACCAATGGAAAAGATTTTACCAGAAACATTTATGAAGGCCCAGAAACACAAGCCCACTAAAAAACTAAGATTTAATCATAGGATCATAGAATGCTATCCTCCTGCCGCAATTTAGAACCACACCAACAAAAATCAAAGTATCTCGCCCAAAACACTTAATAATTTCAGAGGGAAATCTTTAGAATGGAGATCTAGGAGATACCATTAACCAAGTTTAACAAAGTTAATATCAGTAATAAGATTTACAGATATCATATATCTGACAAACAAAATTGGGATGCATTCTACAAAATACTTGATCAATACTCTTCAAATACATAAGGTCATGAAAAACAAGGGAAGAATTAGGAACTTTCACAGGTTGGGAAAAGTTAGGAACATGATCTCTAATACAATGAAGGATTAAGGATCTGATCCTCAACAGATAAAGGGCATTGATCGAAAAACTGACAAAATCCAAGTTAAGTCTGTAATTTAATTATTAGTATCATACCAAAATTAATTTCTTAGTTTTGATAATATTCTATGGTTAAATAAGATGCTGTACTTAGAGGAAGATGAGTAAAATATATGAAGAAATTCTGTACTATTTTTGTGAGTCTTTTAAAACTAAAATTATTGTAAAATAAAGGCTCTTTAAAATCTGGTGCCTAATCCCATCTTCCTAAATGCAAGAAATATTCTACTAGCCTTGGATAACCTCATAAAATGGTTTGTGCTGTGGTTACACCACCTCCCTCTTATTCAAAGTCATGTCGGTTGATTCCTTATCCACTCATCCATCAATGGACACCTAGGTTGTTACAATGCTTGACTAAATGTAAATAATGCTGCAATAAACACAGGAGTGCAGGTATCTTTTCAAGTTAGTGTTTTTATTTTCTTCAGATAAATATCCAGAAATAGAATTGCTGGATGGTATGGTAGTTCTATTTTTAGCTTTTGAAGACTTTCCATACGGTTTTCCATAGTGGTTGCATCAATTTACATTCCCACCAACAGTGCACAAGAGTTCTCTATTCTCTACATCCTCTCCAATAGTGGTTATTTCTTATCTTGTTGATAATAGCCATTCTAACAAAGTATGAGGTGACATCTCATTGTGGTTTTGATTTGCATTCCCTATTGATTAGTGATACTGAGCACCTTTTCATGT
The DNA here is from genome assembly GCF_048773025.1 of Camelus bactrianus. Taxonomy (NCBI): domain Eukaryota; kingdom Metazoa; phylum Chordata; class Mammalia; order Artiodactyla; family Camelidae; genus Camelus; species Camelus bactrianus. Next base: position 12,538,795 of record NC_133550.1, on the reverse strand, counting down.
ACCTGTTGGCCATGTGTATGTGTTCTTTGGAAAAATGTCTATTAAGACCCTCTGACCATTTTTAATTTGGATTTGTTTGTTTTTTGCTATTCAGTTGTATAAGTTTTTCATATATTTTGGATATTGACCCCTTATCAGGTATAAGGTTTGCAAATATCTTCTCCCATTCTGTAGGTTGCCTATTCATTTCGTTGACTGGTTATTTTGCTGTGCAGAAGCATTTTAGTTTGATATCGTCTCACTTGTTTATTTCTGTTTTTCTTGCTCTGCCAAAAAAGTGTTGCCAAGACCAATGCCAAGGAGCTTTTCCCCTGTTTTCTTCCTTTTCTTTTATGACTCATTTGTGAAAAAGTGACTTTAAAATAATGGACAAAAATATTCTTTCCAAGGGCATTTTTTTTTCAGAGATTCAGTTCTGTACCGCTTCTTAAGGGAAGGGAAGGGAAGGGAAGGGAAGGGAAGGGAAGGGAAGGGAAGGGAAGGGAAGGGAAGGGAAGGAAAAAATTTAAATTCAGTCAAATATCACTGAGTATATCCACTCTTCAAAGATTAGAGATTTCCTGGTTGATAATGGTGTAAGAGTAACATAACTCCTTCAGAGAAACTCATACTATTAGGTTTTATATTGTCTTTACCACTGCCTCATAATAGAGCACTATTTACCAAAAGCATTACTTCTAGCCTACAAATCCTCCCTATTATGCAAAGTAACAGCTATTATTTTTAGCTTTGAGTTTCATTGTAGAGTACAGACCACGTAGTCTGGCATCCCCATGACACTATTAATTGAAGCCTGGAATCCACTATGCTAATGACCTAACTATAATTAAAGTATAGCATACCCAATCTTGGATCATATAGTTAATCTATTCTAAATCCAAGTATGCAACTATTTATTTTAAGAAATCTGTAATACTTTGTTAAATTTCTCAACTAAAAATGCATGGCCTTCCCTAAAGAGAAACTCAGTTGTGCTCAACAAAATACTTCTTCATTGTTTGTACTATAGAACCACCTAGATTAGGATTTCTTCTGAGTCCTAATTAAATTTTGACCTCATATGCATGTTTTCTCATTGAAATTTGCAAGAAAGCCAATGATAGTCTTTCTTCATTTAAAATAATAATCAGAAAAATAATTTGAAAAATAAGGAAGAGATAATGTTTCCATCCGTTTTTCCCTTTGTTCCATGGAAAGTTCAATATTATAGGTAGAATTCTAAATCCCTCCAATACTTAATGGCTCCCAAGGGAACTCAATTAAAAAGTGTCACTAAAATTAATTGCATTGTAGATGTACTAGTTTTCCTGTCTCCAGAGAGGTTTCTTTTATGTTTCCATCAAAAGCAAACTCTTCTGTTAACATTATACTCAAAAATATATAAAATGTGTCTGTTTCTTTTGGAGAAAACCTTTTTGGAAAATCTGTATCACTGAGCAGTATCAGAAAAGTCATGAAACACATGACATTTAAAATCCAAAACAAAATATTTTTGCAAGTTTGCTCACTGGATTTTTCTCATCCTCAAAGATTGAGTATTTGACTGAGAAAAGGATGGTTTATGATAAAGAAAATCTGAATAAAATCTTTACATTTTAAATAGTGAATGCAGAAATGTGAATTAGTTTTATAAAATGTGTAAAAATGAGGGAAGCCTTTTCTAAGAAATTATGTTGCTCTTATTATAGATAATTAGAAAAATATTTATGTTTAAGCTATGACTCAGATCCATCAAGGACTCTCACAAATGTGAGTATGTTTCTTCTTTAGCCACATCTTTAATTATCTTTCTAAATCATGTAACTCTAACAATTGCTCTCTTTGAATTGTAGCATGAGGGCATTTTGTCAATTCTTGCATTATTTTCTCTGCCTATAGCATCCTAAATTTGTCACAGCCGAACTTATAAATGTATCATAAGCTGCATTCTGCCTCAGGAGGGAGCCAGGTAGCATATTTTTAGCCAAATCTAAACGTGTGTGACCAAACATAATCACACCAGCCACAGGATCCATTAACCCACACTTTTGTGACCTGCACATTCCTATTAACACACATTTTGAGTCTGTTATTAAATCAGACTACCCTCATAGTTCATCCAATTACAACCAGTCTGGTTTCTCTCTTTTTAGTACTAGTAGCAGCACATCACTACACAGATAAATACCTTTCAAGATATTGAGCATCTACCTCACTGGGATTCCAAAACTCTCCTTAGCAAAAGTTCCCATTCTTGACACACATGGATATTCGTATCTTTATCTTTCAGGACTGACTGTTTCAGAATAATTGATATATGAATGCAGAGCGAAATACATCCAGCTAAAGAAACCTCTGGGTTTTGAAGCCAATTCAAATCTGGGCTGCATACACATTATTTGGTCATTAATTTGTTCTTTAATTCATTAAAGAAATTGAATAAGAATCAGTGTGAAAACATGAGGAATGGTGCAGCAGAAGACAGACATGAAAGCTAACCTCTCTGTATATACCTCTTATGTGACCTCAGGTAACCCTTCTGCACAATTTCCTCATCTGCAAAATGAGTCTCTTTATAGGACCTACCAAAGGCGTTTTTAGGCACAGGGTAAAAGGCTATTTCGATCTTTACTATAATATTAATAATATGGATAATAATAATAACAATAATAATCAATAATAAAAATGCATTATATTTTTATATGATTAATTATTGCTATTATTGCTGCTATTATCTTTCTTCCAATATACTTTCTTTCCCTATCACATCCTCAGAAACTAGTCTGATAAACAATAAAGTTACCAGATTATTATTATTTTTGAAAGCAGAGCTTGATAAAGGCTGTTATGCAATAACTTCCTGAAATAATTAATCTTAAAGAAAGTAGCATGATCTTTCATTGTTGACATGATTGATTATATTTAAGGAATCCAACTGGAATTTTTATCCTATGACTTTATTTATTGATAAGGGTTGGCATTGTACTTATGCCACCTTTAGTCAGAGGAGTGAGTAGAGTCAAGTTGGGATAAAGCAAAAGGGAATTAATTTCAATGAACTGCCCATAAATATTGTATTTTCTGTTTAAATTTTTACTATGAGTAGAAACCAAAACCTACAAAAAGACCGCATCCTGATTCAAAAGTAAGTTTTCCAAAAGCAAAATTAGCATACAGAATTTTATGGGTATTAAGTCTTCAAAAATACTATTTATTCGATATATATTAATCTTCCCAACGAAGTAAACTAAGTATTTATCATTATTACCTACTTTTATGACTGTAAAAAAACAACTTTATGTATGTTAAGTAAGTAATCAAAAATACACAGCAGAGAATTATCAAAGCTGAGATTAAACTCTTGAGTTTTTAAAGTAATAAAACATTAATTTTTCCCCATTAAATAAATTCCAATATGAGTTTGCAATTCTGACGGATAAGTATTTTGTCACTTCACATTACTGTATGCTTTATTGTTCTTTGTGTAGAATAAGAGCACTACAAATGTATTTGAGATCACACCGGGAGTTGATACCCACTCTTATTTTTACCTACAGACCTGCAGAATCCAGAATTTAGTCATGCCAAATAAAACATCCATTAGAGAATTCATTCTTCTGGGACTTACAGATGACCCAGAATTACAAGCTGTGATATTCTTCTTTATGTTGTTCACCTACTTACTGAGTGTAAGTGGAAACATGACCATCATCATGTTAACACTGTCAAACGTCTGTTTGAAGACTCCCATGTATTTCTTCCTCAGCAATTTCTCCTTCTTAGAAATTTCATTCACAACAGTCTGTATTCCTAGGTTTCTGATCAGCATCGCTACAGGAGACACAAGCATTTCCTATAATGCTTGTATGACACAAGTATTTTTTTTAATCCTTCTCGGCTCGACAGAGTTTTTTCTTCTGGCTGTGATGTCTTATGATCGCTACGTGGCCATCTGCAAACCTCTGCATTACACAACTATCATGAGTAACAAAGTCTGCAACCAGCTTGTAATCAGCTCCTGGCTGGCTGGTTTCCTCATTATCTTTCCCCCGGTGATAATGGGCCTCCAACTAGATTTCTGTGACTCCAACATCATTGACCACTTCACCTGTGACTCTTCTCCTATGCTGCTGATCGCCTGCACAGACACAAAGTTTCTAGAGCTTCTGGCATTTTTCTTAGCAGTATTCACACTCATGGTAACTCTGGCCTTGGTGATTCTCTCGTACACACTCATTCTTAGAACAATTCTGGAGATCCCCTCTGCCCGGCAAAGGAAAAAGGCATTTTCTACTTGTTCCTCCCATATGATTGTGGTTTCCATTTCTTACGGGAGTTGCATTTTCATGTATGTAAAAACATCTGCAAAAGATGGTGTGGCTTTGAGCAAAGGGGTAGCGGTACTCAATACCTCTGTTGCTCCCATGCTCAATCCCTTCATTTACACCTTAAGGAACCAGCAGGTAAAACAGGCCCTTCGGGATTTTACCAAAAAAATGCTATTATCAAACAAGCACTCATCATCATGAAATCTGTAGCTAAAACCACAGATGAACCACATATAAATACAAATCATTGTTCTAGGTGGTAGGTATACAGAAGGGAATAAAAATAAAGCACACAAAACTCTTGCTATCCTAGATCTTACTTCTAGTTAGAGAACACACACATTAAACAGCCAACATAATAGAAAAGTAAATTATCTAGGATTTTCGTTAAGTGAAAATGCTATGAACAAAACTGAAATACTTTAGGGAAAGGAGGGTAGAATTCAAATTAAATAGGGTGGTCAAACATTTCACTTTGTCATTTTATAGCTCCTTTTTAATTTCATTTTTCTACCTCTAATAAAAGTATTTCTCTGTATTCATTATCTTTTTTTTCCCCTGTAATTTTCCCAGGTCCATGTTTCATCTATTTCACACATGTCAAACATGGGGAGATTGTGCGGTGTCACTTTTTTTTGAAAAGATAACTAGCAAGCTCTGGATAGCTTACTCAAATCCTAAATGAAAATAAATGGTCCAAAATAAAATTCATGGCAACCCACTGGTAATGAATGGTATGGAACCTAACTTCAAGGCTTAGAAAACCATGCTTTATGACTATTTCTATCAAAGGGTTCTGTCCCCCCCTACTCTTATTTCCTTATTCTACTTGAGTCAGATATTCAGAATCTGTAAAGGGAAAAACTGATAAGCAATTATCTTCTACTGGGAGGATGGGGTATTTCAAGCTGTCCAGGTCACTTTCCTCCATCTCTGCTTCATCAGTTCTATTTCTCTATATCTGTCCAGGTTACACACTTCCTATTAAACAATAAACAGGAATCGCTACTAATCATTAATTATAAGTGGTTATTAAGAAGTTATTAATTACTAATTATTAGGAATGACTGCTTTTACACTACATGCAGTGACTTTTTTTGACATACCATATTATCAGAAAACTTTCACTATTAAATAGACAGAGGTGGGTATTCACAAGATCTCAGTCCATGAAACTACTGCAAATCACTGCAGGATATTTACACACCTATTTAACATGCACATAAGGATCAGAGAGCACAATTTTATTGGTACTCAAGCAAATAAGGAAAATTCAAAGGCAACTCATGTATCTTGGTTGTTTTCAAACAATCACTCTAAGTAGCTCATGCTATTTAAATAGGAAGAATGAAAATGTTAGATTAAATATGAAAATCAGTACCCTGAAAATTAAAAATAAAAAATTCAATATGTGAAAAACCTGAAGAAAACAAAGATGATATGAAATTAATAAAAAATTAAGAAAACAGTAAGATGAAAATAAAAGTTAACACTAAAAAAACTTTGGAATTCTAGTATCATTTAAAATGTTTAGGTAAACAAAAATATTATAAAGTTATAACATTCTAAATGCTGACAAAACAGTAATATTGTATAATTATATGATACTAGTATAATTATGGTACTATGTGCAATTATATAAAATACATTCTTGACATTTTTAGGATGTAGTATTATTAGCAAATATTCATGACAATGAATGATCTGAATATATATTTTCATTACAAAAGTAGTTACAGAAAAAAACATACAAAGTTTGAAGAGCTGTGGCTCCAAAACATTCCCATGACTTGTTAATATCTTATTAGGTGCATAAACTTTACATAAACCATTTAAAGTTTGTGTGTGCGTGATTCCACAAATTCTAGTTTATTAATGTGTGGCAGAGTTCACTTACCAGAGCACAGTGGAAGGAACTAAAAATCCTAGTAAAATGAAAAACTAGGCTTGATGCTTTATATAAGTTTTGACTTTTGATACTTAAAAACAGATTCTGTAATGCTATATTTTTGTAGAACATTGGTGTGGGGGTATCATTTTTAAATGATTGAGAGGAGTTAAAAATAATTTTCTAGTCTCAAGGATCAAAGTAACTGTAAGTGTTTAGAATAACAGAATTTTCCATTTAGAGGGGATTACAGATACATTCTCTTTCAGGGATAGCAAAAGAGACATGATGCGACCCTCCCTTCCCTATGGTTATGGCAAATAGTTGCAAATAGTTTGCATAATTATTTCCTGAAGAATGAAGCTATGACCTCAGAATCCTTCTCAACAACAGTGCCAACATCATAAGAGTCATCAATGAGATGAGATTTATTTGTACTCTTGATATAGTGCAACTTTCTCACTTGTGAGATAAAGAAAGTGAAACCCAGAAAGGGGAGGGACTTCTCCCAGGGAACTCAGTGAATCAGTGCAAATGTAGATCTACATCCCAATTCAGTTAACTTTCCATACACCATGCTGCCTACCAACTTCTTCCTTGCCTGGTCATGGCTCCTAAAATAATTAATGCTTTCCAAACAAATCATACATGCCAAAGACTAGGAGCATTTTATAGTAGCACCTAGAACATCAAACCCAGCAAGAAGATGCAAGGTATATAATTTCCCCCAAGTGGACATAAGAGCATCCTTCTCCCAGTTACCATGAAATGTTTTCTGACAGCCAATCATTATCTTAAACTCATCAGGCTTTTTCTTGGTTATCAGCCTTATTCTCAATTCCCTGATGTGGCTTCACAGGGCACAGCTGGCAAGAATCCAACAGAAAAATGAGCTTTGCTGAAAGCTCTTCAGGCATCAGACATCCCCTGCCTACCGCTGCTTATACCTCAAGGTTGCGCAGATAAAGCTTGGAGCTGCTGGAGATGCACAGTAGGGGTTCTAAATGCTTTAATGCCTCCTCTCTCTTCCTTTAAGTGCAGCTGTTTGTAGAGTTTCCCAGAGGAGAACAGGAGAGGGGCCCCTTTTGCAAAATTGTGATAAGTACCCTTAACATAAGATCTACCTTCTCACAATACACTATTGTCAATTGTAGGTACAAGGCTGTCTAGGAAATCTCCTCCCTGGTTATTAAAATTAGAATAATGTCTCTGAGGTTCATTGATAATGCAGCATGTGTCAACATTTCTCTCCTCTTTTTACGGTTGAATACCATTGCATTGTATTGTATACCACATTTTCTTTATCCATTCATTTATAAGTAAACATTTAGATTTGTTGCCATATTTTTGCTACTGGGAATTAGGCTGCAGTGAACATGGGAGTGCAGATACTTCTTTGAGATTCTGATTTCAATTCCTTGGGGTAATATACTCCAGAAGCAGAATTGCTGGATTGTACGATAATGCTGTTTATCATGTAAGAAAACAACGTACTGTCATCCATAGCGATTTTACATTTCCATATTACTTTACATTCCCACAAGCAATGCACAAGGATTCCAGTTTGGGCTCATTCTCCTCCATGCTTGTTATTTTCTGTTTTTGTACAAGTATATAAGTGGGTGCGGGGGGAGAAAGGTATTTTATTCTCCATCATATGTGTGAAGGATTGAGTAGTCACTTTCAGTGTGCTGTTTGTGTTAAAAGAGATATTCTTATAAAAGTATGAGATACAAACAACCATTTCCCTAGAGAAATATGTAAATATGTATGAAACTGTTAAGAATGCAAAGTTGTGAGTCCTAACTCCTTTTGTGGAAATGTACCCTCAAAAGATAATAGGACGATCATGACAAGATGTATATGTGTGTCTATGCATTCAAATATTATTTATGATGGGGGAATTTTAAATGCTGAACAAAGAGATATTTTTTCATTATGGAACATCCATAAAATGAAACTGTATTTAGCCACTAAAACTGATGCTGGAAATGTATACTCTAATATCAAATGACTGCTTAAAATGAAGATTTCCTAATTAGGTATCAAGAGCTTAAAATTACAGATAACACACGAAGATAAAGTCTTTAAAATGAAAAAAGTCTCTGTTGTGATTTTTTTCCTTAAATTATATTTGTCTCCACAATGGTGATAAAGTCTCTAATAATCCAATTATTAACTAAGCCTCTGGTTTTAAAGTATCCTTGATGGTTACACAAAAAGTAATTTAAATATCTTTGTTTTCACTTATCAAACATGTTCAACAAGATACCATTTCAAAGAAGTTATATTTCTCAGCACTGCACTTATCCACTGTGGAATGAATTGTGCCTGATTTGCTCATCAGTAAGAACAGCTTTGGTACATATTAAAATATATCTTGGATTTTACACTAATATGTTGGATATAATATAGAAACATACAGGTGGAACTTGAGTTGCTTCTAATTTTAGATGTATACTAGTTATTAGGCTCAGCTGATGAAAGGAGAAGTACTTCCTAAGGAAATTTTAGCTGGAATGATATATCTCAAAAGACTTAAGTAATTTAAAAATTGTTTTACAGACGGTAGAACCAGTCTTTTTCCTTAATAGTCCTCTGTTTTGCCTTTCATATTTTAAGCTGATCTTCCACAGTGTTAACAATGATACATGGATCATAGGATACGAACATCAGAAAATACTGGTTTATTTTTGCTAAGCTTCCACCTCCCCAAATACCTGGCCATCATCCTGCTGGATGATCTCCTCAAACTTCTCCTGGGACACAGGTCCCATAATATCAATTAAAACATATACACCAAAGTTGATCTTGTGCATGATTCATTAGTGCCTTTTACTGTTTTCCCAAAAGTCATTAAAATTTATCTCAAAGTATATTTCAGAAGCAAAACACATAAAAGGTGCTAGGTTTACATTTTTCAAAAAGAAGATAAATGGATATGGCCCTCTGTGAAATATCAGAATAGCATATTAAAAATAGTTCTAGATTGTTTTTCTTGTATAACTTTCATCTGAAGATTTAGTGTTAAGATGGCAGGTGGGATATTGCAGGCTTCCAGATTTGGGACAAGATGGGGAAGAACATAAGGAAACTGCTCCATTAGATGTTCTGAGATGAAACATCAAGGTCTTTATGAAGGAACATACAGCTTTGTAGGAAAAGAGGGGAAAAGTTATTTCTTCATAAAAAATTAGACTACTGCTTGTCTTTTGATTTAAGATAATTGAGCACACTAGTTTGTATTCAACATTAACACTAATCACCAGTCATTTGATGGTATGTAAGTATTCTGTTTATTTTTATCTGATGTTTCAACTTCTATTCATTATAAACCATTGATTGCTACCCTCTAGTGTCTTTCTCTTTCTTTCTCTAATACGTATCTTATGCATTACATATTATATATAGTGTATATAACATATATCTACGTATGTATTAAACAGTTAAATCATTAAACTGAAATGTAAATTTTTTTAATTGTAACTTCTATCAATTAACTGAAATAGTCAGAACATGGAATGCTTTCCTGTATATTAGTACGTTTACACTTTAGAAAGACCTGATATATACTTCTGGCATGAGTGTCCAAGATAGTTCAAATAACACATGTAAAGTGTTCGCATATTTCGTATCAATTTTCCACATATGAGTACCCCTGAACTTCACTAACATATTTTGTGAGCATATTGTTTGATGCTCAACCATTAACTAGATTTTTAAAAATTATTTAATTAGGAATTAGGAATAATAAAGTGAAAAATCGATAGTTGATTGAATTTTTGTGGAAAGACACCTTTTTTAAGGAAATCAAGAAGAAAAGTAGGGATTCAGAAGCTACATTAATATATGGACATAAAATGTGCGGTGGTTAAAAAATATAGATACTATATACATAAATCACTGTTTATATGTTTATTATAAATAAAAGTTCATAATACACCATTAGAATGATTTGGTCTCATTTTTACAAAGATTTTTTACAATGGAAAGAGCAATAAGTAAACTAACAAAGGTAGTATTCACTAGTTCCCCACAAGAACATATAGAATTTTCACTAGAAAACATTAATTAGGGTTGAGTTTACCAATCATCTCCAACATCAGAAAGAATGTTATGCCTGGAAAAAATAACATTAAAAAGCATAATTTTCTCTATATTTTAGCTTAACAATGAAGTATGAGAAGCATGTTCAATCACTAGATTTCCCAAGTAACAACGGTAAGAAATGGACACAGAGTAATGTATAGCAAGGAATTCAGAGTAATAAAACTGATATTAAACAGAAAACATACCTGTAACATATATAACAGAACTGGGGAGAATGAGCAGTGTACTTATAGATGCCCAGATACTTTCTGTGAAAATACAATCATTATTTAACAAAAATAAGTGCAGCTGTTTTATGCCTGTCTAACTGATTTACTATTGTCTGTCTTGATTTTGCCACTAAGACTTGTCAAAAATCAGCCACCAGAAATGAGAAACAGAACATCAGTGACAGATTTCATCCTCCTGGGTCTGACCGATAATCCAGAAATACAGGCTGTGATTTTCTTCTTTTTATTTCTCACGTACGTGCTGAGTGTTACTGGAAATCTTACCATCATCATTCTTACTCTGCTAGATTCCCACCTGAAGACCCCCATGTATTTTTTACTCAGGAATTTCTCCTTCTTAGAAATTTCATTTACTTCTGTCTGTAATCCTAGATTTTTGATGAGCATTCTAACTGGAGACAAATCTATTTCCTATAATGCTTGCGCAGCTCAGCTCTTTTTCTTTATCCTCCTTGGTTCAACAGAGTTTTTCCTCCTGGCATCTATGTCCTATGATCACTACGTGGCCATCTGCAAACCTCTACATTATACAACCATCATGAGCAACAAGATCTGCTACCAGCTTGTAGGCAGCTCTTGGCTGGCGGGTTTGGTAATCTTTCCACCACTGGCCATGGGGCTGCAGCTGGATTTCTGTGACTCCAATGTCATTGACCACTTCACCTGTGATTCTGCTCCTATACTACAAATCTCCTGTACAGACACAAGCATTCTAGAGCTCATGAGCTTTGTTTTAGCTGTGCTCACTCTCATGTCTACTCTGACACTGGTAGTCCTCTCCTACTCCTACATCCTCAGGACAATTCTGAGAATTCCTTCAGCTCAACAAAGAAAAAAGGCCTTTTCAACCTGCTCCTCCCATATGATTGCTGTCTCTATCTCTTACGGAAGCTGCATCTTCATGTATGTGAAAACCTCAGCAAAGGAAGGGGTTGCTTTCACAAAAGGAGTAGCTATGCTCAATACTTCTGTTGCTCCCATGCTGAATCCATTTATTTACACCTTAAGGAACCAGCAGGTGAAAAAAGCATTTAAGGATGTTATAAGAAAGATACTTTCCTCAAAATCATTGATCTGACCATAGTGTTTAACTAAATACACAGCAATTTTTAGGAAAGAATCAATAAATAATTCACTGTTTTATTTCTTCTCTCTTCTTACTTTTATCACTTCTCAGATATATAATTGTTAATGGTTTTGTGGATTCAATGTTCTTATATTACATGTTCTCCCTATATGAATTTAAGCACAAAATCATTTTGAATGATCTGTAGCATTCTCCTGTGATATAACACAGAGAAATGAGTAAAGTCAGTTCGTATATTAATGTCTTTCTTCAGATAATATGCATTGTGATGATATTTAACACAACTTAATTTACTCAAATAGCTATGGCATTAGTATTTTTAGCTATTAAATCCACATCCAAATATGTGTATAGATTTTAAGTAAAAGCATATAAAGCATATATAATACAAATACTAAAAAGAAAGACGGTGTACCAATGTTAATAATAAGGTCAAGTAATCTTTAAGATCAAATTTTAAAAATCACTAAGGAGAAAGAGAAAGACTTCACAATATCAAAATTTTCACAGCTAATATAATTCTAAATTTGTACGCCCTTAATAACAGACGATCAAAATATACAAAGCAAGATCATTAGAACTTTCAAGAGAAATAGACAAATGCACAGTGAATATTTCAACAAACTACTCTCAGTAACTGATAAAACAGACAATAACAAACATGTAAACATATGAAGCATTATCTTTAAGGATAAAAAACTTGGCAAATATAACATACAAATCTGAACTAATTGACATATGAAAAAACACTGCATCCAACTCCAGAACTGGCATTCTGCCTATGCAAGTACTTAAAGAACATTTACTGAGGATAACCATACATGGGGCCATTAAACAAATACTAAAAATTACAAAGAAGTGAAGTCACCCACAGTATAAATTCTGACTAGAATGGCGATAAAGAAGAAAAAAAAATTGAAAACCACCATATAGTTGGAAATAATTGAATAGCATCTAAACAAAACAACGGTCAAAGAATACATCACAACAAATATTAGAAAAAAGTTTGATATGTCATACGAAAATATGAAGTACCAAATTTGTGGGATAAATATAAAATGATGATTAGTAGTATACTTGGAGTCCAAATCCTATTAGGAAAAAAAAGAATAAAACCTTGAAACCAATGATCTATGCATTAGTTCAAAGGAGTCAGGCACAACATTAAACCTAACTCAATTGGAAAGAAAAAAGTAATAAAGATTAAAGCAGAAATTACAGAAAGAGAGAAAAAGAAAATAGAGTACGAGCAGAAAATAAACTGCAAAGCAAAAAGAAACTTCTCTAAGGGGACTAATGAGTCATTAAATCTCTCTCAAGAGTGATTAAAAACAAAAAAGAAGAGAATAATCCAAACATTGTACTAGGAAATAGAGTGCACATCACTATACATAACATAGACATAAAAAGTAAGATAATTAATTAAAATTTTATCAATAAATATGTAAATACCATTGAAATTCCCACAAAAGTATATATCTGGTACAGAGAAAGCATATAAAATCTGAACACTCATGTATTTATTAAAAACTTTGAATCCCCAATTAAAAGTCATCTGATAAAGAAACATACAGAATCTAATGGTTTTAGGGAAGTCCTTAGCATTTAAATATATAAGAAAGAATTAATACCAGTTCTACACAAGACATTTCCAGGGCATAGCTAAAGGAGTATGTACCAATTTCAAAAAATGAAAACAGTATCATCTTGACACAAGACTTGATGATGACATTATAGGGGTTTTCAATGGCTGAACAAAGAGAAGTCCACTGGAAAAGGAGCCTGTGCATAGTCTATTGTGGTCAGTTTCCTAGATACACAACAGGTCACAGAAATTAAGTGGTCCATGAACTCATCTATCTGGGATAGAGAGGGACGTGATGGGAGAGGACACACAGGAGGTTTCTTAACCTAGATTGTGAATACCTCTACGATTATACACTGTTTTGTGTGCACACTAGACTTTATAAAAAATAAAAGTTTTATTTAAAGCTGTGCAATAAGACAACTCTGTGATATTGTAAATATCACTGGGGAATCCATAGAAAAATTATCATAATGTATTCATAATATGATTATATGTTTAAAAATCATAGAGAATCATTTAGAAAAAAGATGACTTGTTATAAGACATATTCATTAAGATCAAGACCTTTCCTGAACATAAAAATATTGGGTAGACAGATTACATGTCAACATAGTACATAAATTAGCACCCAAAAAAAAAGGAGATGAAAAAATACCTAGTGCTAAATGTTTGTGTAGTTGCATGTGTAGTTTCTTGCTTGGTATGATTCATTCTCATCATTTCAAAACCAATATATAAAGTCACAATTTTTATAAATCTTAATCAAAATCACTGTTTTAACCCCTTCTACATCCCAGAATGAAAATCTGAATACATATTGGCATGATAACAGCTTAAAACTATAGCATAGTTTCTCCCACAACATAAATCTTAGTAATACAACTTTATTGTACATAAAATATTAAAAATATGAAAATACACAATAATTTAAAAAACAGAAACTTGATTTAAAATGAGAATTAGGGAAAGAAATCCTTAAAGCAATGTTGGAATAACAAAAACTAAAAAGAAAAGAGATTAGGAAGGAAACTATAAAGATCAGGGAGGAAATAAATACAATAGAGATTAAAAAAAACCATAGAAAAAATCAATCAAACTAAAAGCTGGTTTTTTGAAAAAGTGAATAAAATCAACAAACCTCTGGCCAAACTCACAAAGAAGAAAAAAGAGAGAGTACAAATCAGCAAAATAAGAAAGGAAAATGGAGAAATTAGAACAAATAAAATAGAAATACAGAATATCATATGAGAATATTATGAAAAACTATATGGAACCAAACTGGATAACCTAGAGGAGATGAACAAGTTTCTGGAAACATACAGTCCACCAAGACTGAACCAAGAAGAAACTGACCACTTGAACAAACCAGCCACTAGAAATGAAATCAAATTAGCAATAAAAAAAACCTCCCTACAAATAAAAGTCTAGGACTGGACGGCTTCACCAGGAAATTTTACCAAACATACAAAGAAGAATGCATACCAGTCCTTCTCAGACTCTTCCAGAAGATTCAAAAGGAGGGAATACTCCCAAACTCATTCTATTAAGCCACCATCACCCTGATACCAAAACCAGGCAAAGACACTACCAAAAAAGAGAATTATAGGCCAATATCACTGATGAACATAGATGCCAAAATCCTCACCAAAATATTAGCAAATAGAATCCAACAACACATAAAAAAGATTATACATCATGACCAAGTGGGGTACATCCCAGGGACACAAGGGTGGTTCAACATATGCAAATCAATCAATGTAATACATCACATCAACAACAGAAAGGACAAAAACTACATGATCATCTCAATAGATGTAGAAAAAGCATTTGATAAAATTCAAAATTCATCCATTTATGAAAAAACTCTCACCAAAGTGGGTATAGAGGGAACATACCTGAACATCATAAAAGCTATACATGACAAACCTACAGCCAGCATAGTACTCAATGGTGAAAAACTCAAAAGCTTCCCACTAAAATCTGGGACAAAACAAGGATGCCCACTATCACCACTCCTATTCAACATAATCTTGGAAGTCCTAGCCACAGCAATCTGGCAAGAGAGAGAAATAAAAGGGATCCAAATTGGAAAAGAAGAGGTAAAAGTGTCACTATATGCAGATGACATGATACTATATATAGAAAACCCTAAAAGGTCCACACAAAAACTACTAGAGCTGATTGAAGAATTCAGCAAGGTATTAAGGTTACAAGATTAACGTTCAGAAATCAGTTGCATTTCTTTACACTAACGATGAATCAACAGAAAAAGAAAGTAAAGAAACAATCCCCTTTAAAGTAGCACCCAAACTAATAAAATACCTAGGAATAAATCTAACCAAGGAGGTGAAGGAATAATACACAGAAAACTATAAACCATTGATGAAGGAAATTAAAGAAGACTTTAAAAAATGGAAAGATATCCCATGTTCTTGGATTGGAAGAATCAATATTGTTAAAATGGTCATACTGCCCAAGACAATCTACAGATTTAATGCAATCCCTATCAAATTACCCAGGACATATTTCACAGAACTAGAACAAATCATAATAAAATTTATATGGAACCACAAAAGACCTAAAATTGCCAAAAGCATTACTGAAGAGAAAGAAAGAGGCTGGAGGAATAACTCTCTCAGACTTCAGACAATACTATAGAGCTACAGTCATCAAGACAGCATGGTATTGGTACAAAAACAGACATATAGACCGATGGAACAGAACAGAGTCCAGAAATGAACCCACAAACTTTTGGTCAACTCATCTTCGACAAAGGAGGCAAGATTATACCATGGAATAAAGACAGTCTCTTCAGCAAATGGTGTTGGGAAAACTGGACAGCAGCATGTAAATCAATGAAGCTAGAACACTCCCTTACATCATACACAAAAATAAACTCAAAATGGATCAAAGACTTAAACATAAGACAAGATACAATAAACCTCCTAGAGGAAAATATAGGCAAAACATTACCTCACATACATCTCACATACATCTCAAAAATGTTCTCCTAGAACAGTCTACTCAAGCAATAGAAATAAAAGCAAGAATAAACAAATGGGACCTAATGAAACTTACAAACTTCTGCACAGCAAAGGAAACCATAAGTAAAACAAAAAGACAACCTATGAAATGGGAGAAAATTTTTGCAAATGAAAGCGACAAAGGCTTGATCTCCAGAATATATAAGCATGCAGTTTGGTGCAGCCACTGTGGAAAACAGTATGGAGATTCCTCAAAAGGCTAGGAATAGACTTACCCTATGACCCAGGAATCCCGCTCCTGGGCATATATCCAGAAGAAACCCTACTTCAGGATGACACCTGCACCCCAATGTTCATAGCAGCACTATTTACAATAGCTAAGATATGGAGACAGCCTAAATGTCCATCAACAGATGACTGAATAAAGAAGAGGTGGTATATTTACACAATACTATTCAGCCATAAAAACCGACAACATAACGCCATTTGCAGCAACATGGATGCTCCTGGAGAATGTCCTTCTAAGTGAAGTAAGCCAGAAAGAGAAAGAAAAATACCATATAAGATCGCTCATATGTGGAATCTAAAAAACAAAAACAAAAACAAAAAAACAAAGCATAAATACAAAACAGAAATAGACTCATAGACATAGAATACAAACTTGTGATTGCCAAGGGGGCGAGGGGTGGGAAGAGACAGACTGGGATTTCAAAGTTGTAGAATAGATAAACAAGATTATACTGTATGGCACAGGGAAATATATACCAGATCTTATGGTAGCTCACAGAGAAAAAAATGTGACAATGAATATATGTATGTTCATGTATAACTGAAAAATTGTGCTCTACACTGGAATTTGACACAACAGTATAAAATGATTATAAGTCAATAAAAAATGTTAAAAAAAAAAGAAAGGAGATTAATTTATTCAAACAACCAGTAAAAAGGGCATTTTCTCTTTATTATTGAAGTTTCTTTCTTAACCATGACAGACTTATTAATCATGAGCCCTAATCTACCATCATCAAACCATAAGCTTCTAAAGCAGCTAATATGTAATCATACAAGGTTTTTCCAAATTTTTAAAAAGTCATCTTATCTCCAAGTTACTATAACTTTTATCTCACTTTTTAACTGACCTAAAGTAACATTTCTTCTAGCCAGTCCTCCAAACTTTAATGTCCTGAAACAATCTCAGATGGGTTGAGATGTTCCTCTGAAATACACTTACTAGGTAGATATTTCAAAGCAGGAATCCATTAGATCAGTTTTTCAACTGAATGAACTGTCTTGGAGCCTTTCATGTAACTATGGACTTACAAAGCATTGTATGTAGGCAGAATAATGAATCGTATAAGACATCTGTAATACATATTTTTCCTATTATTGAAATGTAAATAAATGTTCCTTTGATAAAAAAATACATAAATTTACTCTACAGTATCACTGAATACATAGTAATTTTTCTCTATGTGTGTTTTCGTATTAAATAAATACTTTACAAAAATTATATCATGGGAGATTAGGAAAAGCAAAATAGTTTGATTATTAAAATCTGTTATACCTTAGAAAATAAAGTAGGAGACTGTGTCAGGCTTGTTTTTTGGGGTTTTTTTCTCATTGGTAAAATGAGCACCTAGCCTCTGTCTGATGCGGTTGCTCCACCTAGTGTCTCAAAGGACAGTGTCCCTGCTGCTGCTTCTTTTAGTTGCTTTGCCAAAGTTCATTACACAAGAGGGTCATTAATGATATTAGAACCATAGATCACTGAGGATCCTTCACTTTATTCATTCAGATAATCCCAGTGCACCTCCAGAAGACTGAGTAGAAGAATATAAATATCATTAATTTTGGAGCAGGAAAGCCAACTCCCTGCTTAGAGCCATCAGAGTTCTTCCAAAACCCAGAGGAAGTTCTTTTTTTCTCCTCTCTTACATTAGGTTCTCTACCCTCATGACAGAGACCAAAGGAAAATGTTTCGAGGTTTAAAATAAGAAAGTCTCTAATGAGAGTCTCTATATGATATGAAGATGGGAAATGAATTACCCAAGACCCTCTAGAAGACGCCTGGAGAGGAAATGTAGGTTGGTGATCCTGTCAGGCCAGAGCAGAGGCACGTCTCCCTTAACACAACACAGGTAAGCACAGTAAGGAGTTGCCAGCTGAAACCAGGAAAAATTATCAGAAGTATAAGTACTGTTAAGTAGATAAGAGAATTACTGTCCCTTTTGAGGGATGAGGAAGAAATATTTGTTGTCAATGTCTTCTGCAACGTGGTTAAACTTGTTTCAACTTATAATACGGAAAATTGTAGTAGACATGTCGTGAATCATCCAAGAGTCCTTTGTAAAACTGAGTATTTTTACATCCATAAGTAGTCACCCATGCAGTGTAATTTCAAGAACATAGGCAAACACACACACATCAAGTCCCTGGAATTTATAATCAAAAAGAGTATTACATTGCTTAAAATGTCAACATTATCTAAATTGCAAATATTCTTTCATAATGAAAAGTTTAAGCAGAAATAACTCAGCCCTTCCTAAGCATCTAGTAGTTCCATGAATAGGTTTCCTTGTTATCTAAATCACTCCATGGAGAGTAATTTGGCCTGAGGAGAGCGAGGACGTTCTGTTGTTTATGAAGCACTCCACTGGATGAGGCAAGGTTGAGGAGAGTATTTCACTAACAGGGTTAGCCCAGTGTGTATTCAGAGGGAGGAGTATGAAAAAGAAGGTGACAACAATGATGTCAGTTTTTAGTTTCTTCACACTTCTTTCTACTTAATGCTTTATTGCAATCCTGAAGTAGTTGGGAGAGAATTAATTCTTAGATAAGCCAAAACCAAAGGACAAGTCAAAGAATAAGGCATGGTAAACTATCAGTAAACTCTTTTCCTTGCATAAAAGAGACACTGTGAATAAAATGATCCTATCTAAAAAGGCAAAACAGGATTTGCATAGAGAATGAGGACTGAGGGGATGTGAAAGATCTCAGTTTGAAAACAAAGAAATCTCTTTTTATTTCTTTGTATAAGCTATCGTTTGGTAGAAGAAGCTCACTACGAGACCACTCGTTTGGGGCTGGCAGGGTCATTGAAGGGAACAGTTCTCATTATTTACTGATGTCTTGAAAAACCTTGAGAACTGAAGTATGAGGTAAATGTACATGACAGGCTGTCACTATATAATGTTGGCCATTAGTTTTGTTAGTGTCCTCATCTTAGTCGTGTTATTTCCCTATTAGAGTTTTCCATTAGTTTCCCTGCATCAGTGTCCATTTTCCTCACATGGTGCATTTAGAGCCCGGCTGGCCCTGCCGTATGTACCTTATGGGGACTTTATAAGGCACATGCCCATAGGAGGAGAGGACTTAATTTTGCCAGACTCAGAGGGCTCAGGTCGTTTGCTGGAAATATTTTAAAGCCAATTAAGTGAAAAATCATTCACATAACAAATGAATTACTGTCCCCTGGGGGTACCATTTACTTCAGTGATGGAGAAACAGCAGGAAGCATGGAGACTGTGTTTTCAGATAGGACATATTTTTACTGCTGTTACAAGTAATTAATGGTGGTGAAGGACTGGGAGCGGTTATTGCTTCCTGAACAGAAATAGAGTCTTTTTCTCTTGCTGAAGAATATACATAATGGTCACAGATAATATCAACAAAATAAAATTCATAATACAGGAAAAGAAGCTAGTGACTATTCTACTCCTCTTTCATGAGTACCTGAAATTATAATATAAATATATAAATTAAGTGATTGCATGTGATATGAGGTACAGTACTAATTGGGAGGGAGGTGAGGATGTAAGTGATAATGTTCAGTTTAGGCAATAAACTTCCTTCACTGTCTACGTAGGTCTCAAACATTAATATGTATATAATACTTGACCATCATACTAAAACATTTTCACTGACACCTAACCCCTCTCCCTCACTGCCTAGATGAAAAATGTTCAGGTGTCCCTGAGATCAGGAATCTGTATTGTGAAAAGCTCCTGATGATTCTGATTCAGAGAGTAACACACATTAAACAACATAATTAAACACATGTTTTGTAGAAGAAGAAGGTAAAACATTACATAAAATGCTACAGGCTACAGAATTTTTGTGTAAATTAAATGAGTTTTATGATACAGAGCCTAGACCTGTGCTTGACAAACAGAAACTGGATCGAATATTTCCATTTACAATAGCTTGTCTCAGATTTTCCAATAGCCGGGTGGAAGTAAATCCTGACATAAAAGTAAGTGGTTGTGCTCTAACAGGAGGGTGGAGTGACAGAAAGGTCCAGAGTTGCATCATTAGTTAGGAAGAGTGAGCCTGGGAGAATGTCAGAGTGCAAACCTCCACAAGTCATGTGGGTCTCAGCCTTTGGATGAACAATGTTGTAACTGGACCTGTGGGTCTTATGATGGCAAGACTCCCTTTAGGAAACTTTGGGAATAAAAAATTTATCTCCCACAGGTCTTGGAAAGCACATGACACTCCTGAGGCCACACAGTGAGGTCCTGGGAATAGAGATGGAGAAGGGAGAGAGGGGAGATGGAAATTCTGCTTTTAATTGGGGTCCAGGGTCAGGCCTAGAGTTTCAAGGGCTCACTATTTATTGGTGAATATAAAACACAAGAGTGAGACTTTAAAGCCTAGGAAGAGAAAACACACGTGGCCCAAAAGGTCTGTTACCGGAATCAACCAAGATCTCTAAAACAAAGGAGTCTGATATGAGGGGGTGAAGGGTGATGTTGGCCTGGCTCTTTACCTAGTTCTGTGACTGGCAGTGTTCACTGGAAATAGCCATCTCTGAAGAGGATGCCCTGGCAGTGAAAGCTTAAGTCAGGCACTTGCATTACAAAAAGGAAAGCCAACTGTCAGAGCTTACCTGACAACACAACTGAGGTACCAGCCAGTATACTTTGAGGAGTGAGGCAAAAGCAGGCTGGGATTTTAGGTGGGTGAGTTGGGGGAACAAAGACTATGGAGGTAAACATCACTTTTGCCATAATGATGTCTACCCTGCATGTGTGGGAAGATTTCTAAGAGAATAAGACCAAGACAAATTAGGAGAATGAGAGAATTCTTGTCTTCTGAGAAATGAGAAGATTCACACTTAATAAAATAAAGATGGACGAGGATTAAAAATGATACTGTGTTTCTGAAGTCGTAAAGAGAACGGAAGCTGATTAAATTTAAATTTTGGACAAAGGATTATGTTAGAAAATGGAAAAAATTAAAAAGCAAACTGTAGGTCAAATAAGTAGGTAAATTTTGTCCTTAAGACACTCAGACTTAATATTCTATTCTCCTTTCCAAATAATGATTCTTGAATAACAGTAGCTGTGATTCACTAACAGGTTCACAAGAGAAGGAAATCAGTGGCTGTGGAAATGGAACAGAAAGCTACTTTGCAGTACGTGTCACCACCTATTAGTAATTATTAAATTTATAATTTATCTGAATATTGTTATGGACCTCAGGATAAATCAGAATTCTTTCATTGAGTGTGTCTAATTCTAAACCCTTGAGATTTCCACCATAATGAAGTCTCTCAGCCATGATCACACTGCCAAGGGGTGATAGAGTTACTAGCTTATATCTGACTCCCGATCAAGAATCCCCACCAAAGAGAGAAATCACTGCTGATCTACAGCTGACCCCTGAACAACAAGGATCTGAAATGCATGGTCCACTTAAATGCAGATTTTTTTCAATAAATATATTGGAAAAAGATTTTGAGATTTGTGACAATTAAAAAAAATTTAATTCTCAGAGAAACCCTGTAGCCTAAACATAACAGAAAATTTAAGAAAAAGGTATGTCATGAATGCATAAAACATGTAGATATTAGTCTATCTTTATATATGCATAAGGTGAGTGAATTTTATACAAAATGAATAATGTGTTATATTTCTTACTGTTATATAACTTTGCTTTTAAAGAATCACATTGCCATACAGTATGCCTCTCTCGTAACTGGGAGAAACTTTGTATCAGCCTATCATCACAGGTGAGTATTTCTTTAAAAAAGTGACTGTTTCCAATACTGTATTGTAAATATGACTGTTACACTCTTTGCCATAAAAATTTTACATTGATTAATTCATCACTGCATAAGCTGGTGTACTGGGAACAATCTCCTTGATTTACAGTAGGCAACCATAAAGTAATCTTACTGCTTTTTGTTCATTATCAATGCATGAATTGCTTTACCTTAAATAAGTATGAATTTCTGTTTCATGTTATTTTTTCATTTTTGATGTCTAGTGTTAGTAACATATGTAATATCACAGTGTCTTACATTATATAAGATATTTATGTAGGTTCTGACAGACCATCTTGTAAACAGATGTTGTAAACTTACAGAATCAATAAAGAGCATACATTAAATGTATTTTTTCTTCCTTACGATTTTTAATAGCATTTTCTTTTCTCTAACTTACCTTATTGTAAGAATACAGTATGTAATATATATAACATACAAAATATGTATTAATCGACTGTGTGTTAATGGTAAGGCTTCTAGTCAACAGTAGGCTATTAGTTAATTTCCATGGGAGCTAAAAGTTTTACGATTTTCTTTGACTGCACATGGGATCAGTTCCTTTAACCCCTACATTGTCAAGGGGCAGCATAGTGTTATATTTTATACCTTAAAAGTACTGGTCCAAACAAAGACTAGAACTCTGTGCTATTTTAGACTGATTAATGGACAAGGAGATGGAGAAATCAGGAGTACTGGAAAGGTGATGAAAAGTTGAGTAACACAGTTCTAGAGGTTCTGTGACTGTTTCAAGATTCAAAAAAGAGAGGACATTATTTTTCCCTTACAAATATTTGGTTGATTGATTTGTCTTTATGCTTATGCATTTGTTTCTCAAAAGATTTTATTCACTGAGGTTGGTTCTGAACAGCAGAAAAAATGGAAAGCTAAATAAACCTAATATGTGTAGAGAGAGAGGGATGAAATTATTATAAATATTAAAAGCTGCATCATTAACAAATTTTAGGTTATATTAGCAAATAAGCTGGGAGTATCAGCAGGAGAGAAATAGGTTTTATAATCTAGGCAGGAAGTACGTTATTTAAACAAGGAAGAAACAGAATCTATCTTGAGTATAATCATAGAATTTAGCAACAATCCTAATCTTCCTGTCATTGCAACCCGAGCCTTTTAACTACCAGTATTGTTGGAAATTTTCTCTACTTTTTAAAAGAATAAAATAAAAATTGAGTTAAAATTATATATAAAGTAGATTAAATCATTCATTGAAAAACTAAATACATGCTACATGCCAGGCACAGTTTCCGTTGCAGCAAGTGATGTATCAGACAAAGAACAAACCCCCTGTCCTTAGAGGTTATTTGTTAGTGACCTGAGCGATCCAATAACCCTAAGAGCACTAGTCTTCCTGAACTTCCGGAATGTCTACAAATATAGTATCTAGCGAATTTCAGCTGACTTTAAAGAAGACAGTACAAAGTAATCCCTTGAATGAAGAACATCAGTACTTCCTACCAGAGCAAGGGTGTTGAGTTTGGGCACTGAGGAGGGAAAGATGGTGGAAACGTGCCATACTCCAGTGTCTTTTAGAAAGGGAATCATTCTTTAGATACATAGCATGTGGTTTCAGCTTTGCAGAAGAGAGCAAAGCAGAAAGTTAAACAACTATAGTCTTTAAAAAAAATGTTGTATGGGGAGCAAATTCTGGACAATGGGAAAAAAATCTAAGCACCTAACAAGCAAGAGCTCCAGAAGGATTTCTAGAAACAAACTAAAAAGCAAACAACAGCAGGTGGAGAATTAGAATATTAAAGGGAAAGTAAGGACTACTTCAAAGGCCAGAGGAAAAGTCTGGAAAAGAAGGATTTATAAAGTTTAGAATCAGGATTTTCCAAGCCTTTAGCTTAAGAATATACTCAAAATGACTAAGCAATTTGAAACAGACATGAAAATAAAAATACTGAGTCAACTGACCAGAACATCATTAGAGACTATAGCTGAGTTTCATTTCACAGACAACTCTGTTTTGTTTCTTCAGTTCACATTTACATAATACTCTATACAGGCCAACATAAGAGAATTGAAGAGTATATGAAAGATTGTCTCTACTTTGGAGAAGTTTACAGAAACACAGAGGAGAAATATAAGTATAATGAAGTATATGATGTGATAGATTCCAAAACAGGGCAGGCAACTGGTGCTAGGAAATAACACAGGATCACCATCTCACATACTCTGGGTGGGTAAAAGAAGATTTCCTTGAAGAATTAATACCCGAGGAGAATCCTGAAGGACCAACAGGCACTGGGCAGTCAAAGGACTGCCCTTGTGGAGGAGACAGCATGTAGAAAATATGAAGAACTGTAAGTAGTCAAGGTTACTGGAACTTAAGTTATGAGGAAGAAAAGTAAGGAATTTGTAAGTGAGGAGATGTGAAAATACGGAAGGTCCTGCCTGTGAAGAACCTTGTAGGCCACACAAAAGTGGCTAATTTTAATCAGGAAATGTTTATCAGTGGAAGAAAAGAAGGCTTGGATAGAGAAAATGATTTCACTTTGAGCTCATTGTATGTGAGGTGACTGTTAAACATCCATTTGGATGATATATACTTGGCAATGATTTTTATTTGGAAAAGTTGTGGCCTTTGTGAGTCCATCATATAAATTAAATACATATATATATTCACAGAGCGGGTATGCCAGGCAAAATAACTACAAAAAAAATATGTGCCATTGGTTTCAACAATAATAAAGTTCTTACAGGTGTTAGACAAGCAATGGGGGATTAGAAGTGAAATTCAGGTTGCAGAGGCTTAAAGCATAAACTGAGCAGGAGTAAGATGACAAGGTGAAGACACTAACATCTTTTCAAAGGAATTAAAAACATAATGAAATCAGGCACAGCCTGGAAGGCTATTTTTAAATGATATTAAATGTTGTTTTAGCTTCAGTGACCGCCATCAATTAACTGAAAACTTACATGAATTCACATGAGAAAATTCCTTTTGCAAATATCTTGACTACAACCTTTCTTCACACTATAGATAAAATAGTTGTGCATCAAACCATCTATGAATTGAGAATAAGGAATACAAGCAGAGAAGAATAAAGAGACAAAGGCAAGTCTCAGGAGCAGGGCTGTGTTTTGTTGTCATTGTTTTCTGTCCATTTTCCAGGAGAAATGTATCTAACCCTTAAAACAATCCCTGGAAAGTGACAGCTGAAGAGAATTCATGTTCTTCATTATGTGGAAAAGTCCTATATCCAAGGTTTGTCTTTAAACAAAGAATGTTTAAGTTCACAGAAGGTAACGTCATCTTTTCCCCCCTAACTTCCTTGTAAAACCCAATCCATGTCATGAATTACAAACATTTGTAAATTTTGAGGGGCAGGGAACGATCTGAGAAAATGTGGGACTGCTTTACAGTAACATGAATCCTGAAGGAATAATCCACTGCTCACACATGTACATTCAGGATGGCTGTTGAAACAGTGGTGATACTGAATATAACATGAAGGAGTAAAATAAATGCAGACTTGTTTGGCTTTATTCACACAGTCTTTTGCTACAGAATTCAAGTATCAACTTCATAATATCTTTTTGATTTTTACACGCAGATTGGGTAGATTTCAAAACTCAGTGATGAAAAACCACACAGCAGTAACAACTTTTATCCTTCTGGGACTGACAAGTGACCCACAACTGCAAATTCTGCTTTTTATCTTTCTATTTCTCACCTACATGTCAAGTGTAACAGGGAACCTGACTATTATCACCCTCACATTGGTGGACTCCCATCTTAAAACTCCTATGTACTTTTTCCTCAGAAATTTTTCCTTCTTAGAAGTCTCATTTACTACTGTCTGTATTCCTAGATTCCTGTACAGCCTATCAACTGGGGATAATACCATTACCTACAATGCTTGCGCAAGTCAAATATTTTTTGTTATTCTCTTTGGAGCAACAGAATTTTTTCTCCTGGCAGCCATGTCCTATGACCGCTATGTTGCTATCTGTAAACCCCTCCATTATATGACCATCATGAACAACAGAGTCTGCACTTTACTAGTCCTCTGCTGCTGGGTATCTGGCTTGATGATCATTGTCCCCCCACTTAGCTTGGGCCTGCAGCTGGAATTCTGTGACTCCAACACCATTGATCATTTTACCTGTGATGCAGGTCCAATCCTAAAGATCTCCTGCTCAGATACATGGGTAATAGAACAAATGGTTATCCTTGTGGCCGTATTTGCACTCATTATCACGCTAGTGTGTGTGCTTCTCTCTTACATGTACATCATCAGGACAATTCAGAGATTCCCCTCAGTCCAACAAAGGAAAAAGGCCTTTTCTACCTGCTCATCCCACATGATTGTGGTTTCCATCACCTACGGAAGCTGCATCTTCATTTATGTCAAGCCCTCAGCAAAGGAGGAGGTGGCCATAAACAAAGGCGTTTCGGTGCTCATGGCTTCAGTTGCACCTTTGCTAAACCCCTTCATTTATACCCTGAGGAATAAGCAAGTGAAACAAGCCTTCAGCAACTCCATAAAGAAGATTACATTTCTCTCAAAGAAATCAAGATTTTGATGAATCAGAGTAAAATGAAAGAAGAAAGTCCTCTAAATATTTAATGACAGCTTCTAACTTGTATCATTGCTTTGTACTTATAATTTAGTCATATTAACTTTCTCAAAGACATTTAATACTGCATCTTAATTTCACCTTAATCAAACTCCTTTTTTCCAAGCCAAATTCATACATGGTGCTTTCTCTCATTGTGAAACTATAAATAATGTATTTCTAAGTAATGAAAATTGTCTCCACTTCTGACCTATCTTTTCTTCAATGATCTAGGAAGGAAAGTAATAGTATTTAAGAGTATATAAATTATATAGAAGACACATTATACAGCAATAATACAAGTTTCTTCCTCTCAAAGTTATCAAAAATAATACCATAAATCTAAGAATCAAAAAAACAGAAAAAAATGTGCATAGATACATAGATGTATTAAAATAAATTTAATCAAATAAGGTGTTCCAGGCTAATTAAAATAATGAAAGAACAAAGTGGAAACTAAGATATCAACAGGATTTTAAGAATGATCAGAATTTTTAAAATGGAAACATCATCACAACCACTGATAAGATGTATTCACTATGTTATTTAAATTCATGAGAGAATTTCACTTAAAAGGCATTTAATTTAAAACAAATGTAAACATACATCACTTATTATCAGTTACAAAATTGGAACAGACATATGAGTGAACTAGAAGACCAAATTTTAAACGCTAATGAAATAAGACAAGTCACATCAAAACAAGGCTAAGTGGATGATTTAAGAAGATATCAAGTATATTCAACTAGCAGAAATAGGAAAAAATAGGGAACTACAAAGGGAATAAATATTGGATTATGATCAAGAGGAAAATTGACGAACATATTGCTAAACTGAAGGAATTAAAGTTTGAAGCAAGTAATAGTGTGCTTATCGAGAAAGAAAGAAAGAAAAAGAAAAAGAAAAAGAAAAAGAAAAAGAAAGAAAGAAAGAAAGAAAGAAAGAAAGAAAGAAAGAAAGAGAAAGAAAGAAGGAAGGAAGGATTGATTCTTTTTTTAAGCAAAATTTACATCTGGTAAAATGTACAAATCTTAAGTATCCAATTTGATGAGTTTTGACAAATGACAAATATAAGCCACATTTCTATCAACTGTCAAAGTCAATCAATTGATCAACTGCAGGTTTCCACTTCGAGTTGTGGATTACTTTTGGGATGATTTCCACAGGAAAAAAAAACAAAACTGTCAATTGTAAGCACTTATACACCAGGAGATGACCACTAAAAATTACTTCAACATTTTATTGCATAAAGCAACCATCTACTATGCTCACAGGTTCTGTTCAGGAATTTATACAGAGAGTACACCAGGCCTTATTTCTGTTCTGTGATGTCTGGGGACTCATGTGAAAGACCTGAAGACTGAGAGCTGGAGTCATCTTAAGACACCTTCACTCACATGTCTGACAGCTGAATCTGACTGTCGGTTTGAGGCCTCCGTCTGGGGGGGGTTTTAATATGCATTTCTCTATATGGTCTCTCTTTAGAGCCAGTCAGGGCTTTTTCACAGCATGGGACTGAGTTCCAAGGGTCAGTGTCCCAAAATAGAGGGATCTAGGCAGGATCTATATCCTCTCTATAACCTAGTCTTGATGGCATAGCATCAACTCTACTGGTTATAGTAGTCATTAGCTTCTGTCCAAATTCTAGGGAAGGAATTTAGAGCCTACTTATCCTTGGAAAGAGTGTCAAAGTCATATCATAAGAGGATGTTGGATGATTGATATTATTGTGTTACTCTCATGGAGTACACAACATGTTGCTTTCTTTCTTTTTAATGAGGCTATACCAATAAAGAAGAAATATGCAACGTTTATGCAGCATGCTACTCTACACATTTACCTCTCTAGTTATTTCAGAAGGATTGACAACAACAATCAATATCTTGATATTTGAGAAATAGTCTGTCTTTCTAACTTTGCATATACATTTCTGTCTTCTTATAATTTACTGTGAAGTTCAGGGCTCACCAATAATCTAATAATCTATTTTAATTGATCCATTTATGTTTTATTTTCCCACTATCATTAAAATTAATAGATAAGTATTTTCAAGAATATTGGCTAGAGAAATGTACAGTAACTGTAGACATAGACAAGAACAAATACAACCGGCATATATGGAAGATAATCTTGTGTGACTAACTTAATCACCTCTATAGTATAAACCAACTGGTATAATGACATATACATTAGGAAAATTATGGAGTTGGGGCATCTATGTGTTATATGGGTTGACACTTGGAGTATAAAAAAGGCTAATTTCATACCCCAGTTTTGGAGGAAATTAAACACAATTTTAGCTTTAAGGAAGTCATTTTAAAAACTGGGATGGCTATATTAATATCAGCCAAAATGGACTTTAGAGCAAATAGTATTACCCTAGATATAAAGGGACATTTTACAATGTCAAAGGGTCAACTCATCAAGAAGACATAACATCCCTAAATGTACATGTACCTAATCACAGAGCTTCAAACTGCAAGAAGTGAAGACCGACAGAAATGGAAAAAAAAAAAAAAAAAAAAAAAAGACAGGTCTTCAACTATGAGAGATTTCAACAGTTCTAGCACAAGTAGAAAGGGAATAATTAAAATAGAGGACATGAACAACACTATCAATCAAGGTGGCCTAAGCGGCATTTAAAGAACAATCCACTAAAGAACTAAGATTGAACATTCTTTTCAATTACACATGAAATTCACCAAGACAGCACATATGTTAGGACATAAAGCAAATCTCAGTAAATTCAAAGGGATCATGATAATATAAAACACGTTTCCTGTGAACAACAGAATTATATTAAAATCAGTTTCTTTGGAAAAAATTTGGAAAATCTCCAAATGTTGAAAAATTAAATAATACCCTTTGACCATACTTTAGCAGAGGACAATGAAGAAGCTATTCAAAACAGAGAGAGAGAGAAAATATTTTGAACTGGTTGACAATGAAGGATGAAAATAATGAAGATAAAAGCAGAAATCAATGAAATAGAAATCAAACATGCAATAGAAAAAAATCAGTGAAACATAAAGCTAATTTTTCAGATCAACATAATTGATAAACTTCTGCTTAGAAAGATCAAGAAATAAAGAGTTAAAACACAAATTACCAATTTTGCCAGTTATTAAATTATTGCCCCTCAGTCTCAAATTCAATCTTAAACCTGTTAGAATAAACAGATGATTTTTTATAAGTATTTCTTTATTTTCAGGGAGCAAGATACTAAAAAGAAACTTAGTATCATAAGATACTAAGCTTGCTCGTGGAGAAATATTTCAGGAGGAAGGGGCTTCTCTTCCTATGTTGGTTCACAAACTGGCCCCTGTACACAGAGGACAAGGAGAGACTGGAGAGAGAGGCAGGTCACTACTGACTGGTGAGTGGCAGTTTCAATAAGCAAGGGAACTTACGTACAAAGTTTGTCTTCAGCCACAGGAGGAGCAGATCTCCACACCCACCCACAAGATTCTTAAAGATTATGAACAGGCCTTAACTGGGCTCAGTCATGTATTCAGTTCAGATAATCTCAACAACACCTTACCTTCTTAAGTCTACTTTCTTGAGACTGCGCCTAGTGTGGGAATGGTGGACAGAATGTGCATTTCAAGAATGGGGGAGTGCAGGAGGAATCTCTGCTTGCAAGCCAACCAAAAGTCACCTCCTCTCCATGACCTCCTAATATTCTAGTTCTGGTAACTGCACAACCTCTCACAGGTGTGGTGTGGAGATACAGTCCAGCCACTCACCAGGTATACAGAGCCCTTCAGCAACTCGTCAGTCCACACCTGGCTGACCATCACTATTTACATACTTCCTGATGTGGAGGAGGTCTCCTAACCACAGCTGTATCCTTGCTACCTCTGCACACCCTCATGTTTACCCCTGGATGTGACTAGCCAGTGCCCTAGGGTATTCTTTCCACCTGAAACAGGATTGTAGACTAGTTTAGGTCCGGGAAAACCTGTGAACTTCTCTGCCAGTGGACTACAACTATACCTTCTGCAATGAGATTTGAACCCCAGTCTTGAAGAGTTGATTCCCCCTTCATAATTGTCCCTCCTTGTTAAATTCTCCCTGAGTCTCAGGTACCTTCTAGAGTTCTCTTATATCTTATGGTTACTTATTTACCATAGTTTAATCATTCTATATATTAAATTCCCCCTTTTTAAATCACTATATGGTTTCTGTCTCCTGATTGAACCTGGACAGATACACCAATACAAAGAATGTAAGACAGAACATCAATATAGATCCTCCAGATATCACCATATTAATAATGGAAGATTATGAGCAATGTTAAACCAATATACTTGACAACTTAGATGAAATGGAAAAGTTATTTAAAAGATACAAATTACAAACCTGACACACGCACACAAATAGAAAATCTGCGTTTTTTTTTCTTTTTAGAAATTGGATTAATAGTTAAAAACCTTCTCACAAAGAAAACTCCAAAATCACGTTGCCTCACTAATGAATACCAATGTATGCAAATTCCTTCAGAACACAGAAAGACTACTTTCTCACTCATTTTATGAAATCAACATAAACCTGATACAAATACCAGGCAAAGAAATTACAATAATAAAAATGTAGACCAACACCTCTCATGATCACAGATGCAAACATCCTTCACAATTGACCAGCAAAACTTATAGGTCAATAATAGTAACCAACTAAAAATGGACAAGAAAATTTATTAGATACTACTTAAGGAAGTTACATGAATAGCCAATGAGTACATGAAAAGAAGTTCAGTATCATTAGTCATCACGAAATTTAAATTATAACTAAAATGTATCACACACTCACTAGAATGGCTACAATTAGAATACAGGCTGACAATGTAAGTCATGACAAGAGTAGGGAGCAACTGGAACTATCATACATTGCCGCTATGCATGTGAAATGATACAGCCACTTACAAAAACATTCTGGCTAGTTCATATAAAATTAAATATAGTTGTCACATGTCTCAGCAATTGCTCTCTTAGCTATTTACCTAAGAAAACTGAAAACAGATATCCCTCAAAATAACATACATGAATGTCTGTAACAATTTTATTCATATAGCTCAAAACTGTAAATATCCCAAATATTCATTAAAAATAGAGAAAACAGATAAACAAGATTATACTGTGTAGCACAGGGAAATATATACAAGATCTTGTGGTAGCTCACAGCAAAAATAAAATGTGACAATGAATATATGTATGTTCATGTATAACTGAAAAGTTGTGCTCTACACTGGAGTTTGACACAACATTGTAAAACGACTGTAACTCAATAAAAAAAGTTAAAAAAAAAAAAAAAGAAACCTAATTTGGTATTCTCATGCAATGGAAAACCACTCAACTACCCAAAGGAGTAAACTGCTAAAACAAATAGAACAGAAAATATCAAAAACGTTATGCTAAGTGAAATAATACACTCATCAATGTACATCAATGTAAAATTCTAGAACAGGAAAAACGAATCTGTAGTGACACATAAGTGACTGAATGAGGTCAGAGCAGAGTGTGCTGACTGCAAAGTATCATGAGGCAATGTTTTGGGATGATAGAGATGTTATATATCTTGTGGTTTGGTGATTACTTACATGGATACATTTTTCAAAATTTCTCAAACTTTACACTTAAAATGAATGTATTCTATTGTGTATATATTATACCTTAATAACACTGATTGAAAAAGCAAAGAAAATGAGCAAATTAACTTCAACAGGTACTTCACATAAAGAAATATCTAACCAGCACCTGAGTATATGAAAATGATATATGACTACAGACACACATACAGGCACTCAAACAGAAGTGGAGAAACTGGAATTCTTACACGCTGCTCACAGGAGTGTAACTGGTATACACGCTGTAAAATATACTGCATGACTAACAATTAAAATCTTAGGTATATTACCACCAGAAATTTATGTGTATGTAAACAAAAAAATTATATACAAGGTATTATTCTTACTAGTAGTACTGAAAATAAGCAAGACTTGCCCTCTTCTCCTACCTACCCTTCCCCTGATGGGTAGATTTCGAACAAGGATACGATATGTTAGATCCATCCCATTCCCTTTCTTTTTTTATACTGTCTTTTCTATAGACAGATTTCAGGCTGTTCCAAGTCAAGCAGTAGAAGTGTTTGTCCTGGGTAGTGGAGTAGATTTGGATTTCCAGCACTACGTACAGTTATGAATGACTCAAGATTTCCTTATTGGGATGTTCATAGCTATGTTTTCAACACTTCCATAATGAAACTGGTATTTTAATCTCCATTTACTTGCCTACTTTCTCTCTCTACTTCACTTGGAACTCAAGCAAGGAATTAAGGGTGGGATTCCTTCAGGTCCCACAGTCCCAACAGTGACAATGAGAGACCCACTTTTGTGCATATAAGTGGTATTACACATTGGAAGCAAAATGTGACAATACACTTCAAAATTCTAAAATGTAATTGGCCTTTGCCTCAGAAATTTCTCTTCTGATAACATAAACTAAGGAAATAAATAATGTTTATATAAAATATTTAATATATAATGATATAATATTTAAGTATGAGAAGCCTTATTAAATAAAGGATAATCCATAAAGAGTACAATGCAGAACATTTACAATGCAAACCTGTATTTTTACCATGTAAGTGTTTATAGTTATTGGCCTAGAAATTGAATGTATGTAAACTTTCAAATATATATATATATATATTATATAATATATATATGAATATTTTCTCATTGAAAACATAGGCATAAAGCAAATTCGTTTTCTTTTCTTAACACTTTGTTATCTATGGGTTGAAGACTATCCAGAAATATCTTTTCATCAGAAAGTTACTGTTTTGCACTTGGAATGTGTCTAATAAAACTGTTGCATCTTATTGTCTCCAAGGACACAATTCCCACTGCTGCCCCTGTTAGGTATTTTGCCAAAATCCAGTGCCTTATAGATTCATTAGTCATATCTGAACTTTAGTCACGAAGGACTCTCTATCCACATAGAGGGGCCCCTGCACATCCTTAAGAGTCTGAGATGGTAATAAAACATTCATCTTATTTCACTGTGTAAAAATCCATCTTTGCCCAGAGAAATCAGAAATTATCTTTTTTAAAATCACCTTCTTTTTCTCAGACATTTAAAATAAGTGACTTTTTACTTCTGCTTTGAGATATAAGAAATTGCTTCCTAAGTTTAAAGTGGAAAAACATCTTTCATGAGAGTCTGCTGGCAACTCAGAGAGCACTATCCGCTGCACAGAGCCGTCTGTGAATGTGTGTCTCACTGCGAGGGGCACTTGTGCACACACTTGAGTCCACTCATCCTTTTAGTTTCATCTGTGACACTACCGGGATTACACAGTCAACTAAAGCCATGGTGACCTTCCATTAGAGTAAGTATGTTCTTTGGTAATTTCAGTTTCTTTCTTCATTCAGAGTTCTAGTTCCTTGGTCTATGCCAAATATCAAGTTTATCTATTTAAAAATCAGATGGCAATAAATTAATTTGGATATCTCCAGAAAAGAAAAGTTATTTCTAATACTTTTTAGTATTAGAAAAGTGAAATGTGAAGGGATTGAACGCATTAGAAGTATTTATTACACGCATTAGTAGAGATAGGTCAGTTACCTGTTCACTCTTTCTATCCTTAGTATCTGCAGCAGAACCAGCCATATTACAGCATCTCAATAATTATATCTTGAATGAATTCATGAGTACTTACAAGAACAGGAGGGACAAACAGAAGTGACCTTCTCTACAATGTCACTCTTACCAATCAATACATATAACCAACATGTAACTATAATGCCCTTCATTAGTGTGCCAAGTTATCAGCAATGCTGCCATAAGCGATAGTTATAGTGAGCGAGTTATAAATGCAAATATTCCTTGAAATACACTAAATAGAAAATATACCTGAATGAAAGTGGTTTACCAGATCATTCATTTAATATCCCAGTATCACAGAAGACAATTATTGGTGATTATAAAGGGAGGACAGTTTGGGAGTTGGGAGCAATGCTCTGAGTTAGGATGCCACAGTGAAGCACTAAGAGCATTAGAGTTTTCTGTTTGGTTCAGCAGGGTCAGCTCCCTAATAATACTATCTAAAAGGGTACCTGATTATCAGCTAACTGTTTCTCCCCTGAGTGGAGATTAGGGCTCCTTTTCTATAGAGATGCCTTTAACCGTAGGTCATTTTCTATCTACTGTATTCTGACACTGTGATTTGTTTCTGTTTTGAGAGAAATAACATGCCTTGATTCACCAAATCTTAGGAGAATACATTTCCACCTTTCTTGTAGGACAGTGATTGCAAAAAATTAATTGAAACCATTCATACAACAAACTAATTAATTTTTGCATGGAAAAGCTTTTTTACTCCTTAGAATGGAGGGAAAACAAAAGACATAAACTCTTCACTAACAAAAGGAAGCAGCTGCCCAAATACTTACTTAATAACAGCTGAGAAAGAAATGTGGAATATCTATTGCCTTGTGTCTAAAATTGCAGAGCCTCTGAACTCTGCCCATAGTATTTCTCTGCAGAACACTGAACAGGTTATCAGAGGCACCAAAATCCACATGCTTTATAAAGAATGCAGGAAAGAAAACACAATAGCTGCAGTGGCCATTGATTAATACTCTTATACATTATCAACATAAGTATTAGAGCAAGTTACAGAGCAAAAAAAAGAAGAAGGAAATAAAGGCGATAAAGAAGTAGGGGTAGTGGCTTTAACTTACCATCTACCAGGCACTCTGCACAGATTATCTCAATCAATACTCACAGTAATTCCATGAACTACATGTTATGGGGAAAACTGAGGCTAAAATGGAAAGGAGAAATGAGAACACTGAAGCCTTACTCCAGAGACTATGTAAAAAGTACAGAAAGTATACTTCCTCACTACACATCAGTCCACAGGAAAGCAACAGAGTTGGAGTCATACCTGCTTGACATTAAAAATCAGTTTAAATTTTACCATTAGGCTCATATAAATATTTTTTAAATCATCTTCAAGGTCATTCTAAAGATCCAGTAAATCATTTTAAAGAAAATACCTTGTATTTGATGTTTAAGACAAATGCAATGCTCACTTATTTATTTGAATATTTATTAGCTGGAAGTATTTCATTAATCTAAATGCTTGTGCATTTGCAATTCAAAATCCACGAATATGTTCCTTCTCTTCCTTTTCACAATTCTTACCTAAAGCCTAAATGAATTAACTTCCATGTAACTGAGAGACAGATGAAGACTTTCAAGGAAATACCTAGCATGGGATAACTGTCAATTAATAACAGTTCAAAACCTTTTTCCACAACATATAGGGGAGAACTAATCATATTTGGGCTTTAGAAAAATGATTCTGATTGTATTGGTTCTAAAATATCGAATGGGAAAAGCAGAGATATATGTTAAGCACATGTCAGTATACTTTCACAATATTTCAGCTATGAGATAAAGATACCCAGGGTACAATTAGTATTGGGAGTGAAAAAGCAAAAGGACCAAGTTAAGAAGATAACAGAAATGGCAAGACCTGGTGAGAAACTGAAAATGGGAGTAAAGAAAAAGATATAATTAAGACTGTTCTTATGACTTAGGACTGACAGGGCAGGAATCACAATAACATGCACTATGTTTGAAATCTTGAAATGGACACAACTAGAGGACTCTCAAAAGGAAATAATACAGAGACAAGTAAGAATGCCTCATACAGTAAGTAGTAATGAGTGTTCACTGTGTTCCAGATGCAGCTGTAGATATTTTAGCTGCATATTTAAATTCATCAGTACAACCCTAAAACGTGCATACTATTTTTATCTCAATTTTGCACATGAAAAAAGCACAGAACAAAGAAGTTAGGCAGACTGCCCAAGGACACTCAGAAAAGAAAAAGGAAAACTCTAAATTCAAACCTCTCAGTCTGATCTAGATGTCCAAAAATAAGTTGAATGTTAAAGCAAAAATACTGTAAGATGTGTTTTCTCTGCAGATATAAATTTGGGAATTATACCTGATTTGAAGTTCCCTTGTTTATAAGAATCTCCTAGAGAGAGAGAAGAGTGAAAGAAAGGACTGCCTAGAAAAGAGATTTTAGGTCAATCAACAAGTAGATAAGATTAGAAAAAGAAAAGGCACCCTGAAGGAGAATGGAGATAGAGTGGTAGGAAGAAATCCAGGAAAATGTGAAATAATGTAAGTTAAGCTGTCATGGCTTTCCTAAGTTAGCAGTTTATTCTCTCTCATGCAGCAGAGAGTTTGAGTTAAATGAAGGCTGAAATGCATTTAATGAGTGAAACAAGAGGGAGGCTAGTCATGGCTTGTTGAGAGTAATTTAATTAGCACAATAATCAGATGAGTTAATCTATAAATGGTTAAAAGGACAAAGAAGACAATTATCACATAGATGGAACATAAGTGAAAATATAGAAGCAGAAATGAGAAATGGCCAAGTCTTACTAAACCTGATACTGCTAAATGTCATTTATAATAATGTGGCTAAGTGTATTTCAAGCTGAAACAAGGTTGACCAAAAACATTTTAAAAATCAGGGATATGTCAAAAGGACACATGCACCCCCATGTTCATCGCAGCACTATTTACAATAGGCAAGATGTGGAAACAACCTAAATGTCCATCAACAGATGACTGGATAAAGAAGATGTGGTATATACATATATACAATGGAATACTACTCAGCCATAAAAAAAATGAGATAATGCCATCTGCAGCAACATGGATGAACCTGGAGATTGTCATTCCAAGTGAAGAAAGCCAGAAAGAGAAATAAAAATATCATATGATATCACTTATACAGAGAATCTTTAAAAAAAAGGCAAACTTACTACAAAACAGAAACAGACTCACAGACATAGAAAACACACTTATGGTTCCCAGGGAGACAGGGGGTGGGAAGGGATAAATTGGGAGTTTGAGGTTTGCAGATACTAACTAATATATATAAAATAGATAAACAAGTCTATACTGTATAGCACAGGGAACTATATCCAATGTCTTATAGTAACTTATGGTGAAAAAGAATATGAAAACAAATATATGTATGTTCATGTATGACTGAAGCATTATGCTGTAAACCAGAAATTGATACAACATTGTAAACTAACTATACTTCAATAAAAATATAAATATACAACAATTAATTAATTAATTGAATTTTTAAAAATCAGGGCTCTTCGGCTCTATAAATATACTCCTAACGTTCCCTTTCTTCTCTGTAATAAATTTTGAAGCAAACACATTACAAAACATACAATGAGTGAAAATACATCATTATCAAATGTGGTTAGAAAGAAATAATAGAATTCAATTTAGAATTTTAATACCAAAAAGCTGTTCTGAATGAGAACCCTTTGGTGGGAAAAGAGAAGCAAGCTCTCAAGATCTAGAGAATATGAAACTGCAGAAGCTAGTTAGAGTACACTAGGATTTTCCCTGTCAAAGGAATCAAAAACAAAGCAATCCACCCAAGAATACAATCCCAGAATTCAGCTTGTAAACTGGGGAGAAATTCTTTGAGGAACAAGGATATCCTAGGAAGTATAAAAATATGTAACATACTCTATTCTTACAGTAGGCGGAAAATATAATCAAGGATATATATTACAAATACTAAATACATACATTTGAAATAAATTTTCTATGAGGGAAACCTCAAAGTGTTTGGACTGTAGCGCATTTAAATGAATCTTTAAGAAAATATATCCAGTAAAAAAGTCCTAAACACACTTCTGAGAAGCTGGACTGGATACGCTGAAACAGGATAGACTATGTGATAAGTACTCACTGCCAGTTTAATAATAACACACACGTAACTTTAATGCCAGCATCTTAACAAAGACCATTTGGGGGGTACTTCTCTGCTAGAAGCATGTTTGAAAATAAGAAATTGGGGGAAAGTAGATTTGTTGACCCAAAAGCAACTTACTGAAAGAGACATTTTTTTCCAATAATATTTACAAGATATGCTGAACTGACACCAAACTAAGTTGTACTTTATTAGAAGCAGCAGTACGAAATAATGATTTTAAAATGAATAGTCAGTTTCTGTGACACAAAGAGGTGATGAAACATTGTCATGTGCTGCGTGCTTGCTTCTCCACTAACCAATTGTACAGGAATCACTCTCAGATTTACTTCGCCTGAGGTTAGAAACTGACCTGGACTCTGGAGTTCCTCATACAAAGTCTTATTGTTTCAAGCAGAAGGGGCAAGAGACAACCATCGAGGATGAAAAACCAAACCACAATAACAACCTTCATCTTGCTGGGGCTGACGGATGACACTCAACTGAAAATTCTGCTTTTCATCTTTCTATTTCTTTCCTACATGTTGAGTGTATCTGGAAACCTAACCATCATCACCCTCACTCTGATGGATTCCCACCTCAAAACACCTATGTACCTTTTCCTCCAAAATTTCTCCTTCTTAGAAATTTCATTCACAACTGCTTGTGTGCCCAGATTCTTGTACAGCATATCATCCAGGGACAAGTCTATCACCTATAATGCTTGTGCCAGTCAACTGTTTTTTACAGACCTCTTTGCAGTAACAGAGTTTTTCCTCCTGGCCACCATGTCCTATGACCGCTATGTGGCCATCTGCAAACCCCTGCATTACACAACCACCATGAACAGCAGAGTCTGCAAGAACTTCCTCCTCCTCTGTTGGTTAGCAGCATTGATCATCATACTCCCACCAATCAGTCTGGGTTTGGGCTTGGAATTCTGTGATTCGAATGTCATTGATCACTTCTGCTGTGATGCTTCTCCTATCCTGAAGATCTCCTGCTCAGACACATGGCTGATAGAACAGATGGTCATAGTGTGTGCGGTGCTGACCTTCATTATCACTCTCATGGGTGTCGTTCTTTCCTACATTTATATCATCAGGACTATTCTAAGGTTTCCCTCTGCCCAGCAAAGGAAGAAGGCCTTCTCCACTTGTTCTTCCCACATGATTGTTGTTTCCATCACATATGGCAGCTGCATCTTCATTTATGTCAAACCGTCAGCCAAGGACGAGGTAGCTATTAATAAAGGAATTTCGCTCCTCATTACTTCTATTTCACCAATGTTGAACCCCTTTATTTACACACTGAGAAATAAACAAGTGAAGCAAGCTTTTCTTGACTCAATTAAGAAAACTGTATTCCTCTCAAAAATGTAAAGGAAAAATGAGTCAGTGAATCTTAATTAGATGATCTGGCACAAAACCTGAAGCTTCTGATACTGTTTGTCCCTATAAAATTTATTCTCCAGTCATATTGACATTGTATAATTTTCTTTTTAAACTTGCTTACTGTGAACCCTGACTATTCCATCTTTTATTCTTCACTGAAACTAAACTCAGGATGCGTACTCTCACCATCTGGCAGAAACTGCTATTTGCCAAACATATCAGTTGTTACCTGCTGGAAATAAGCTACACCACATTTTTCTGACATGCTGCTCAGTGTGGCTATGCAGCCTCTGTTACAGCTAACAGAATGGGTGTGGAAGTGCTGTGCACCATTTTTAGATTGGGTCTATAAAAATACCCAACATGGCAGCCACCCTCTGTTTTCCCTCTTCTATCTTCCAGATGTCCATGTTGAAATGACTTTGTCAGCTTCACTTTGATGATGAATGAGCTTGGTTTTCCAGTACCTCTATAGTCTTTACCTAAAGGACAGGCAGTCACAGCAAGCTTGGTAATGCTTCCCCTCTGCCCTCTGTGCAGGGAGTTGTCACCAAATTCGACAGGTAAAGTATCACAGAACTATTCCTGCCACCTAGTAAGGGGGCCATGTTCACAGTTAGCGCTACACTGGGTACAAGGCTGAAATTACGACCCACCCGAAGTATCATTTCAGGTACATGCTGCTAAATTTGGTGGTATGGATATTTTGGTTGACTACTGGCATCCTCCTCCTCAGACACACATAAATTTATGTGACTATGTGAGGAAAATTTGTATTTAAAATAATATATAAAAAGTTGTGAAGCTGTAGTACTAGCCACCCGCTTTCTTATCTACTGATCCTATAAACCTTTCCAGGGAAGTGCCTGTATTACTTCCTCTCATTTCACTGTGAGGAGGCAATTATTTAAATAAAATTCTAGCCTTCAATGTTTGCCAACCACTTCTTTTAAATAGCTAGTGTTTAAACGGCCCTTTCCAATTTTCAATGAGTCCACTGCATGTAACATGTCTATGCAATACTTAATTTTTCTTGACCCTTTATGTACACTGGTAGCACGAAAGTAACTTTATCAGAAGAAATACATTCAAGAGACCCTCAAGGTTTTCGTGCAAGTAGATGTTGGTCCCTCAGCCAATCTCTTTCAGTTTCCATAAGCCTAACTGAGGGACTAAACTTAGCCCCCTGTACAAAAATTTGCCAATCATAATCTTTCAGGCTAAAATAAATTGAAGAAATCTGAATGAGCATTTTAAGATGTCCATGTGGAGCTAAAGTGGCTTTCTCACATCCTACAATTGGTATTTCACAATTAATTCTTTTGGTTAATCCTGATAATTCATCTTTTTCATACTCTCCAAAAGTTGTCTAAACAACTTATTGATTTAGCCAACTACCACTTTGACCCCATCTTTTCACTTCTTCCCTTTGACTGATCACTCCCTTGGATAACATCAATCTTGTTTGTTTCCATCAAAGGTATTTTTTACCTCATGAGACAACTGAGAATTCAAGTACAGCTTCCTGAATATTAATTTAATATTCTGAGAATAAATTGATAAAAGATGCACAAGATTGGGAACTCATCTATTACAACAACTGTCATGGTCTGAACTAACAATATTAACTCAGGTCTGTCTTTCTGGTCATCATAAATTTTGTCTAAGGTGGTCTGCATGTGCAATATCCCCACATCAAAAGGAGTATTTCAATTGTGGGTCAAAGAGGGAACGGAGGAATTACCACTTTCAGGGTGGGCCTGCACAAACTCTGCCTTTACCCACTACAACAATACCATCAATAGCACACCGGGTAATGTCTGCTCACAGACCTTTGCAGCCCCTTGAATCATTAATCTAAATAATTTGTTCTATTCAGTAGGGCCTAAAGTTAATGAACTAATCCCTTTTTACTCATTCCAAGAATCCACACTAGTCAAGATTCATTAAGCTTGTGCTGCTATTTCTTCATAAAATATTCTAGATCTTTTAAAAAATGGCTTTGGAATCTTTGATCATCTGATCATTGCCTCTGGCTACTTGTTACCCACATGAGTCAGTGGTCTTGAGTTCATCTGAGAATGAATGAATTTCTGCCCAGGTGACCATATGAGCATGTGAAGGCTTTTCAGCAATGGAAAGACTTTATCTTGCTCACCTATACTCAAACTTCTTCCATTGGATGAGGGAATAGAACATTTTGCTAATTTCCATTGTGCATTGTGTTCCCTGTTTTTCCACTTGCGTACTTCTTTGGAGGCTCTGTTAATTTACTTTGAGTTTCATTGGTAAGATTTGTATCCCCATCTCTTAAAGATTTTCATCACTTCATAAAAAAATGGCTTGGCAGCCACCCTGGCATCCAATCCTCTTTATGATTTTCCTTCTCTCCCTCCCCCCCCCCCCCTACACACACACACACACACACACACACACACAGAGAGAGAGAGAGAGAGAGAGAGAGAGAGAGAGAGAGAGAGAGATCTCAAGATATAAAGAAGAAACTCATGGTAGGAGAGGCAGAGGCCATGTATAGTCAAGACACACAGCCCTGGAAGGTGACCCACAAGTAACAGGAGGATAATCACAACTGCAGATGTTCTCCCCAAGGGGCTAGAGGCCTGAGCCTCACAACAAGGTTCCCAATCTGGAGATCCTGCACCAAGATGAGCTCCCAGAATATCTAGCTTTGAAGGCCAGCTAGGCTTGCCTATGGGACAGATGGAGGGCTGCAGGAAACAGAGACTCTGCTCTTAAAGGACACATGCAAAATCTCACACACTCTGGGATGAAGGGGGAAAGAGCACAAACTTAAAGTGAACAATGTCAGCTCCGACCCAACCCTCAGACCTCCAGGAACCTGGGGCCTGACCCAGCCCCCAGTAAAAAGGTGATGGCCACTGAGCAGAAGAGAAGCCCTATTTCACACCTGGCTCTGGCCCTAACCCCTCCTTCTTCAGCCCCACCTCCTACCAAGTTAAGATCAGGTCATCAGGATGGGCTCTGTTCCAATACAAGATGTTCTTATAAAAAGGGTAAATTTGGATACAGAGACAGACACAAACAATGAGAAGATGATATGAAAGCAGAGACATAGAGGAAGAAGACAGCATGGTGACAGTGGAGGCAGAAATTAGAGGGCTGAAACTGCAGTGATGGAGCATCAAGGATACTGACTGCACCATAAGCTAGGAGAGAGGCATGGAGGAGATTCTTCCTTGGAATGCTCAGAAGAAACCAACCTACCAATGCCTTGATTTTGGAATTCTGGCAACCAGAACTGTTAGACAATGCATTTCTGTTGTTTTAATCCACCAGGTTATGTTGCGTTGTTATGGAGGCCCTAGCAAACTAACAGAGCACCTAAAACAGAACTTCAGATATCTGCAGCAAAAACTGACATGACAAATGAAGACTAGACAAATCTACAGTTACAGCTGAAAACTTAAATACTCCTCACTCAGTAACAGAACTTCTAGGCAGAAAATCAGCAAGGATATAAAAGATCACCATAAACCATCAACCAACAGGAAATAACTGACATTTATAGAATATTCTATAAAATAACAGAATACATGGGAAA
Source organism: Camelus bactrianus (assembly GCF_048773025.1). Lineage (NCBI taxonomy): Eukaryota > Metazoa > Chordata > Mammalia > Artiodactyla > Camelidae > Camelus > Camelus bactrianus. Next base: position 12,495,180 of record NC_133550.1, on the reverse strand, counting down.
GTATCTGGGCAGGTCTGAGACAGATGTAGGAATTCTGGAGAGAGTCAGAGAAGCGCTCACCTTTATTATGTATATAAGCATTCACACATTTCAGGATGAACGCTGAACCACATACCCATGGTTCAAACAACAACAAAAGAAAAACTCTTTTAGCAAAGGCTTAAAATACTAAACTGAGATTTCAACCAACACTACAGAAGGTAAGAATCAGCTTGTAGTCGTAGTTTTTGAAGTTGGGAAACCCTGTGAGGTTTATAGCCAACTTAAATCATTCACATTTTCCAGATGAATATAACAGAACACAGAGTTTAAGTTCTGTAATATTCAGTGTGCAGGATATAATCCAGAATTACTGGAGATAGAAAGAATGGGTAAAATGTGACCCATCCCAAAAGAAATGACAATCTGTAGGTACAAAGTCCAGGATGACTCAGATATTATGTAGAATTATAGAAGGACTTTAAATCAGTCTACACAATTGTGCTTTATGAGATAAAGAAAGATAAAAGTTAAGATTTCTCAGAAGAGAAAGAGAAAAAAACACAGTTTTAAAAGGAAAATGTTTAAAATGAAAAATACATTATGTTTCAGAAAAAAGTCACAGTTTTGGCTTAATTATAGAATAGAGATTACAGAAGAGAAAGGAAATGATTTTGAAATTAGAACAACAAATTCTGTAATCCTTATAAAAGAGAAATAGAAACTGTTTTTAATTTACAGAGATGCTGGGACCTATGGTGCAATGTTACAGTCTATCATATCTGTAATTTGAATCCCAGAAGAAAAGAGAGAATGGAGCAGAAAAAAATACGAATAATTTATGGCTGGGAACTTTTTACAGGAATAATAAATTGGATAAATTTATCATTTTAAAAATGCCTAACATGATATCAAAATCATAGCAAATCACTGCCTTGTAATCTGACTTTTTACTGCATGCCTGGCCTGCTTCTGATGCTAATGTTATTTACACATGTGTCTCTGAGGACATTTTCCTCAGTTCTGCATTCTCTCTACCCAAAGTCCTATTACACAAGAGATTCATCAGTAATGTCAAAGACAGAACCACCAAGGACATCTTCGTTTGTTTCACTGAACTGAAAATTGTGTCAATTCTTTTAAAAGGGAAATTCTATCATTTAGAAATACGTCCCTCTGCCAAAAACATCAGAGTATCAACTTTCCCAACAGACAGAGATCCTTATTTATGTTAGCTGTGTAGTTACAGAGTAAAGAACAGATTTCCTGGGCCCAAAAGGAAGCAGGCTTTCTGCTGAAAAAATCTTCATCTTGTGTGGGAGGTGGAAGACAATGAAAATTCTCCAACTGCGGAGCTTTCTGTGAATCTGTGGAATCTGTGTTCCTAAGAATGCACAGAGCCCACCCACCTCTCTCCACCAGAAGAGATTCCTGTATGACTTTTTCACCCTTTGCAACTTGGGAGTTCAGCAAACATCTGAGGTTATGATGATCAGAGAAGTAGTTTTTATATTTTCTTTTCCTTTTTTGAACTCTAGAATGATGTTTTTTTCTGAGGAAAGTGTCTATACCAAAATAATGATATGATTTGTTATTTTAATATTTTAGGAAAGGTTTTAACAATCACTAATGAAGTGTGGCTTTTCAACATGAGTGGCAAGTAATCGGACAGTCACAGATAAGCTGTTTTTATGCATCAATACAATAAAGGTCATCTACACATAGTGGAATTTTAGAGGGACACGCCTAGGTATTCTCTGCCATAACCTCACCTTCATTTTAAACAAAAACTCTGTACAAAATATGTAAACTTTATCTCCATTGAATGGCTTTTTTGCTGATGTTTTATCAATTGGTGGCCCCATCTTCTAATAGTCTTTCACATTTCAATGGAAACTCAATTTTTTAATCTCTGTATCGTTACCAATGTCAATTAATTTCATGCCAGTGTTCTTAATGTGGAATATGAATGACTGAAGAAAATAGTGGTATTTTTGGAAGAAAAAATACTATCCCCAGTACATTCAGGCTGACTGAGGTGCTTGGGCATTAGTTAGATGTCTGGAGCTGTGGTGATGAGAACTGAGGGGAGGTATCTGGGCTGCAGATACAGTTCATTTCTCTACTACCATGGGAAATGCTGTGCTGTCCCTTTATGACCTTTAACCTGGTGTGGAGATGGGAGGGTAACTTGTGGGCAAACCGTTCCCTGTTCTTCCCTTATTCTGCTTTTCTATAACCTCTTTAGGCCAAACTATCAGACTAGGTACAAAGTGGGAGCTGATATCTGACTTTCCTAATTATTTGGAATGGAATTATTTGAAGCAGCCAAGTGAAGCTCTATGTAACCATTTAACTGAGACCGCTAGGCAAATGTCTTTTGATTCAGCAATGTAGTAAAATGACAAGGTAACCAGACAATGACTGAAGGATAGGAAATATGTGAGTTAGCAGCTATGGAAATAGTCAGAGAAAAGACCAAATATATAATACTTTTTGATCCATGCAAAAAATTTCAAATGACTTTTTTTTAGTGTAGGACCATATCTGACATGTAGCCTTTTTTTGTACTGCCAGAGAGCAGAGAATGATTTTTATATTTTAAAGAGCTTGTTTAAAAAAAAAAATGAGAATAGACAACAGAGACTACATATAGCATATATACTATGTACGTGCAATTTTTTTTATATCAACTATACCTGAATAAAGCTAAAACACAAAAGAATCTAATTGACTCTTGGTAGGAAAAAAATGCATACCCCCATCTGGGATTACATACTTACATTAAAGAATGCAACATAAAAGAGAATGGTAATTTCACTAAATGAGGAAACAGACTGCTTGTTCTGAGTCAGAAGAGTACACAGAAAATTTATGAATCTTACAATAAACACATTCATTGCGCTCTTGATACACTTTGAACAGGGCTAGCTAGCTGCCGTGGCATCTCAATGAACAAAGGCACAGCCCAACCTCAACAAAATTACTGTCACCTATTTCGTGGTAACAAAGAGATAAGCACAATGTGCTAGCAGGGCAAAGAGGAGAAGCTGATAACTTAGACAACGAAGTTTCAAGAAACTTTTTCTCAGGAAATGACACTAAGCCAAAACTTGGAAAACATACCCGTTTTGGTCAAGCGAAGGTGAGGACAGGGGTGGGAAGCTCCGAGGACAGAGTTGTGACCGGAAACAGACGCCACTCGCACTCGTAGCCATGTTGGTCTGGTTTGTGGAAAGTGAGTGCCCCTCTCTGAGGGAAGCATTCCGAAGAGCTGTCTGAGAGGTGACTTTCCGTTCAAAATACTGACATCATCATCACACGAGGTATTCTCTCTGGGGCAAAAACTCCAAGCACTTCGGTTCTTCCTGATCGAAGTTACAATTCTCATTTTTAGTTAACAAAACCTAGGCAATTGAGGTATTGCTAATCAATATGAATCCATAATTTCAACTGTAAATGTTATTTTCAAATGATATCCTACATACTTATAGATAGAAAAATCCGTATCACCACAAAAATTTGGCTGAAGCAGCACAGACGACTGGAGGGGCGTACACATATACCAAATTGTCCATGGGAAGACTTGCCCCAACATGCCGCCTAGCAGATGGAAAGTGCTCAGCAACTGCTGTTTGGTTTTTTGGTTTTCTTTCTTTTGTTATTTTTTCTTTTCCGGTAAATTTTAAATTATAAAATAATTTTATACTTACTGAAGAGTTGTAAAAATAGTGCAGTTCCCAGGTATCCTTCATCCAGCTCTCCCTAATGTTAGCATCCCGCATAATCCTAGCGCAATTATCAACACTGTATACAAATTCTAATAACTAAAGAACAGATTTTAGGGTGGCTCTAGGCCGTGGCCAGGCCGGGAAAGGCGGCTCAAACGCCGCCAACGCCGCCACAGCTGCAGCCCCAAGTCTCGCGCGCTCTCTGGTGCCCCCCGCCGGCTCGGCGGCGCCGAGGCCGCATCTTTACTGGAGATCCCAGCCCCGGAGGACTGAGCATGCGCAGCGCGCTTGCCGCCCTCGCTGCTGTCTGCGAGTTCCCGGAGGCGCTTAGAGGAGAGCACTTGCCACTTTGACTTGGGGGGGATCTCCGAGGAGCCAAGGGTTTTTTTGGAAAAAATCAGATAAAGTAAATTAATTTAACTAAATACAGGCTCTATTTGAATTTTCCCAGCTTTTCGACTAACGTCATTTTTCTGTTGCAGGATGCAATTCGAGTGACAACTTGACAAGGAATTGGCATGTCTACTTGGTCTCGGTCAACCTGTGTCTCACCCTGTCTCCCCTTGTCTTTTATGACCTTGAAAGGACAAATAATTGAGGTTAAATTTTTCAGGGTTTTTTTTTCCCCGCGTATAGCCAATAATTTCTTTACCCAATGCTGTAGTGTGTAAGTTGTTTATATAGTACTTATCAAACACTATGTTCTATCAGAATGAAAATAGAGGGAAAGTCTGTTACTGATGTGGAAACTTAGAGATAAATAGCAAAACTGGAAAGCAATGGCTGTTACTCGAATAAGTCTGATACCAAAAGCAAATTACAGTGAAATAACCTCTTTGGTCGTTGCAGTAGAAGCAAATGTTCATATACTGCACACATGGCCTATAGGCTCTGTATAAAATGTCAAACTCAGCCACTTATTTGCATTTAACGGGAACCAACACTTCAGGCAATTTGTAAGTTCATTCAGCCTTATGATTGGTGAAGAATTATTAGGAGCAAAAGGACATTATAATATCCACAAAACTGTACCACACAGATGATCCTTCCTAATTCTATAGCCAAATATATTTCAGAAAATAAATGGAAGAATTTAGATTAATTGAAAAACAGACATGTGAGAGCATGCAAGACGGTGAAAATAATGGATTGCAGTACAAACTTATTTCAGAAGAACATAATCTTAAGACCTATAATGCACATCAGAAAAACTGAGAATTCCAGAGTTTGGGTGGGTCATTAGCAACTCAAGGAAGAAAATGACTATTCCTTACATTGATTGGATTTTTTTTACCCAAAGGCTATGGCCTCATTATTTCATACAAGTTTTCTCAATTCAGTGTCACTTGAGTTTGTGAGGAGTTTGAGAAGTACAAGTAAGCAATGAGAAACTGTACATTACCCACATTCATACTTCTGGGACTGACAGATGATCCTCAAATGCAGATTCTGATTTTTATATTTCTGTTTGTCTCCTACACATTGAGTATAACTGGGAATCTGATCATCATTATACTCACTTTAGTAGATTCTCACCTTAAAACTGCCATGTACTTTTTCCTCAAAAACTTCTCCTTTTTAGAAACCTTATTCACCACCGTCTGCATTCCCAGATTCTTATACAGCTTATCAACTGGGGACAAGACTATTTCCTATAATGCTTGTGTTGCCCAACTATTTTTGTCTTCCTTTTTGGAACAGCAGGATTTTTCCTCCTGGCCATCATGTCCTATGACCGCTATGTGGCCATCTGCAAACCCTTACATTATGCAACTATCATGAACAGCAGAGTCTGTGGATGGCTTGTTATCTGCTGCTGGATAGCAGGGTTTGGGGTCATATTTCCACCAGTTTGCCTGGGCTTAAACCTGGAATTCTGTGACTATAACATTATTGACCATTTTCTCTGTGATGCTTCTCCTATGCTAAAGCTCGCTAGTTCAGACACATGGTTCATATAACAGATGGTTGTTGCCCTTGCTGTGTTGACCGACGTCATGACACTTCTGTGTGTAGTTATGTCCTATATATACATCATCAAGACCATCATAAAGTTCCCTTCTGCCCAGCAAAGGAGGAAGGCCTTTTCTACCTGCTCTTCTCACATGATTGTGGTTTCTATCACCTATGGCAGTTGTATCTTCATCTATATCAAACCTTCAGCAAAGGATGAAGTAGTAATTAACAAGTGTGTGTTTCTGCTTACTACTTCCATTGCCCCCATGTTAAACCCATTTATTTATACTCTAAGGAACAAGCAAGTGAAACAAGCTTTTACAGACTTAATCAAAAGAATTTCATTGATCTCAGAGAAGTAATGGAATGTTGAAATTAAGCATAAAACGTAAAAAGAGCAGTGAGCCTTAAGGTCATAACAGTTCTTAACTATTGTACCCTTGTCTTTTGTCTGCTTATATTAACATGCTTGTACCACTATTATTATTGAATTTTGGACCCCAAATCATCATTTCAATGATTCTTGAAATAAGCAAGTTGAGTGTTTTCAACTCTTGTTGAAAACAAACTTTCTCCAAGATGACATCTCCTATCAAGAGAACATGAAATTAGATTTCCAGGAACAGGAACTTACCTAAACTATAACCCGACTCTGATCAATAGAAGCATTATTAAATCTTATGTAGAAACAAAAATGAACCCTTGAACTACAGAAAAATAATGGAGCAATAATATCCATTGCTTTTTTTAAAAAAAGCAAATGTCAAAAAAAGCATATATACAATTACAATTATTTTTCTCAAATAGGAATAAGATTTTTTTCAAAAAAATGAGTTAGTTTGAGCAAAAAGGAATGGATTTTAATACTGGAGAGGAAAACATATGAGTTTAGACACCTGGAAATCCACGTCTACCTTGTAAAAGAAACTGTAAAGACCAAAGATTTAGAATTTAGATTCACTGGATTCTCTAAAGTGAAAGAGCACAGCCTCTACATTAATTCATCAACCAGGTGGCAGTGTTCTGATAAAATCTACTGAGCCAATGAAACCATCTTTATGATGACAAAGCAAGACTAGTGCTGAATACATAATATAATGCAAGTCCTAAATATATCTAAATTAAGCCAACAGGAGCCAGCAAATCTCAGCAAATAATAGTCCTAGACATCAAGAAAATTAAACTAGCAAAATACATGGAAGCCTTGGGTTACAGACAAGGAATCCAATATGAAATCATAATTGTTTCATCAAAGATTATCTTCAACACTGGAAAAAACATAAGGTATGACCTTCACTAATATTTCTCAAAGAAGGATTTTCTACATTTGGTTATTTTATTCCTTACCATCTTTCACATTTCTCACCATAAACCTCCATGGTCCAGACTGGAATGTTTTTGACATTCATTTCTAGACTTGTGCTCAAGGTGTCACCTCTTACAAAGATTTTCTTCCCTGAATCCATCCCTAGCCCTCTTAGTACTCTTGGCCTGTTTGGAACCCCTTGTATAGGCACCTGTCACATTCTACAGTTAGTTATTATGAGATAACAAATCATCCCCAAATCGGTGGTTTAAAACTTGAGTTTCTGGGTCAACTGGGTGTTTCTGCCCATTTCAGCAGACATCAGCTGATCGCGGCTGGTTTGGTCACAAGATTGTCACTATGGATGACTGGGTCTTGCTGTCTAGTAAGTCCTCATTCACAAATTTATAAGCTGAATGACTCCTTACTACGATAACTAGATTCTCTTCCAAACAGTGCTTTATCTGCTAGCTTAACCATAGTTCCCATGGTAAGACCATGGGGCTCCAGGGGAGAGTGGAAGCATGCAAGGACTCCAGATCGTAGGCACAATATCCTTTCTATTACACACATTCAATTAGCCAAGATTCAGGGAGAAAAATAAAATTACTTAAGCATAGAAGGAGCTAGAGAGACACATTGCAGATGGCATGAACAGAAAGGGAGGGAGCCAGGTTTGCTATCCATCTTCCACAGGCAATATGCTTCCCCTATATTTCATAATTCTGTTTTGTCTATTGTGTCTTCAGTATACTAGAAAGATGACAAGAAGGATGGATGAATGTAGAAGGAGGACAAGGGAGGGAAGTTTATATGTAGTCTTCTATGTAATACATACCATGGTTCATTGGAGAAAGCACACTAATCCATAACAAAAAACAAAGAAACAGAGAAAAATCTTCTTTTAAGCTGAAACAGAGACTCCACATTCTGATCAAGATTCTTTTAGAGTGAATCGAAATTATATATTATGTATTAGCATTCTGACAACGACCAACTTGTTAACCAAAAGCATAGCATTATTTTAACTGCACCAAATCTTTTTTTTCTATTATTTTTTTAATTGAAGTATAGTCAGTTTATAATGTGTCAAGATCTGGTGTACAGAATAATATTTCAATCATACATATACACATATATATTCTTTTTCATATTCTTTTTCATTATAAGTTACTATAAGATATTGCATACAGTTACCTGTGCTATACAGGATAAACTTCTTGTATATCTATTTTATATATAGTAGTTAGTATCTGCAACTCTCGAATTCCCAATTTATCACTTCTCACCCCCTTTCATCCTGGTAAGTTTGCTTTGTACGTCTGTGAGTCTGTTTCCGTTCTGTAAATAAGTTCATTTGTGTCTTGTTTTTCTTAGATTCCATACATCAGTGACACCATATGGTATTTTTCTTTCTCTTTCTGGCTTACTTCACTTAGAATTACAATCTCCAGGTCCAGCCATAATCTCACTAAGATTTTAACCATACAAATACAAAAAAAAAAAATTCTCTTTATTGAGTTTTATGAAAATGTCTTAGTATTTCACCAAAGTCTGAAGACATTATAAGATATATGATTAAGTAAATTCACTGATGAATATAGGTAGACTATTCACATAGAATCTTAAAAAATAGTCAAAACTTATACTATGATCAAGATTTACTTCAATAATATAGGAGTAGAGATAGATAATGGATAAACAAATGATAATGGTATAGAGAAATGTATACAGATATAGAAATGTGTATATATATTTGTGTGTACATATCCATATATATGAAATATAGCCAAATTTTGTTGTAACAACAAAACAAAAGAGGAAATTTATATATGGATTTTGATTAATTGATTAAATGATCACTGGAAAAGAATCATTAATCTCTCCCAATAAATTTAAAAGAAAATAAGAATATGATGAATTACTAAAACAATATTAAAATTTCTAAGGAAATAAAAATTTTTAAATTTTATTGTGTCCTGTATTCACCTTAATTAAAATCAAGAAACAAACAAAAAAGGGGGATACTCACTTTCATTATTGATATTCAACATTCAATTGCCATCTTGAAAAGGCAGTAAGATAAATAAAACAGTTGGGATTATTATCAAAATGAAGCTACGAAATTATATAGTTAGAAATTATGAAAGCTGTATTTTTCAAGTTTTTACATCTTTGAAAGGTAGATGTGCCTTCTTAAAATTGTGCATATTTTAATCACTAACATTTTTCATAAAATACATAAAAGTACTTAAAATAATGACAGATACTTAATTAGAATGAAATACAATATTTTCTTTCTGATAAAGTTATTATATACTTAGAAAACAATAAAATCTAACAGGAAACTAATAAACCTAATAAGAACATTTAGTAACTTGGATGAAGAAAGAATACATGCAAACGAAAGTCCATTGACAATATTTATAGTAGCAATAGGACCCTACAAATCAAAGCAATCATTATGACAGCCAAGCAATAGATCCTGTAATGGGTTCGATGCATTACATTATAAAATATCAATTTGCCCACTCTTAATGTATAAAGTTAACACAATTCTAATTAGAATCACCTTTCAAATTTTTTCTAATTGCACAAATTATCTTTAAATGAGAATGGAAGAATTAAATCTCGTGAATGTAAAACACATAAATGAGAAATAAATATTAGTGAATAGAAACTTACTTTATATAATATAAAAACATTATAAATCAAGGATTTCAAATTGATATGGTATTGGAATAAGAAAAGATAAAACACTTAGCAGAACATTTGAAATCATGAAAGTATAGAATAACCACCTTTATTTTATCTAAAGGTTTATTCTGCTTGATACATAAAAGTGTGATATTTATAGTTCATTAGGAAAATCATACTTTATAATTACTTTAGTCACTAAAAACATCACAAATAAAAATGTTTTATTTTTTACTCATACAGCAAACAGGTTACATTCTAAATGGTTTAAAATTATAAGTATAAAAATAAACTAGTAAAACCTTATTAGAAAACATACAAGGTCAAATAATATAAAGGAGTAAGAAATTTTCTTATTTAAAAAATTTAAAGGCAGAAAATGACAAAAGGCACCTACTTGATTACTTCTGTACTAACCATTTTGACTGACAAAAGATACCAGTGAAAAATTCATAAGTCAAATAATAATGTTGAAACTAAATGGATAACACTGACAAACAAAATGATTTCTAAATAATACAAAGAGCTCTAGTAAGTGAACAATAAAAGTGAAAAAATCTAAATATAAATAAGCAAAAATCAGAAATAAGCCTTTTAGAGAATATTAAATCCTATTTAGTAAAGAATATATGATTGCCAACTGCTCTTATAATCAGTCTAATGTCAAAAAATGTATACTCAGGTAGAAATTTATACCAATCAAACTGTCAGTTTTAAAAGCACCCTCGCATCTGTTGATGAAAAGATCAGAAGCAAAAGTCTATTTTCCTGTAGTGTATGTAGAAATTTAAATTGCTAAAGCTTTTAGGCAAACAATTAGATAATTCCCAGTTTGAAAGTATACTTTGAAATGGCAAGTCATTTCTGCAATTCGGTCTCATATAAATTAAAGCACCATTCTGAAAGGACACACAGTATTAAAAGCATAATATGATAAAGAGACAGAGCATGGAAAGCAGCATTTCTATGCCAAAAAATAAAACTGAAAGCAAAATGAAACCCCATCAATTAATGGAATGCCATGCATCTATTAAGCATAAATATATTACAGTTACGTTATTTGATCTGGAGTAATTCCTGTGAATTTTTTTTTTGAAAAGAGGGAAAAGGTAGAAAAGTACATTTAATATAATCAAGTTTTCATAATGGAAATCTTGGCAAAAACCAGTATGTGTACATAATATATGTGCATATATATGTATATTGATAGATATATGTGCATAAAATATACATATAATAGAGACAAATATATTTATCTTTACACATTTATTCATATCAAATTTTTAGTATGGATAATGTTAACTATGTTTACTGGGAAAACTAAACTAAAAAATATACTAAACACTAAATAAACGAACCAAAACAAAAAAAGCAAACAAAAATGCACCTTACTGGAGAAATAGTTATTGGAAGGTTTGAAACAGGAAAGCAAGAGAGGAGCCTAGAAGTCCTTATTGTGCTAGTGTTGGCAGGACCAGGTTGCTCACGGCCTGCACATTCCAAGAAAGACCTGTGTCAAGACTGGCCCTTGATTACCTGCTGGGAGATAACTTCTGAGCCCTAAGAACACTCTGCCTGATCAGAGTGGTTTTTCATCCCCTGAGGCTCTGGCCATCCTGTATCTGTTTGGCCTCTGGGGCACTGGAGACTGTATAGCCATGGTCAGTCCTGGGGGCCCTGCAGACCTGTGTGACTGACCACCAGCAAAACCCCTGGGCCCCAAGGCTCAGGTGAGCTTCCCTAGCCAGCTGGACTTTGCACATGTGGTCACACATTGTTGCTGGAGAATTAAGTTCTTCCCTATGTGATTTCACTGTGAGGGGACTCCTGAAAGCTTGTGCTTGATTTTTCCTGGATCTTGTCCATTGGATGGTGGTCTCCATTTTCTAGCTTGTTGTCAAGCAGTGGCTACTCTCCACTCCTAGAGGTGGAGTGTCTCATGACCTCCTCCAACATCAAAGCCAGAAATAGACAGTCTTCTTCATTACAAATCTCTAAATGTTTCAAATCTCTTGCACCAGTAGATGCTTCCATCCTTTTAAAGAGTTCATTTGATTAAGTAAGGCCCACCAAGGATAATTTCCTTATCTTAAGTCAACTATTTTGACCCTTACTACGTATGCAAAATCCCTGTACAATAGCACTTGTAATCTTTGTGATGGAAGCAATAGAAAGTGTGTGTCCCTCACATTCTGGGAGTTTGATTATTTCCAAATTAATGTATAGATTCAAATCAGTCTTAATCAAAATCCAAGCAAAATTTTTTGGTAAAAATATTGTCCACTTGAGTATAAAATTATTCTGGAAATTCAAAAGGCCAAGAATAACCAATTCAACCGTTGAAAAAGAACAAAGTTATACTGCCTACCTTATTCAAACACATATAATGCTAAGTAATCAAGACATCATGATATTGATGTAAAGATACAGAAAAGGGTCAGAGGAAAAGAACTAAGACTCTAGAAGGAAACTTATATTTATTGTCAATTGATTTGTGAAAGAAATGCAAAAAATTTAATAGAGAAACAGTCTTTTCAACAAATGACACTGGAATAATTGGATAGTCATATCTGCAATGAACTTTGATATATATATCTTATACTGTTTACAAATAAATTTACAAAAACTAACTCAAAATGAATCACAGATCTTTACATAAACCAAAATGTAATACTTCTAGGAGAAACATATGAAGAAAATTGTTGTTCAATTAGGCAAAAACTTTTAGATAAAACAGTAAATACCTGATGCATTTTTTTAAATGAGAAATGCCATTCACAAAAACTAAAAATTCCTCTTCTTAAAAAGACACTATTAAGAATATGACTAGCCATAAAAAGGGAGAAAATAATTTTGAATCACATATATGACAAAGGTCGTGTACCCAGACTATATAAAGAATTGTCAAAACTCAATAACAAAACGTACAACACAATTTAATAAAAGACAAATAATTTAAGATACACAGATAGCAACTAAACACACAAATGATTTTCCACATAATTAGCTTTAGATATATGAAAATTAAAATCATAAAAGGATAACACTACATACTTACTAGCCAACATTATTAAGAGTGAATAATTGGAAAATTATATAATATGAAAAATTAAGATATGTTTCAATATAGAAAAGTGCATCTTTTTATTGTCATGAAATACACATAACAAAATTTACCATTCTGATCATTTTTAACTGTAAAATTCAATGGAATTAATACACTCATTTTGTTGTACAAATATAAAAGCATGTTTTGTATCCAATTAACAGATGTGGCTGCAAATTTTCATGTATTCATGAAAAACACCTATAGTCCACATATTTACAGAAAGGAATACCTGGAAAGATAAGGTCTGTAATGTAAGCAGTAACCTTGTATAATTTTATAAACTATTACACTTTCTTATCTGATTGAAATTGTCCAATAATAGTAAAACATTCATATAATAAAGGATTTTATTCAAACATTAAAGAATTACAATATTCAAAAAGTCTTACCACATGTGAAAGGACTTTTTTTAATGAGCTGTGTAATTGAAATGATACAATTGTCCTCCTGACCTGTGTCAAATGCTGCTGTAACATTCTCCTGTCTCCAAGGACACAGTCCCCACTTAAGACTGAGTTACTTGTGTTTTTGCCAAACTTCGTTACTCAGAAAATTAAGTAATGGTTCTTGATTGCAGGTCAGTAAGGACCATTTGTTTATTTCATTTAGTGGCATTTTTGCCAAGTTAAAGAGAAAAGTCACATTGCATACTGGAAAAGTATGTCTCTCTGTCCTGATGATTTAAAATGCATCTCCTCCACCCAGTGGGGAGACTTACTCAGCTCTTACTATAATTTATTTTTGTTTTAATTAGTGATGGAGATAACAAGAAAATATTTGGACATTTATAACAGCACTAAGCTCAGCATATGCAAGTCTTCCCAATTTGTTGGAGATGGTGAACAAAGGGAGACTGATGTGTTCCCAGACATGCCCATGAATCAGAAGATACAAATACCTTTATTAAAACATGGCTTTTAACTTTGTAGTCTTAAATTTGCTGTGTTTAAACAACCATCAGAAGCTCTGATTTACTAACAGAAGAGTAAGTATGATAAAGTTTGTCTCTTTGATTGTAATTCCCTTTGTAGGATCCAGGTTATATTTTCCCCTGGAAATAAAAATGAATTTTGGTAATAATTTATGTTTTTAATGTATATAAGATATATTTTTCAGACATCAAATTTTGGAATGAATTTCCCTTATGTAGATAAATGTCACTGCCTGGGAGATTTCTATCCTTAAGATATATTTTAAAAATCTGTATCTAACTAAATATAAGAAATCCTTAGGGTAATTTTGAACAGATATTTAACCCAAAATAAAATGAGGGTCTTCCTGTATATAGAAGTATACAAGCATGCCCTTTCATTCCTCTTCCCATCCTCCCTACAAATAACACTGTGACTGGAATGACACATCTCTTTACAGATCCCTGTGTTCACATTCAGCACTCTTTGAAAGATAGAAAACTCAGAAAACAGATACTTATACTTTATTATCAATCTGTTTACTGATTTCTATTATAAAGTAAGTTGTAATGTCTTATAGAAAAAGATATATTTCAAGAATTGAAAAATGGTCAAAGTTTGAAGAGCAGAGTAAATTTCACAAGGATGCACATATCATCTGAGAGATTAGAAGAAAAGATGAAAGGAAGGTAGGTAGACTGTAAATATATATATATATATATGTGTGTGTATATATATATATATATACATATATATGTGTATATATATACACATGTATGTATATTCCTTCTACATCTCAATTTGATATAAATACTTGAATGGCAGACTAAATTTACTAAAAGAATTTTAACTTTTGAGTAGCCATAATCCTCAGTTAGTGATTTTTCTCTATATTGGAAACACTGGAGCTGGGTACATAGTCACAACCAAGACTGCCCAACCTCAGGAAGAAGAGATTGCAATAAGTTAAACAATTAAGTAAATATACTCAAAACAAATGAACCAGGTGCACAAGGGGAAAATCTTTTTTATTGACCGATGTCAGAAAACTCCAAGACATGAAACACCAATTGTACATTAGAAATATTTGAGTCCCCACTAGTGTAGCATCAATGAAAAGAATTCATTGACTGGAAGGTGCAGAAGGGAAGAGAGGGCAGTCATCATATGTGTCAGCAGGAAACATACACATACTCAGTAAATACAATGCAGAAACAGACACATGGACTATGTGGCAGGGGTTGGTGGGTGAGTAGCAGGCCTTAGGTTGTTTGTAAGAATTAAGCACGCTTAACCTAAAAACCAGCAAACCAGCAAACAAAATTTTCTTTTGGAACAAAGACCTCAAGTTTTGCTCTAGAGTCTACACAGTGAACACAAGTCCTATAAGCACTGCCTTAAGAAAGACTCAAAGTGTCAAGAAAAGATATGAAATCAAGGGTGCAATTTTCTGAATTCATTTCTGAATAGGGAAAAAATATTGAGAGGCAAAAGACATTCTAGCTACCCATTTAATTACACCTCCTCAGCATCTACTTAGTCATCACAATGGAAAATCCTACACCCATAAGAGACATAAAATGGGGATATATATACTTATTTATATACAATATTGTAGATAATGAAATATAAAAGTTTAAATACATTAAATTAAAATAGTCTACAATCTATAAGCAAATTTCTCTCACTATCACACACAGATTGGAGACAAGTCAGAAGTCAGTGATGAGAAACAGTACAGTAACAACATTCATTCTGCTGGGACTCACAGATGATCCTGAGCTACAGGTCCTGATTTTTATCTTTCTATCTATCAACTACACACTGAGTGTGACTGGAAACCTGACCATCATCACACTCACATTTGTGGATTCCCATCTTAAAACACCCATGTACTTTTTCTTAAAAAATTTCTCCTTCTTGGAGATCTCACTCACATCTTCTTGTATCCCCAGATACCTGTATAGCATAGCAACAGGTGACAGGGTCATTACCTATAATGCTTGTTTCATCCAAGTGTTTATCACTGACCTGTGTGGAGTAACAGAATTCTATCTGCTGGCCACCATGTCGTATGACCGTTACGTGGCCATCTGCAAACCTATGCATTATGTGACCATCATGAGCAGCCGAGTCTGCAGGATTCTCATCATCTCTTGCTGGATGGCTGGTCTCTGTATTTTAATCCCACCACTTATCCTGGGTTTAAATCTAAAATTCTGTGACTCTAATAGGATTGATCATTTTGGCTGTGATGCATTTCCCTTAGTGGAAATCTCATGCTCAGACACATGGTTGATGGAACAGACTGTTATAATCTGTGCTGTGCTGACCCTGAATATGACTCTTACTTGTGTGGTTCTGTCATATGCTTATATCATCAAGACAATTTTTAGGTTCCTTTCTGTTCAGCAAAGGAAAAAGGCTTTTTCCACCTGTTCTTCACACATGATTGTGGTTTCACTTACCTATGGCACCTGCATTTTCATCTATATGAATCCTACAGCAAAGGAAGAAGTGACCATTAAAAAAGTGGTTTCACTGCTCATGTTTTCTGTTGCACCTACATTGAACCCATTTATTTATACCTTGAGAAACAATCAAGTTAAGAAAGCCTTTAAGGACTTAATCAAAAGAATTGCCTTGCTCTCATCTTAATAAAAGAACATAGTATTTTTAAAAGATTGTGTCAAAAACAAGAATAAATGGCCACAGAGATTTATTTTTGAAGCTTGTAATCTTCTTTTTTAATAATACACAGGTAAGTAACAGTAAATTTCTCAACATTTCTGTAACCAAGCTTCTATTGAGCCCTGCTCAAGCCATGTTTGCATCTTCATTATTTAAACCAATACCTGATAGTTTTGCTGTCAACTTCTTAAAAAATCATTATGAAAAGAAAATAACTTCATAAAATTACTTTAGTATACAATAAAAGTCACTACTCTGGATATAGAGGTAAATACCAGGTAAATTTTTATAGCTCTTCTCAAATATAGACAATAATTACATGAAGGGCATGTAATAAGTTATTTTACATAAAATGTCTATAATGAATGATCACATAAGTTAAAATAAATGTGAAAGAGAATAATACCACTTCCAATATTGAGAAGACAGAGAAAAAATATGTATTACTACAATAAACACACATAAATAGTGGATGAAATTTAAGAAATATTCTTTTGAATCTATAGCTGAAATCATTGCAAAGTGTTGAATAGAATGGATTATAAATAACGATTTAACTTAAAGTAGAGCAATAACCTATGAAAGGATATGGATATTCAAGAGAATATAGACAGGGTATGGGAATAAGTTTTACATAATGGATCACAGAGACTTAGGTCTGAAGTCTCAGGATAAATTTAGTGAGAGCGCTTGGTGACACATTAGATGCACACTCAATGAAAGTCTGAATTGAGAAAAACCATGCTCATTTTCACAGAAAGTTTACATTTTTTCCTGAAAGGTATTGTCTGCTGCTTATAGAACTGACTCACGCGAGAAACATTCCCAGTGTATTTGATACCTGTGCCAACATCTAACACAAATTAAGCTTTTAGAGTCCAAATTTGGTCATAATAATCTCAATTATTAGATACAACGAGTTGAAAAAATCTACACAAATAAAATTCCTTAGAAATTACGGTACTTACACCAAATTAACTAATTGCTATCTGGAATGCAATGAAATGCAGACATGGCATCACAAATTACTTGGAACACTGAAAAAGCTGTATTCACTAGGAATTATATTATCGTAAATGTACTCATTACTTACAAAACTGTAAACTAGCCAAAAAGAGAGAAACTTATCCTAATAAATTTGAAAAATAAAAAATTTTAAAAAGTAAATGAAAAACGTTACTTACTAATGGTAGAAGATGAAATCAGTTAAATAAGCTAACAAATTTAAAAGCCAGTTCTTTCAAAAGGCCAACAGCAATTAAACCCTCCCCAATGAATGTGATGAATACAAAACATAAATTTTCAATATTTTATTGGAAAACCTTGCATATGCAATAACATAATTAAAAAATCAGGATAAATATGGGAAGGGATAAATAAAACTACTGAATTGAATTGATTTTAAAAGCATTCACATTTTGTTTTCTGAAATGGAGGTATGTCACACAATGGATGATATCTACTGTTGTTCATAGTTTAATTGCAACTTTTTTTAAGTGATACGGTTATATAATTATATTTCTTACAATTTAGGATATCTTAAAATGGATGCAAGTAGACGTATTTCTTTTACCCTGAGGATATTCTTCCATATCCAGAAAACTAAAGATATTGTAGTAGGAAAGTAGGGGAATTAATAAGGAATTTGTTGCTTTCGTGGAAAAAATTGACATTATTTAAAAATCAGTAGACTGTCATAGTAATAAGCAACAGAAAATCAATGAGCAAATATTATTTCAGTCATGATAGTCATAAAAATGTAATCACAAGAGAATAAATTTAACATAAAAGTACAGTATATATGTAAAGAAAGTATAAAATCTCTTAAAGTAAAATATAATTAGAACAAAAGATATGTTATCAATATACTTGGTTGCAAAATTTTAACATGAGCATGCATATGTGTATAACTAAATGTATTGTGGAAACACTTTTTATCAATTTATTTTTATGTAGTCACTAAGCAAGTAGAATATTAAAGGAAAACAAATTTTAATGCAGGCTGTCTAAAGCAGAAACAAAGTGGTGCAATCAGGAAGAAGAATGGGTAGAATAAGAAAAAAAATCAAAATAAAACATTGACCATACAGTCCTATGAAATGTGTAGGTCTGGTTATACTATATTGGGGTGTAAAGAAAGAAACTTTTTTTCAAATACATTTCCATCTACAAAATGACAGCTTATCAAATTTCTGTTACCAAGTGAAAGAAATTAAGTCACAGTTTATTTTACACTAATTAAGTAAAAATGAACAAAAAGCACAAAAAAGGAAAAACCCCTTGAACTGTAAATGTTTCACATTATATAATGGAGTATTGTTCAGCAATTAAAAATAGAAAATCATGCCACTTGCAACAACATGGCTGGAACTTAAGGGTATTATATTAAGTGAAATAAGTCAGACAGAGAAAGACAAATACTGTAAAATCTCATTTGTATGTGGAAACTAAAAAACAAACAAAAAAGACCAACCTCATAGAAAAAGACGTCACATCTGTGGTTACCAGAAAGGAGAGGGTAGTGATGATGGGGGACAAGGGTGTGCATACATTGGAAGAAAGTAGTCAAAAGATACAAATATCGGTTATAAGATAAACAAGTATTGGGGATGTAATATAGAACACTGTGGGAGCACAAACTTGGGTTAACAAACTTTGATATTTTAATAATTGCTTTACCAAATCATATTCTCACCTTTATGTAAACACATAAGAAATGTATAATCAAAACCAATGCTCTCTATATTTGTCTGTATACTGCTACTTCAAAGCAAAATGTCCAAAAGCACAAAAGACTCAATACCAGTCACCACCTTATCTATGGAACTTAGCTCAGTTGCCTTGAAGCTGCTTTGCTAGCAGGAATCTGCTACAAACTGTCTCCTTGCCATAAAAAGCAAAGACATGCTTTGCTTGCTTTGCTAAGCTCAAGGTCATAGGTTCAGGGCTGCTTATGCTTATGGAAAACCATAACTCGTTCCTTGCACTAACCAGCAGGACATGCTTATCAGACATAGGTGGACAGTGTAGGCTGCTCTTGCTCACAGACAACTGTGACTTAGCCCTTGGCTGGAAACAGCTGGGCTGCTTCGCATGCTTAGATGATTTCTGATCATTGTATAGAGCCTCTGTGGTGGTCTGGGTTTTCATTATCAATTGTTCAGAACATTGTAACCTTGCTCATGATTGTAGGAGGCTTAAAATAACCGTTTGTACTATCAATATTGTAACCTTCTCGCTAAATATAAATTAAGATTATAATTTTCTGCTTTTCCACTAACTGAAACTGCTGACCTGCATCCCTGCATGTATACCTTGCCCCTTACTCATTCCTATGACGTATTTCACTTTGACTCTTTGACTATTCTCAATAAGTATAAGAGCTTTGGAGGAGTTCAGGGAGTTGGTCTCTGGCTCCTTCTCACTCTCTTGACCTGATAAAAGTCTTGAGTAATTTCATTCTTCCGCGGTGGGACTTTTGCTGGACAGAACCCACGATGAACAGAACCCACAGAACGTGATGATTAAAGGTAACACTGCTGTAAGGTATATTTGGAAGTTGTTAAGAGAATAAATCCTAAGATTTCTCATCACAAGGGAAAAAAATTTTTGTATCTATATAAGATGGATGTTAACTAAACATTGTGGTAATCATTTCAAGATATATGTAAGTAAAGTCATTTTGCTGAACACCATAAACTTGACATACAGCACTGTATGTCAACGGAATCTCACAAAACTGGAAAAAAATATATAAAATTCCCATAACAAAAAGAAACTATAAGGAGAAGAGAATGCTAAACTCAAAACAAACAGTATGAAGAATATTAAAAAAAAAAATTAGAGGGGAAATAAATAAAAAAGAAAATTGAAAAATATATGAAAAATTAACAAAATCAAAATTTAGTTATTTGAAAATATCAACAAAATCAGAAAATATTTAGTTTCATTGAACATGACAAAAAGACAAAGATTCAAGTGACTAAAATCAAGAAGAAAAAGAGGCACATTACTAACATCACAGTAATAAAAAGAACTAGAAGGAAATACTAAGAACAATCATAAACCTCTGAGGTTACCTAGAGAAGATGGACAAATTTCTAGAAAAATACAAGCCACCAAACTTGACTCAAGAAGAAATAGAAAATTTTAATAGATTTATAGAAAGTAGAGATATTGAGTTAGTAATAAAAAAACTTCCCATAAAGTAAACCGAAGACCTAGATGTCTTCAATAGTGAATTTTATCAAATGTTTAAAGAATAAAACATCAGTCTTTCACAAACTCCTGGAGAAAATAGAAAACACTTCCCAATTTATTCTACGAAGCCATTATTATTATGATCCCAAAATATGACATACACATCACAATTGAAGAAACCTACAGACCTTATGAATACATATTCCTTGTGAATATAAACATCAATATCTTCTACAAAATACTTAAAAAACAAACCCAGCAACATAAAAAAAGATGATATATTGTATGCCTGCTTTCAACACTTCTACTCAACATTGTCCTGGAGGTTTTTACAAGGGCAATTAGAGGCAGAAAAAATAAATAAAAGAAAAAAAAAAAGACAGAAAAGGAAGATAAACTCTTTCTATCAGTAAGTGACATGATCATGTATATAGCAAATCTACAAAACTCACAAAGCTATTTGAAGTACTATGTTCAACATGTTTGGAGGGTACAAGATAAATAAAATTAATTGCATTTCTATACACTAGTAATGCACAATTTGAAAATGAAATTAAGAAAATAATTCCATGTACATCGGCATTTAAAAGAATAAAACACTCAGGAATAAATTTAACAAAATAAATATAAGATTATAAAACCATTCTGGACCTATGTACAAAGCATTTTGAAAGCCTCAGAGTGGAAAGATATCTCATATTCATGGTCTGGATGACTTAATATAGTTAAGATGATAATACTCCCCAAAGGAATCTACAGATTCATTGCAATCTCTATCAGAATTGTAGCTGCCACTTTGCAGTAAGTGGCATACTGACACTACAATTCATGTGGAAATAAAAGAGACCCCAAATAAGACAATCTTGGAAAATAAAAAAAACTGAAGGACTACCACTTCTTGACTTCAAAATCTTACTATAAAGCTACAGTAATCAAAACATTATCCTTATAAGGATAGATATTTTAGACCAATAGATTAGAATTGAGGATCCAGAAGTAAACCCTTACATTTACAGTCAACACATATCAACAAGAGTGCCAAGGTAATCCAATGAGGAAAGTACAGCTTTTCAATAAATGGTGCTGAGGCAACTCTATAACCACGTACAAAATTATGAAAATGGACACCTACCTCACAACATATACAAAAGTTAACTCCAACTGGATCAAAGACTCAAATGTAAGTGCTAAAAATAAAAAACTCTTGGAAAAATACATTAAATCTTTGTCACTTTGGATTAAAACATAGTTTCTTACAAATGACACCATAATGACAAATAACAAAAAGAATGCATAAATTGGACTTCATCAAAATTAAAGCTTTTGTGCTTTAAACAACACTATTAACAACTGAAAAGACAACCCATGGAATGGGAGAAACGTCTGAAAATCATTTACCTGATAAGGGACTTCTATAGAGGATATATAAAGAACTCTTAACACTCCATTACAAAAAGACACTCAATTTTAAAAGAGGCAAAGACTTTGAATATACATTTTATAAAGAAGATATATAAATGGCCAAAATGCCCATAAAAAGGTACTCAACACCATTAATCACTGATGAAATACAAATTAAAACCACAATGAGATGCCACTTTGCACCCACTAGGATGGCTAAAACAAAAAAAGGCAGACAACGCAAGTGTTGACAAAGATGTGAAGATATTGGAACAATGTTTCTTTGCTGAATATTCATACTACTGCAGCAACTTTGGAATACAACTTTGTAGTTCCTCAAAAATTAAACAAACAGTGACCAAATGACCCAGCAATTCTACTCCTCAGTACATACCAAAGAGAACTGAAAATAAATGTACACACACAAATTTGAACCTGGATGCTAGTAGTAGCATTATTCACAATAGTATCCAAAAAGTGAAAATAACCCAAATGTCCATCAACAGATGAATGAAAATACAAACTGATACATCAATACAATGGAAGAGTACTCGGCAAAAAAAAGAGAAATGAAGAAATAATATACGCTACTCCATGAATAAATCTTGAATACATGCTAAGCAAAAGAAGCCAGTCACAACAGACCACAAAACCTAATTTTCCATTGTATGAAAAGTCCAGAATTGACAGTTCCACAGAGACAGAATATAGATTATTGCTTGCTGCTAACTGGAAGTAGCGGGGCATGGAAGAGACTAACACTGGTTTTGTTTTGGGGGTGATAAAAATGTCCTAAAATTAGATAATGGTAATAGTTTCAAAATGCTATTAATATACTAAAATCCACCAAATTCTATGCTTTTTAAAAGGATAAATTTTATTATATTTACTCTTTTATTTTTAACACCTTTATTACAGTATGATTCCTATACAGTAAACTACACATATTTCAGATGTACAATTTGATGAATTTTGGAATTTGCACCTCTTGGGGAGTGATGGTAATGTTACTATCTTGATTGTGGTGGTAGTGGATGAAACTGGAGAATGTCATTCTAAGTGAAGCCAGAAAGAGAAAGAAAATACCATATCATATCACACATATGTGGAATAAAAAAAAAAAAAAGACAAATGAACTTGTTTATAAAACAGAAACAGACTCACAGACATAGAAAACAAACTTATGGTTATCAGGCAGGGAAGGGGGTGGGAAGGGATAAATTGGGATTTCTAGATTTGCAGATACTAACTAATATACATAAAATAGGTAAATAACAAGCTTATACTATATAGCACAGGGAACTATATTCAGCATCCTGTAGTAATCTATGGTAAAAAAGAATATGAAAATGAATGTATGTATGCTCCTATATGATGAAAGTATTGTGCTATGCACCAGAAACTGACACAACATTGTAAAGTGACTAAACTTCAATAATAAATAAATATTAAAAAGCAAAAATAATAGTGAGAACCTTCAATAATTCACTTTCAATAATGGATAGAACAACTAGGCAGAATATCATTAAGTAAATAAAAGATATGGACAATAATATAAACCAGCTAAACCTACCAGGCATCTATATAGAACACTCCATCAAACACCATTAAGATACACATTCTTCTCAAATGTATGTGGAAATTCTCTAGGACAGATCATATACCAGCCCATATAACAAGACTCACCATTGAAAAGGATTTAAATCACACAAATTATGTTTTTTAACCACAAAGTAACAAATTTATAAATGAATTAATGAAGAAAATTTGGGAAATGAAAAGTAAACTATACATTTCTAAACAGCCAATGAATTAAAGAATAAATCACATGAGAAATGGGAAAATACTTTAAGATGAATGAAAGCAAAAATACAACATACCAAAACTTAACAGGATACAGCTCAAGCAGTGCTTACTGAGAAATTTGTAGCAGTAAACATCTATATTAAAAAACAACAAACATATTAAATCAATAACCTGACTGCCCACATTAAGAAACCTGACACAAGAAGAGCAAACAAAAACCAAAGCAAGCAAATTGAAAATAATAAGTAGGGCAGAAATTAATACCCACTCCAGTTTTTTAAGTGTTAGTATGATACATCATTTTTCATCCCTCTACTTTTAATCTATCTGAGTCTATATATAAAATTGGTTTCTTCGAGACAGCATATGAAAATAGAAGAAGTACAAGACAGAAAGAATGAAACAGAAGAAGTTTTTAAATGTTCTCACAGAGGTCTTATTTTTTTAATTCACTTTGACAATCTCTCTTTTAACTGATCTATTATATCATTATCCTTTAAACTTATTCAGATCACTTTAAGCTTTCGGAGGCCCAGTGGGCAAAGAAAAGTGACTCTTAAAAGTCAGGTATTTGGCAATTGTGTTTTTCCTTTTTCCCAACCCTTAATTCATAGTAAAGAATGTTCTATCGCCTTTTACCCCTCCTGGGACTTCCTGACCCTTCTTTGTTTCCATTTCTCCCTACATAATATAAAATTATATAAAGTTAAAAGAAAACCAAGGATTCAGGAACAAACAAAAAATGACTTACCTTAAAGGAATAGTATTAGTAAAATAGTATCATAAATATCTTAACTGTCCCCCGGGCACATCCTGCAGGAGACTGCACATTTGAATCCTTCCTGTTCTAATACTATACTCTTCATGGATGCTGCTTAGTTCCTCTGCCCACAATGTATTTTTTACACTATTTAATTTGTTCCAAAACACTGCTGAATAGCTTAAAAGCTTCCCCATACAAAGACTGTATGTCCCAAAGGAAGAAAAGAAGGGAGAATCCTTCCATTCCTCTTTCAGCTTCTGGTGGTCCCTGGAATTCTGTAACTTGTGGCAGAATTCTAATCTCTGCCTCCATCTTCAACATTGTTTTTTGCCTGTCTTTTTTTGTGTATTCTTCTCTCCTTATAAGGACACCAGTCATTGGATTTGGGGATTTAGAGCCTCCTCAAAATTCCTAGCTTAATTACATCTGCAAAGACCCTTTTCCAAAGAAGGTCACAATTGCAGGTTCTGTGATTAGAACTTTGACATATCTTTTTCAGAGACACTATTCAACTCACTACAATGGTCAACAGGTTTACAACAGGGGTGCCAAGGCAATTCACTGGGGAAAGAATAGTCTTTCAACAGATGGTGCTAAATAATTGGATATCCATATGCAAAATAATGGATTTAGTCATTTTTCTCATGCCATATATAATAATCTGCTCAAAATGAATCTTAGGACTAAATGTAAATGCTAAACCATTAAAACTATTAGAAGAAAAGACAGGAGAAAAATCTTTCTGACCTTTGGTTAGACAATGGTTTCTTAGACATGACACGAAAAGTACAAGTGGTAAAAGATAAACATAAATCAATTTCACTTCCTCCAAATTAAAGTTCCTTTTTTGCTCAAAGGACACCATTCAGAAATTGGAAAACTCACACAACGGGAGAATATATTCAAAAATGATATAGCTGATAAAAGACTTGTATTTAGAATATATAAAGAACTCAACAATAGGAGAATTCAATTTAAAAATGGACAAAAGATCTACACAGCTGTCACATCCAAGAAGATAAGCAAATGTAAAATAAGCATATAAAAAGACATGCAACATCATATGTCATTAGTGAACTGTAAGTCAGGACAATGAGCTACCACTACACACTGAGTAGAATGGCTAAAATTAAAGACTGGTCATGCTAAGGGTTGGCATTGAGGTGGTCACATTCATAATGGGAATGTAAATCCTAAAGATGTGTTGGAATACAGTTTGGTAGACTGTTTAAAGGTAAAACATACACAAAACCTTTAAACCAATACACCATTCAACTTCTTTCCAAGGTATTTACCCAAGAGAAATGAAAGTATATTTCCATATGAATCTAGTACACAACTGATCATAGCAGCTCTCTTTATTTGTAATAGTCACAAGCTGAATAAACCTCGTAAGTCTATTAAATTGGAATACTACTCAGAAGTAAAAAGGAACAAACTATTGAGACACATAAGACAGGGATAAATGTTATTAAATTTTACTTAAACTTCTATAAGAAAACAAACAAATCCATAGTGACAGACAACTTATCCGTGGTTGCCTGAGGAATGGAAGAGTGCAGAGGGAGGAGGGCACAGGGGATAACAAAGATGCACAAGGACACTTTTGGGAGTGATGGACATGTTGACTCTTTTTACTATGTAAATGTTTTCACAGGAGTGTACATATGTCAACACTTAAAAATTGTTCACTTTAAATATGTGCAGTTTATAATATGTTGCTTTTGCTTCAATAAAGCTGTTAAGAAAAATAAGAAAATGAACAAAATTACCTGATACTTGTCCTCTTGTCCCCAAGGACACTACAGGCAAAGCAATCTTTGTTAGTTATTTTGCCAAATAAAATTACTCTAAAGATTCATTAGTGGTTTTTGAGTGTAAATCACCAAGGACCTTTTTTTAAATTCATTTATATTTGCAGGGAAAGCAAATTGAAAACAAAACAAAACAAAAAAAGGCAAGGTTGGTATAATTCAAACCTTTGTCCCTATCCAAAGGTATTGAAATACCAACTCTTTCAAAAGAGGAGAGTTTTTCTGTCATTCCACTGACATTGGTTATTTTTTTCACCTTTAAGTGTTAAAATATACAACAAAATCTTTCTTAGGCCTCTCCTGAGAAAGTCAGTCCAATTTGTTGGAGGTGCAAGCTTAGAGACCTTTCTCCTTGCTCAGAAATCAGGAGGATGAACATGGACACATGAGAAAAAGTGAACAGAATTTCACGTGGAAATCTTCATCAAACCCACCATTTTCAACTAAGTGGATTTAGGAGTTACTATTTTAAACTTGAGAAGTTATGATTGACAGAAAGAAAAGTAAGTATGTTAAGTTTTGCAACATTAGTAACATTTCCTTTTGTGAAATTTTGGTCGTATTTTTCTCTGAGGAAAAAGAATTTCACCTGACTTCATTAAAATCAGATATATAAGCTATAATTTATACATTTTATAAAACCTACAAAAATATATGTGAGATGTCTTAATATAACTGAGATATGTAACTGAGAATCCTAATAAATATCCAGAAATGACTTCATCCATACCATCAACCTCAAACTGGAAAATAAATATACCCTGTGTGTGTATGTGTGTATTTCTCCCTTCATCTCTCCAAAAGACTATCTGCAGTAACATCACTCATTAGAAACACATGCCCCTTTTCAAATATTTATTTAAAGATAAATAAACAGAAACCAATGGGTTACATGTCAGTGTCAATTAGTTTATTGAGTTTTCTCTTATAATACCATGGAGTATCTTATAAGAAAAAAAATTTTTTTTTGACAATTGAATAATGCTCACACAGTGTGAATTGGGCCAACCATCAGACATGGCTCTTCTCCTACCTCAATATGAATAAAATACACGTAATAATGACGAAGAAAAACTACAAAAAACAAATAAATTGTGGTTTCAAAGGTTTGTTTTTTTTTTTACTCGTTGATGTAGGATTATAGGCATTCAGAAACTGACTGAAAATTGAAAACATTCAAGTACACCACAACAGTAACTAATTCTTGATGCTTGAGAAAATTACTGTGGAGCAGCTTTTGACATAAATTAACCATTATAAACCTATGATCTCTGGGTTTAACACTGAATTACTGATAACAGTGAGGATGGAAACACAGTGTCAATAAAAATACATTTATTATTTAAAAAACCAGGAGGGACAAGAAGGCAGTTACAACTGTTGTCACAGTTGTAAAGATCACTTCACAGTGTGTCTTAATTAATAAAACGAGCTTTTTGATAAAGAGAAAAAAGATAACCACAAAATTTTCCAATAACAGAATCAGAGACAGAAAATTTAGTAAATATATTCAGTATCAGGGCATTATAAATTTAAGTCCACATATGAAGAAATAGTTTGTCTGCGTGTGCTTATAAATTTGGGGTATATAAATTTATTCAGAAAATACTCTTTAGACGCTGACAATATAAGTGGAACTGTGTTAGTTGTCATTGCTATCCTGGTGAGAACAGCATGATCCCAGCAAACATATTCTCCTGCTAATCACTAACATAGTGGGAAGTTTTGTTTGTTATGGAGATACAGTAGTGAGTGTGTTGGCTAAGGGCAGTCATCAGAATTACAGAAAACTTCTCAAGGGAAGTGGTGCTTCAGTTGAAAATCAGTGATGATTAGATTTACTTAGTTAAGTTGGGGAATATGGGGAAAAGCATGCAAGTGCTTGCTCTAACACCTGGCACAAAATGCATGGTTAACAAATGGAACCTGTTAGCACACAGGACTAGGGACAAGGGTGGCATGTCACGTGGACGATCATGACTTCTGTTTTACTTATATTGAAATGTACAAGTGTGTGATTTGTACAAGCAGATATGTTTAGTGGTAGGTTCAAAATAAAAGTACATATGCGTGATACTCAATTCAATAGGCTGTCAGAAAAAAAAAATCCATTACTAGAAACAGAAATTTAGTAGTCATTAAGTGAAACATGTTATATAAAATTGTAGAAATTGTGGAGAAAACAGGAAGAGAGTGGATAGTCAGACATGAAGAGGAACTAATAGACCTAAGCAACCAACATAGGAAAAAAAAAAACCAGAGAAAACTTACAAGTGTAATTTTAAAGTAACTTTATCAAAATATTTCTTTAAAAAATACAATAAAATTGTGTTGAAGATACTGTATTCTGCATAACAGTTTACACAATAACAGAGAAATATGGAAGGAAGACAAGGGAGGAAAGCTTACGTGTGGTCTTCTATGTAATGTTTAGCATGTAATGTTTTAGTTTAGGAAAAAACTTACCAAAAAGAAAAAAAAACTGAAAAAAATCTGGAGCAGAGACTCCAAGTTCTGATCAAGACTCTTTAGAGTGAGTCCAAATTATTTATTATGTATTAACCTTTTGACAAAGACCAAATCATTAACCAAAAGTATTAATGATAAAATTGTTTTTACTTAGCTCTGAGTAGGGAAGAACTTGGGGGAGCCAAATGACATTTTGCTACCCATGAAATCATACTGCATTAGTGATAAATCCAACCATATTCATATTATGATTTAAAATATAATATGTAAATAAAGTGAAGATAGTGCTGATTACGTTAGATTTTATACAGATAATATACTCTAAATAATAACCTCTTTGAATTATTGAGCATGCAGATTGGACAGAAGTGATGAAATAAGTGATGAAAAACTATATATAACAACTTTTGTTCTGCTGGGACTGACAGATGATCATGAGCTACAGGTCCTGATTTTTATCTTTCTATTTCTCGCTTACATACTGAGTGTAACTGGAAACCTGACCATCGTCACACTCACATTTGTGGATTCCCATCTTAAAACACCCATGTACTTTTTCTTAAAAAATTTCTCCTTGGAGATCTCACTCACATCTTCTTATATTCCCAGATACCTGTATAGCATAGCAACAGGTGACAAGGTCATTACCTATAATGCTTGTTTCATCCAAGTGTTTATCTCTGACCTGTGTGGAATAACAGAATTTTATCTGTTGGCCGCTGTGTCCTTTGACCGCTACATGGCCATCTGCAAACCCCTGCATTATGTGACCATCATGAGCAGCCGAGTCTGCAGGATTCTCATCATCTCTTGCTGGATGGCTGGTCTCTGTATTTTAATCCCACCATTTATCCTGAATTTAAATCTAAAATTTTGTGACTCTAACAGGATTGATCATTTTGGCTGTGATGCATTTCCTTTAGTGGAAATCTCGTGCTCAGACACACGGTTGATGGAACAGACCGTTATAATTTGTGCTGTGCTGATCCTGAATATGACTCTTACTTTTGTGGTTCTGTCATATGCTTATATCATCAAGACAGTTTTTAGGTTCCCTTCTGTTCAGCAAAGGAAAAAGGCTTTTTCAACCTGTTCTTCACACATGATTGTGGTTTCACTTACCTATGGCACCTGCATTTTCATCTACATGAATCCTACAGCAAAGGAAGAAGTGACCATTAAAAAAGTGGTTTCACTGCTTATTTTTTCTGTTTCGCCTATGTTGAACCCATTTATTTATACCTTGAGAAACAATCAAGTTAAGGAAGCCTTTAAGGACTCAATCAAAAGAACTGCCTTGCTCTCAACTAAGTAAAAGAAAATAATATTTTTAAAACATCACCTCAAAAACAAGAATAAATGGCCATAGTCATTTATCTTTGAAACTTGTGGTCATGTTTGTTTAATAATGTGCATGTGAGTAGCATTAATTTCTCAACATTTATTTAACCTAGCTTCCATTGAGCCCTGCTCAAACCATTTTTGTATCTTCATTCTTCAAACCAAGAATTAAATCTCTTGAGTATAAAATGTATAAATGAAAAATAAATACTGGAAAATACTTACTTTATGTAATATCAAAATATATTATAGATCAATAAAATCAAATTAATATAGTATTGGCATAAGAAAAGATAAAATGTTCAGTAGAACTTTTGAGATCATGAAAGTATAGACTAATAATATATAGCCTTTATTTTATATAAAGATTTATTTTGCTTATTATATAAAAGTGGGAAATTTTCAGTTCAGTAGGAAAATCATGGTTTATTTATTAATTCTTTCAGTCACACAAAAAATCTCAAATGAAAAAGGTTTACTTTTTATTTACACAACATATGTGTTACATTCTAAATGTTTTAAAATTTTAAGTATAAAAATAAACAAATAAAAACTTAGGAAATACAGGTGATCACAATAATATAAAGCAAGAAACTTTCTTAAGAATTTAAAGGCAGAAAGTGACAAAAGAAAAGGCACCTATTTGATTACTTGTGTGTTAACCATTTTGGCTGGCAAAAGATATCACTGAAAAATTCATAAGTCGAATAATAATGCTGAAACTAAATATATAACATTGACAATGAGATCCCTTCTAAAGAAAATTAAGAGCTCCTGCAGATGAACAATACAAGTGAAAAGGTCTAAATAAAAATAACCAGAAAATAGAAATAAGCAATTTAGAGAACATTAAAGCCCAATTAGTAAAGAATGTATGATTGTCAACTGATCTTAGAATCATCCTAATGTCAAAAAATTTATACTGAGGTAAAAATTTATACCAATCAAAACTGTTGATTTTAGAAAAATCTTTTCATCTGTTGCTGAATAAGACAATGGACAAAAGGCTGCTTTCCTATAGTACATGTGGAAATTTAAATTGCTAAAACTTTTTGGCCAGCAATCAGAAAATCTGCAATTTGAAAGTGCACATATAGTTTGATACAGCAATTCCATGTCTGCAACTCTTTCTCATAGAAATTAAAGCACCATTCTGGAAGGATATACAGTATTAAAAGCATAGCATGAAAAGAAAGGCACAGTATGGAAAGCAGCATTTCTAGTAACAAAAAATCTCAAAGCAAGATGAAAACTCATTGATTAATGGAATGTCATGCAATTATTAAACAAATATATTATAGTGACAATTTGATCTGCAGTAATTCTTGGGAATTTTTTTGAAAAGATGGAAAAGTGTGTTTGATGTGATCAAGTTTTGTAATGAAAATCTTGGCAAAAACCCTTCAGTAGGTGTGTGTATATGTATATACACATATGTCAACATATAGAGAGATGTGTGTATGTAAAAATACATGTATATGTAAAAATGTTTACATTATTCATTTAAAATAATATAAAACATATTGAGAGCCCAGTTGGCTCATGCCATGCACATTTAAAAAAAAAAAAAAAAGGACTGACCCTTGATTAGCTGCTGGAGACAACCTGAGTCCTTGGAGTAAGTTGCCTGATGAGAGTGTTCTTTAATGCCTTAGGCCCTGGCCATACTGTATCAGTTTGACCTCTGATAGGCCGGAGACTAAGTAGCCAAGGTCAGTCCTGTGGGCCCTGCATGCCTAGTGACTGACTTTCCAATAAAACCCCTGGACCCCAAGGCTCAGGTGAGCCTCCCTGGTTGGAAACACTTTGTACATGTTGTCACATACTGTCGAGAATTAAGTTCATCCCTATTTCCACTTGGAGGGGATACCTGAAAGCTTGTGCCTGGTTTCTCCTGGACCTTGTCCATTGGATGGAGGTCCCCATTTCGTAGCTGGCTGTCAGCCAAGGTCTGCCAGAAATAGACTATTTTCTTTATGTCAGATCTCTTGCATGCTTCAAATTTCTTTCACCAGTAAAAGCTTCCATCCTTTTTAAGGGCTCATTTGATTAAGGTCCACCAAGGATAATTTCCTTATCTTAAAGTCAACTATTTTAGACCTTATTACATATGAAAAACAATCCCTTTACACTAGCATTTGTATTCTTGTATGGTTGAAGGCAGCGGAAGATGCAAGTACATCAAAGTCTGGGAGCTCTGGGACCTGAGATGGTTAATTTTATGTGTCAACTTGTTTAGGGTGCCCAGATAGTCAAACATTATGCTGGCTGTCTCCGTAAGGGTGTATTTGAATGAGATTAACATTAAAATTGGTGGACTTGAGTGGACTGCCCTCCATAATGAAGGTGAGCTTCATCCAATCACCCCTTAGTAAGAAAATTCTCCAGCAGACTGCTTTCAGACTTAATCTGCGAAATTGGCTCTTTCTGGTTTTTCAGCAAACTGCCTTTGAACTCAAACTGCAGATATCCCTGAGTCTCCAGCCTACAGATTTTGGACTTGCCATCCTCTGTAAGCATATGAGCCAACTGCCAATGCCTTATTACATATACCCTATTGGTTCTGTCTCTCTGGAGAATCCAGACTAATATAGAGACCATCTTAGAATTCTGCCTGCTACACATGAAATATATTAGAAAGACTAAACTATAATTTTAGAGATGAAAGCTACAAAATTTGAGATGAAAAACAACATGAAATGTGTATAATGAAACTGACCATATTCTGGGCTATAAAAGAATTCAAATCATATAAAGCGTGAACTCTGACCACAAGAGAATTTTAAATATTACAAAAAGACATGAGAACAATCTCCAAACATATGAAAAACTAACATAAATCAAAATAAGACATAGTTCACTGAAGAAATCAAAAGATATTTAAAATACTTTGAAATGAGTGAAAATTAAAGTACAACATGCCAAAATATGTTGGATGCAGCAAAAGCAGTATTGAGAGGACAATTTATGATACTAAATGCCTATACTAGAAAAACAAAGAAAAAAAATCTAAATTCTCTCAATCTTCTCCACAATATTAGGAAAAAAGGGAAGAAAATAAATCAAATACAAAGTAAACAGGAAAAAATAATAAAAATTATTATAGAAATCAATTGAAATGGAAGAGGAAAACCATAGATAAAAGTTGGGTCTTAGAGAAAAATCAAGAAAGAAGAGAGAGACCGCAAATTACAAATACAAGGAATGAGAGAGGTGATGTAACTATAAATTTAATAGACATTAAAAGGAAAATAAAGGACTATTACTAACAGTGCATAACCATAAGTTGACAGCTTATATTAAAATGGACAGATTCCTTACAGCATGCTGCACTGTGCACAATGGTGGTGCTTAAACAGTGATTGCTAAAGACTTATAGGGCCCAGAGTGACAGTATTTACAATTAGAATTTATTACAAGAGAAAGATACACTACATGAACAGCATTAAAATAAAGGTATGGCCCACAGGCAAAGGCTGTATCACATAAAGGGGTCTGAAGAGGTGAGGTACACACTCTTATTGTCCTCCCTCGGTAGGGATCATGGATGGACATACTTTCTCTCTCAGACCAGAAGCCACTGACATGTGTAGAAAACACCTCAATCCCAGAGGCCCCAGAGTCACAGCTGAGGATTTTTATATGTTATTAACTATATGGGAACATTCCTGCCACATAAATAACCTCAAAAGTAGAAGCCTAAAATGGTCCCACCTAGACCAAGTGCAAATGATGAATAAATATTAATCAATAAACAACGTTAACAAGCTGGTAAACACTGTCCTGAGACTCCTTAGACCCATGATTTAAAAGCAACATATTAATCATATTAATTAATAGTTCATGCCTTTCCCGGGGTTAGTGCCATGCTGGAAGTTCAGCAAAAATAGCTCAGAGCAACTGGAATCAGGCTTGCTAGAATTAACCTTTAAAGCACAAAAACAAACAAAAGTCAGTCCAAAAAAAAAATGAATAGCCATCCATGTATTGCAGAAACTGTAAAATGTGGTTAAACACATTTCCACAAATAAAATTCAAACCAAATGCCTTCACTGATGAATTTTACCAAATATGTAAGAAATAATACTATTTCTACACAAATTTTTTCAGAAAATTAATATGAAGAGGATATTTCTAAATTTATTTTATGAGGTCAACAATAGCCTGATAACAAAATCAAAAACATTACAAGGAAAGAAGTAGATAGACCAATACCTCTCATAAACATAGTTGTAAAAATTAACTGTTAGCAATTAGAACTGAGATATACGGATTTAGAGAGATATGCATCATCACCCCAGGGAATTTTATCCCAGGAATGTAAGACTGATTTAACACTTGAAAATCAATCAATATAACCCACCATATAATAAAACTAAAAAATAAAAGGTATATATACATGATTATCTTAATCAATGCAGAAGCATTTGAAAAATCCAACATCCATTCCTAATTAAAAAAAAATTGTTAGCCAATATTTCATAATAACTTTAAATGGAATAAGTTATAAAAAAAAGTTGAATCACTATGTCATACACCTGAACAAACTTAATATTGTAAATTGACTATACTTCAATTTTAAGAAAATACTTAGCAAACTAGGAAATGAAACTCAACTTAATAAAAGACATCTACCAAAAAAATACAACTAACGTCATACTTAATAATGAAATGCCGAATGCTTCCCCTCAGATCAAGAGCAACACAAGGATGGCCACTGTAACTATTTCTATTCAACACTGTACTGAAGATTATAGTCAGTGCAGTACGTCCAGAAAAGAAAAAAAAAAAAATCTAGATTCCACAGGAAGGAAAGAATTGTCCTTATATCTCTGCAACTTCGTATTATAAATGTTGCAGAAAAATACTGACAAAGTTCAAACGTATTTTATATACTAACAATAAGAAATTGAACACTAAAAAATGGCATCAAAAATATTAAAGATATAGGCCTAAATTTGACAAAAGATATGAAAGATCTGCATATTGAAAACTAAAAATTTACTAAAATTTTAAATGAGCCATATGGGTGGAGATATATGCCACTTTCCTAGATTAAAAACACTAAATATTATTGAGAGTTAGATTATTTCCAAACTAATTTATAGGTTCAATTTGATTTTAATCAAAATCCAAGCAGAACTTTTTCAAGAAATTAACAAGGTGTTTACAAAATACATATGAAAATTCAAAACACCTAGAATTACCATTTAAGTCTGAAAAAGAACAAAGTTACAGAACCTACCTTGTTTCATTTTAGCCCTTGTTATTAAGCTAACTAATCAAGACAGTGTGTAAAAATACAGAAACAGGTCAGTGAAAAATAACTGAGACTCCAGAAGTAAATCATCACATTTGTGGTCTACTGATTTTTGACAGAGGTGCAGGAACTATTTACTCAAGAAAGGTTACGCTTTTCAACA
This sequence comes from Camelus bactrianus, assembly GCF_048773025.1. NCBI lineage: Eukaryota > Metazoa > Chordata > Mammalia > Artiodactyla > Camelidae > Camelus > Camelus bactrianus. The sequence continues at coordinate 12,459,583 of NC_133550.1, read as the reverse complement.
AATGGCACTGGAAAAATTAGATAATCATATTTTTAAAATGTGAACTTTGATATGTACTTGTATGATTGACAAATAAATTTATAAAAGTTAACTCAAAATGAATCCTATAAGTAAAACAAACTATAATACTTCTAGGACAAAACACTAGAGAACATTGTTGGGTTAGGCAAAGTTATTTTTAAATATAATAGCAAAAACATGATGCATTTTTTTAATTATGAAATACCACCTATACAAATTTAAATTTTCTGCTTTTAAAAAGATACTATTAAGGGTATAAGACTAGCCATAAGTGAGGAAAAATATTTGCAAATCACAAATCTGGCTAAGGACTTGTATCCAAACTGTACAAAGAACTCTCAAAATTCAATAATAAGAAAATTTTTTAAATAAGCAAATGATTTAAACAGATATTTCACCAAGGAAGATATACATATGGTAACTAAACACACAAAAAATGTTCAACATCATTAGCTTTAGGTATGTGAAAATTAAAATTACAATGGGATACTACTACACATTTACTAGAATGTCTAAAAGCATAAGATTAATCACACCAAGGAGGTGGACCAATCAGAACACTCCTACACTACTGTTGGGAATGTAAAATCATATGACTGCTCTAGAAAACTTGTTGATAGTTTATTAAAAAGTTAAGTATATACCTTCTATATGACCCAGCCATTCCACTCCGAAGTATTTACCCAATAGAAATGAAAGTACATGCCATTAGAGCTATTTTTATATGAATGTTCATAGCAGTTTTATTTGTAAGTACCTTAAAATTGAAATGACAAAATACCTTTTTAGCAAATAAACAGAAAATTTTAGTATATCCGCACAATGGAATTTTTCTCAGAAATAAAAGGAATGAAGGATAGATACACGTAATAACATGGATGAATCTCAAAAAAAATTATGCTCAGTGAAACAAGCAAAGTGAAAAATGACCCCAAGCCAAGAAACCAGATGCTTAAAGGAACCATACCCCACCCACCTGCAAGCCAGCACCACCACCAGGACTCCCCAGACCACAAAGCCAGCTCATCCAGGACCCAACTCTGCCCATCAGTGGTTGGCAGACTCCACACAAAGCAGGAGCTGGTAGCAAACCACTCTGGGGTCCAGCCCAGCCTACCAGTGCACCCACAGTAATGAGCTCTGCCACAGAAGGGTCCTCAAACCAACATAGGGTGCACTCCTGAAGCATATAGCTCTGGTGATCAGAGAGTGCTGTTGGGCCCCATAGGACATCTCCCACATAAGGCCACACCTCTGAGATAAGGAAGTATAACCAACTTAACACACAGAAATAAAAACAGAATTAGGCAAAGGGAGGCAACAGAAATAGTTCCAAACTAAGGAGCAAGGTAAAACCCCAGAAGAACTAAGCAAATGGAGGTAAGAAATCTGCCTGATAAAAAAGTTCAAAGTGATGATCATAAAGACTCTCAGTGAACTTGGGAGAAGAATGGATGAACACAATGAGAAGCTTAATAGTTAGAAAACATAAGGAAGAACCAAACAGAGTAGAAGGATACAATAACTGAAACAAGAACTACACTAGAAGAAATTAGATTCGCTGACACAGAGGAATGGAGACCTCTGGGACACTATCAAATGTACTAACATTTATATTATAGGAACCCCAAAAGAAGAGAGTGAAAAGGGGCAGAGAAGTTATTTGAAGACATAATAGGGAGGGAGGGTACAGCTCAGTGGAAGAGCGTGTGCTTAGCACGCACAGGGTCCTGGGTGCAATACCCAGTTCCCAGTCCCTCCATTAAAAGAAAATAAATTAATTAAAATGAAGACATAATAGCTGAATATTTCCCTAACCTGGGAAAGGAAACAGACATCCAGGTCCAGGAATCACAGAGTCTCAAACAAGATCAAACTAGAGAATGAGATCCACACCAAGACATACTGTAACTAAAATGCCAAAACTTGAAGATAAAAAGAGTATCTTAAAAGTAACAAGGGAAAAGGAACTAGTTATGTACAAGGGAATTCACATAGAGACCATCAACTGACTTTTCAGCAGAAAATCTGCAGGACAGAAGGATGGCACAAAATATTTAAAGTGATGAAAGAAAAAAACCCACAATCAATGAATATACTACCCAGCAAGGGTATCACTCAGATTTAAAGGCGAGATCAAGAGTTTTACATACAAAAAAAAAACAAAGAGTTCAGCACTACTAAGTCAGCTTTATGAGAAATGTTAAAGGGCCCTCTCTAAGTGAAAGAGAAAAGACCATAACCAGATATATGAAAATCATGAAAGGAAAAATGTCTTCAGTAAAGGCAAATATACAGTAAAATTAGTAGACTGAATATTTATAATGCTAATAGAAACGTTAAAAGACAAAAGTAGTAAAAATCATCTATATGCACAAAAAGTAGTTAAGGGATACACAAAACAAAAAGAAGTAAGATATGATGTCAAAAACATTAAACATGGGGGGCATTTGAGGGAGCAAAAATGCAAGGTTTTTAGAATGTGTTTGACCATAAGAAATCAACAATTTAAAAAAATCACAGATACACAGATAGATATAGATAAGAGATAAAGATAGAGCTAGAGATGATGATAGAGATATTTCTATATCTATATCTATTTCTCCATAGATACACAGATATTCCTATATATGGGATGCTCATGTTATCCACAAGCCAAAAATCTATAATAGGTACACAAAAAGAGAGAAAAGAATCCAAACATAACATTAAAGATAGTCATCAAATCACAAGGGAACAGAGAAAAATAAGGAACAAAATAGAACTACAAAACAAACTGAAAACAGTTAACAAAATGGCCATAATTACATGTCTAGCAATAATTACTTTAAATGTAAATGGACTAAAATCTCCAACAAAAACACATACAGTGCTTGGATGTATAAATAAATAAGATTCATATATATTCTGTCTATGAGGGACTCACTTCAGATCTAAAGACACCCACAAATCAAATGTAGGGATGGAAAAAGGTGTTCCATGCAAATGGAAATCAAAAGAAAGCTGGAGTAGCAATACTTATATCAGAAAAAATAGGCTTTAAAACAAAGACTAACAAGAGACAAAGAAAGACATTACATAATGATAAAGGGATCAATTCAACAAGATAGTATAACAATTATAAATATATATACCATATAATATCACTCACATGTGGAATCTAAGAAAAAAACACACAAACGAATTTATTTACAAAACAGAAACAGACTCACAGACATAGAAAACAAATTTATGGTTATCGGGGGTGTGGAAAAGGAGTGGGAAGGGATAAATTAGGAATCTGAGATTTGCAGATACTAACTACTATATATAAAATAGATATACAAGTTTCTTCTGGATAACACAGAGAACTATATTCAGCATCTTGTAGTAAACTATAATGAAATATGAAAATGAATATATGTGTGTATAGATATGTTTGAAACATTACGCTGTACACCAGAATTTGACACTACATTGTAAACTGAGTATACTTCAATTTAAAAATAATAATAATGATTTTTTTTTAAATGAACAAACAGAACAAAACAGAAACAGCTTCATAGACACAAAAAGAAAGGTAATTGTTGGGAGGAAGCTGGATGAAAAATAAAAGCAAAACAAAACAAAAATAAAAATGGTAACTTTTTGAGGTAGTGAATGCTAATTAGCTGGATTGTTCTGATCATTTTACAATGTATATTTAAATGAAACCATCATGCTCTGCACCTTAAATACATAAAAGTTTTGGCAATTATACCTAAAAAACCTGAAGAAATATTTTTAAATAGGAAAAAAGAAGAAATGTATATACTGTCTCCTTCTAATTCGTATAAAATTCTAGAAAATGCAAACCAATCTATAATAACAGAGAACAGCTGAGTGACTGGAAAATAGTGCTAGCCCAGTTATATTCTACTGGATATGGCTGCACAGTTTTCCCAACTCCGTTTATCAAAGAGACTGTCCTTTCCATGTTGTATATTCTTGGCTCTTTTGTCATAAATTAGTTGACCATAGGAGAATACAAAATTTAAAAGGACATAAATTTATAGTAAATTGACTTTAAGATCTGATAGAACATTAAGATAGTGAATATAAATTAATGAAAATAAATGATTGATATATAATTAAAATTTACATATAATATGAATATTAATTTAGACTGTGTAGAAGTTTAAGAACACTGATTTATATATCCAATTATACATACTCTGTTCCTAATGTTTATTCTTTAACAGTACCTACAAATATATTGATACATTTGAAGAAAAAAATGTCTGGATGGGATATGATTTTATACATTTTTAAAATTTTTTCTTGTCTATTTAAAATTTCCCAAATATAACAAGTAACTTACGTAACAAACCATCAAATGAGAAATGTGGTTTCTTTATGATCCTCTAATAAAATATGTATCAGTTTATGCTATGTGACAGTATGGTGGAGCTAAAATTGTGTTTTACAACCAGACTCTTCTGTTGCCTACTGGCCTGTATCTGCTGCATCCTCCTGTCTCCAAGGACAGTGTCTCCAAAGAAGCCATTGTTGCCATACTGTTTTATAACAAGTTTTATTACTCAGAAGATTTATTAGTGACTGTTCTTGGGTCACTGGGGACTCTGTTTATTCACTTAGTCGCTTTTTTATCAAACAAAGCAAATGTCAAGCCAGAAACAGTAAATGCGTTCACAGCCCTGGGAGATAAGAATAGCAACTTTCCTGAAACTGGAAAGATTTCTGACATTCTACAGTCTTCATATAATATTATTGTATTTGTTTTTTCTTTTTTTGAGGGAGTTTTTAAGAGTGTAATAAGGAATTCCATGAAATTGGTTGAAGATGGAAACTGCAGAGAGGTCTATGCATATTGGATTTGTTGTGAATGTGAGAGTGGACTCATAAGCAAAAGTAACCAGAAGTTCATATGAAAATCTTCATCTCAACTACGATTTTCAATTTAGGAATTTTAAGATTTCATGTGTTTCAATAACTAACAGAAACTATGATTGACAGTCATAATAGTAAGTGAGATTTGTCATTTAAATTATATTTACTTTGTGTGGTTTAAATTTTATGATGCTCTAGAAAACATATTTTACCTGTATTTTAAAAATTGGAAATGTGAGTGATAAATTTCTATATTTGGTAGAGAAGAGCATACGTTTTTTTCATTTTTTTAGAATGCAGTTCCTTTGGATATAAAATATCATTTTATAGATTTTTATTCACAGGAATATACTGGCATTTAAAGAGATTAAAATTTGCTAGCTATCCAGAAATATATTAACTATATCATCAACCTCACTTCAAAAAATAAGATACATATTCATGTAATTGTGTAAGCATACTCCTCAATCTCCCCAAGGAATAACATGTTAACCAATATTGCATCCTCATTAGAGATTTTAGTCATTTTTTCAAACATATCTTTTGAAAGTAGAATAAACAAAAACCAGTTAGTCACATATCATTGAGTCATTTTTTAAATCTTTATGTACTTTAAAAGGAAAAAAACAGACATTTTTAGAGCATTGAATCATATCCAATGGTGGTGATAAGGCTAAGTTCACTCAGTGATATGATGCATGTGTTGTCTGAGAGATTAGAAGGGGGTTGGAGAAAGGTAGGAGACGAGCAGCAGAAATATCTCTCCTACATCCTAATTTGATATAATATGACCGTTGATGTATCCCCAGTTCCTTTAGAGTGCTCTGTCAGGCAAATCATGAGCTTTGTTCATTTCTTCTTCCTTACGTTGGGTTCTGGAACCTTGAGGCCTTACCTGTATTTGCTACTTAGATAGTCAGAGCTGACCCTGTCCCACATCAGTAAAACCACACATTAGTTCACACAGTAACAAGAGTGAACGATAAGTGTGTAGTTCACACAGACAAATAAATCAGGGTATCCAGGGGAAATTTTTCAGAAATCATTGTTGTAGGGAACTTTCAAACTGAAAGACACTAATTTTAAAATTAAACATTTGAGTTCCTACTAATGCAGTTAATTGTCAATGTCTTAAAACAATCTGTGGAAAAGCTATTAACACAAACTCAGAATCAAAAAAAGTTCATGCCTTCTGAATTTAATCTCACAGAAAGGTGCTCTCAGTGGCAAAAATTGCATCAACAGAATTTTACTGGAAGACAGAGCAAAGAGAAGGCAGTTTCTCTTTTCTGCTGTGAAAGTATTAAAAGCAGAAAAGTTGATCCTCTTCCAAAACAAAAAAGAAAGAAATTCAAAGACAGATTCTAACAAACAAAAGGTAAATAAACAAAGTTATTATCAAAATGCTTTGAATTAGCAGTTCAAATAGAGGAGGGAGGGTATAGCTCAGTGGTAAGTCCTGGGTTCAGTCCCCAGTACTTCCATTAAAATCACTAAATAAATAAACCTAATTACCTCCCCCCAGAATAAAACAAAGCAAAATAAAAAACCAAAAAATTAATTAAAAAAAGAAGTTTGAATAGAAAGGAAAATAGTTGCCTAGGTGTCCAGAAAACATGAGATAAATTCATTTCAGAATATTTATTGGACGGTTGACAATCTATCTGAGACTGTGTTAGTAGTATGGTGAAAAAGACACAGTTCATGATCCTCACAAATAAGTATTCTTTCTTAAGTGTTAAAATGGTAGGCAAGCCATTGTTTTCTATGGGAACACAGTGGCCGGGATTAGAGATAGCATAGTTCTCAGACTTGCAGGAAACTTTCTAGAGGTCTTAAAGATGAAATCAAAACCCAATCGAAGATTAGAACTTACTCAGGTGAGTTCAAGACAGAAAACAAATGTTCTGTGAGAAATATTTACTAAAATACCTGTCATGTGGAATGTACTCAATAAATGTAGCCTATTATCTTTGTTGGAAGGAACATAGTAAGAGAAGAAGGAAGAGAGATAAGATCATGATTTTTCCCTGTGATGTAGTCCATGTGAAATGTTCAAACAGATACATCAGGTTGCATCTGAGAATCAGGAGTATTACAAAATAAAGATACAGATTTAGAAATAACCATCTGAAAGATGATACTTCAAAACATAGGAATCAATGAAGATACAGAGGGAATATTAGTATGGAGAGACATGAAAAGAGTTGAAGAGAAAACTAACAGACAGATAAAAGAGTCAGAGAAACATATCATCCATAGTATCTTTGAAGTTTATTTATCAGAGCACTTGATGAAAAAAAAGTATACTTTGCATAAGTACATTGTGCATTAAGGCATTCTATATTCTGCATCACTGTGAATTATAAATGATTACTCTGGGACAGAGAAATCTTAGAAGGAGGCAGTGTCTGGTGGGGAGCTGAAAAATTTGTGTGTGTGTGTGTGTGTGTATGTGTGTGTACATGCATACATGATAAAGTTTACAGTTGTTCAGGGGACATGTATACAATAAACAAAAACAGAAAACAAAATTCTTTCATTGCAGAGCTGGAACAGAGAACTCAAGTGACTACAAAGTGTACACAATGAACCCAAATGGTCTGATGTATCTTAATTCTTTAATAAGGACCGAAGTGTCAAGCAACTATGTCAAACAGAGAATTCTTGAAGGTCAAAAGATATTTGTTTCTGTAAAATGACAGATCCATGGAAGTCATAAGCAGTCCTTTACAGAGTGTGCATTTAAACTGTAATTATTTTTAATTAATAATAAATAAGAAAAAATCTGAATATGATAGATTTCATGCTGTTAAAATAATCTATAATGAATGTCTCATTGTTACGTGCAGATTTAACAGAACTCAGCAGTCAGCAATGAGAAAAAGAACAGTAACAACATTCATTCTGCTGGGACTGACAGATGACCCTCAACTGCAGGTTGTGATTTTTATCTTTCCCTTTCTCACCTACATGCTGAGCATAACTGGGAACCTGACCATCATCTCCCTCATCTTACTGGATTCCCACCTTAAAACAGCCATGTACTATTTCCTACAAAATTTCTCCTTCTTGGAGATCTCATTCACATCCGCTTGTATTCCCAGATACTTGTATAATATACCAACAGGTGACAAGGTCATTACCTACAATGCCTGTGCCAGCCAAGTATTTTTTACTGACCTCTTTGGTGTAACCAAATTTTTTCTCCTGGCAGCCATGTTCTATGACTGCTACGTGGCCATCTGCAAACCCCTGCATTATGTGACCATCATGAGCAGCACAGTCTGCAGAAGATTTGTCTTTTGTTGTTGGGTAGCTGGTCTATTTATTATCATCCCCCTACTTAGCCTAGGCCTAAATCTGGAATTCTGCGATTCTAACACTGTTGATCATTTTATCTGTGATGCGTCCCCCCTCCTAAAGATCTCTTGTTCAAATACTTGGTACATGGAACAGACTGTTGTAAGCTGTGCTGTGCTGACCCTCCTTATGACACTGATGTGTGTAGTTCTGTCCTACATTTATATCATCAAGACAATTTTAGGATTTCCTTCTGCCCAGCAAAAGAAAAAAGCCTTTTCTACCTGCTCCTCCCACATGATTGTGGTTTCAATCACCTACGGCAGCTGCATCTTCATCTACATCAAACCTTCAGCAAAGGAATCAGTAGCCATCAACAAGAGTGTGACAGTGCTCACTACTTCCATTGCTCCAGTGCTGAACCCTTTCATTTACACACTGAGGAATAAGCAAGTCAAACAAGCCTTCAATAACTCAATCAAAAGAACTGTAATATTTTCCAAGAAATGAGTGAATGTAAAGTCAAATAAACACATAATGAACCTACCAAGTTTCATTGTCAGGTTACACTCTCATTCATCCTGATCTAGTGACATCTTCGTCACAAACCTCTTTGAAGATTCTTCCATTAACAAGCATGTTAATAGCTTTTAAAAATTTAAATCCTGGCTTCTTCTCCAAATTACGAATATCAAGAAACAAAACACGACTAAAACAGAAGTACATCTCCAAATTAGAAATACCAAAAAATTTAAACATAAGTTAATGAATTTTTACATTTTCCAGAGGAAGAATAAGTAATGGTCCTACCTTTGTTTCTTCCAGTCCAAAGCTTTTGAATGATTTATCCATTGATTCACTTAACAAATATTGTGATGGATACTTTCTTTGGAGTAGTCACTGTTTTAGACACTAAAAATAAAGAAGAGAACAACCAGGAAAAACTTACTTCCATGTACCCTCAGGGGTAAATAGAAATAATTCTATGTTAAAGAAAGCAAAAATAGTTAACATGCACTATATAAATATTTTTATGAAGGGGAATTATAAACCTTATACTTATGGAAAAATATCTAAGATACTAAAAAGTTATAAGATTTGTGATATATATCGAATTCATAATAACCAAAATTTTTCTCAAAAAATACAAAGTTAAAGGGAAGATGGTAAAAATGAATAGTAACTATTTGAGGGAATTTATATATTTGGGTGTTGCAAAAAACCTGCCCAATATAGACACATATGCTGAAATGCCAACACAGAATGTCTCTAAAATAAGCAAACATATGTCAAAAAATTAAATGAAAGAAATCAAGGAAATAAAAGCGGTCAATATATGGGATCTTGGAAACTGAGAAAAGTTTTCAGAAGGAATATGGAAAGCTGTACATGAAAGCATTGCATCTTTTATGATATATACAGTTATACATTGGAAGAACACAAATTGTTTACCACATTTCCTCCATTAAAAGAACCTCACACAGCTCATAATCTAAAACTATTTCCCCCATCCACTACATTTCAGTTTCTAGGAATTTGAACCTATGTTTCCCGTCTGAGTTCATGTCTAGTCTTTTCCATCTGCTGTTTCCCTGTCAAAATGGTTTCCTCATTCTTTATTGGATTGTCCTTTTTTTCCTTCAGTTTTTATGTAAAAATCCCTCAGATTCCTCAAAAAATTAAACATAATACTACCCTATGATCCAGCAATCCCACTTTTCGGTATATATTCAAAAGAATTGAAAACAAGATCTCAAAGAGATGTCTGAACTCTCATGTTCATTGCAGCACTATTCACAATAACTAATATATAGACACAACCTAAATGTCTATCTACTGATGAATGGATAAATTAAATGTGGTTTATACATACAAAGAAACACTATTCAGCCTTAAAAGAGCAGGAAATTCTACAACATGCAACAATATGGGCTTTGAAGACATTATCCTAAGCGAAATAAGACAGACGTGTACTGAAAAGACAAGTACTTGAAAGACAAGCACTTCATGATTTCAGTTACATGAAATATCTAAAATAGTCAAATTCATAAAATCAAATACTAGAATTGTGCTTACCAATGGGGATTTATCAATAAACAGGTATAAAGTTTTAGTTAAGTAAATGAATAAGCTCTAGAGATCTGCTTTACAAAATTGTACCTATAGTCAAAAATAATGTATTTTACTCTGAAAAATTGTTAAGAGGATAAATCTCATGTTAAGTGTTCTTACCACAGTAAAATCTTTTAAAAAACCATATTTTTCAGATAAGAAAATAAACAAGCCTTTATAAATACGATTTTAAGTGAATACCTAAATCTAAAGCTTGATGCTAGTTAACATTCCTGTACTTGATTGCCAACCCATCATTTAGCAATACCTATGGTTACTAAAATAGTAATAGGGACCAGTCCTTTGAGGTTTCACATTTTTGTAACATCCTCAGGACATGTCTGTGCTTCACCTTGAAAATTTATGAAAAGATCATCAGAATATCTATTGTATATTTGGCGAAAAACAAAATAAGCTCAAAAAACAACACATTAATCATAATTACAACACTAATACTGTTATCATGAATGGTAAAGATCTATCAGCTGTGTGATACTGTGATCTGTAGTAAGAAATATCTATTTGGTCATCCTCCAGCTCCTGGCACAAAGCTCATAAAATTGTTGGAATTTCCTAAGTGATAAGAGCCATAAAGGTATCTTTTGTTATGTTAACGAGATGATTTGGGAAGCCCCTAGGTAACCTAAAGATAAAGGATGATTGATGGGAATCAACCAAATGGATCTGAATTTTCAGTCCACCACTACTCTCAAGAGAGGAGAGAGGAGCTAGAGATTGAATTCAATCACCAAAGGCCAATGATTTAATCCATCATAGCAATGTAATAAAGCTTCCGTGAAAACACAAACGGATGAGGTTGAGGACTTCCAAGCTGGTGAACACTTGGTGGGATAGCAGCTTCCTGGGAGAGGACATGGAAGCTCTGAGCCCCTTTCCATATATTTTGCCCTATGCATCTCTTCCATCAGGCTGTTCTGGAGTTACATCCTTTTACAATAAAATGGTGATCTAGTAGATACAATGTTTCTCTGAGTTCTATGAGTCACTATAGCAAATTAATTGAAGCCAAGGAGGAGATCGATGGAGCCTCAGATCCATAGCCAGTGGGTCAGAAGCACAGATGACAACCTAGACTTCCCATT